>NC_081405.1:464205149-464524792 GCF_030272615.1 Cryptomeria japonica | reverse complement strand
AACATATTTCAAGTTTACAATTAAATCAATTCTTATCAACTGGATAAATTATTTCAGATCTTAAGAGAATAAAAGTGTAGCAATTACTAATTGTGATTCTTAACCCCTAGGCTCCTTATTAACCCATCTTGGGTTTCACGGATTTTTCAATGTGACTTTATATTCTTAATTTCAAAAAAGTTGATGTCAATTTGTTTAAGTAGAAATAGAAGAAGCCACAAGATGGATTAGCACCCTATGGATAAGAAGTATGGTGTTGGACATTATTTTGAAGAACACAAAATATTGGAATTAACCTTCTAGTATTATTGGACATTTTTGAGTTTTACTTGGAATATAGATATGTAAATTACTCTTGTTTATATATTGTTATGTTCAACAACCTCCTATATTTATTTACTAGTGTCTTGTTAATGCCATTTATGGTGAATCTCATGCTTATTATATGAAATTCATATGTACCTTCACCAGGTTATCATTACATTTTGATATTACCAATCATTTCTCGGTATGTATAGGATTTGTAGGTGTATTCAAAGTTCATATTTTTCATGGTTATTCATAAGGAAATATCTCCTATACTTCTCTGCACGTCCATTGCCCTTGAATCAATAGGAATTTACTCTCTTTTCATAACCTTATATACTCCCTATTCCACCTAGAGATCATTGTCTTCTTCAATAGGGAATAATATTGTCATGTCATGAATTATTTGGCCATCTTCCTTCTCACTTTGCAATATAAGGTACCAAGTACAATTGATTTTTATAAAGTATGCCAATAACTATTATAAATGTGGTATGATTGTCACTTTAAAAACATATAGCACTATCATTTCATATGATCATTATAGACTTTGAAGTTTGACCTATTATTTTAAACTGAGTTTATCATTGGAAACACGTCAGGTATGAACCAAACATGGAGCATACACATGAATAAATGTATTGTTAGATTCCTTCTCATTGACTAGAATGATTCATTGATTAATATTTACCCTGCAAGATGGCATGATCAAAGCTCTGATACCATTTGTAATGTCCCATATTGGGACTTTATTTGATTTACCCTAAAATTCCCAACTTGTGTTCGGATTGTGTTGGAAATGGAGATTCATCAACTTAGTTTCTTGGTCTAGAACTTGCAATCAGATTCGTTATCAAAAGATAAACATATAATCCAACAAGTTACAAATAGAGCTCTATTCATCATGTCCTGATAATCATAAATACATGTGGGTTTCCTCTGAGGCTTTGCCCAATGGCTCATCCATACTATGAAGCCCATAGGAGATCATACAAGGTGCCTTGAGCCAATCCATCAAGTTCAAGGGCCTAGAAGTACATCTGTCATTCGGCCTCCTAGCTTAATTTGAATGGACCATTTGACTTCTTGTTTTCCTTATATGCCCACATCTCCCCTTATAATGTCCCCATTTTGAAATAGTATTTAATGTAAATTATAATAGACATAAATAATAAAAATATAATATATATAATAAAAATTTAATTAAGTTAAATAATGATCAAAAGGCATGGAATGAAGAGTTGTGACTCTCTCAAACATGAGATATAAGAGGGAGAAGAGATCATTTGAAAAAGTGATAAGGAGGGTAGAAATGAATGAAGCATGTGAATCAAGGAAGGGTGAATGGAGAAAGAAAGGAATGTGAAGTACATAAGGTTGTGTCTCTTTCAAATGGCACAAATTATGAAGGGTTATACTATTTCAAAGGGTGATAATTATGAAAGGTTGTATCTTTTGCCGAGGGGCAAGCATGATGAAGAGATGCGACCTCTCCCTCACATGGGAAGATATAAAGGGAAGAAGGTCCATTTGAGGAAGAAAGGGAAGGGTGATCAATTTGGAGAATAATATATTATTCTTAAAAGCATAAACGAAAAGTAGCAACTTAATTGTTATGGAAGGTGGTGCCTCAATTCATATGAAAGGTGATGACTCTTCCACCAATAAAGTGTAAAGGATAGATCACTTAAAGGAAGGGCATGAAGAAAGATGGAATAAAATATATGGCATTAAAAGCATATTTAGGAGCAGACCTAATTCAAGAAGAGAATCAGATTGGATATGAATAATAAACCCAGGCATACAGTAGTTTGATAATCTGTCTATGATTTGGTATGGGATTCTTGTGATATGTATAGCATAATGAATCTAGTTATGATTTCTCACTTCTGAACTATGTGTATATAGTCTAGGAATATGATATTTATATATGATTTATTGTGTATGTGTATGTGTATGTGTTGGTTCCATTTCCAAGTGCAACACCTCATTCTCTTGGTTATAATCTATTACCATTAATTTCATTTAAGGTTTTAATTCAATTCTAATCGAATTAGGGATCAACCCCTTCCATGGTAACCACATATGGTAAAAATGTATGTGTGTATATCCATTAAGCATTCTAAGCCAATCTCTTCTCAACAACAACCCACATTGATCTAGTGTATCCACCACTTATATATCCATGAAATCTTGTATTATGGGATTAGATGCTAACTGCATGTGTATATTAGTCAACTCTCCTATGAGATTAACTTCAGTCCGATCTAACTGAGTAATCTTCTTGTTAGATTTGGTTGGGGTTAGTCCTAGATATTGACACACTACTAGAGGCATGACATTTGTGATGTAAAGCATCCACACACCAATCAACTAAGGGAGATCTTTTTCCCAACTCACTTATCCTATTAGGTGATAATTGTTCACTCACTCACAAACCCCTCACAAGGCTTCAACACTCCAACAACACACCCATGCTTCTCAAAACATCTCCAACCCTTGACATACACTTAACTAGGGCAAAACAACATGATCAGATCTCAATCCAAACTTTCCAACACTTCACCTCTACCAACACCCTTTTGGTAATCACTTACTCAACAACAGTCCCTCTCTAGGATTCCCAAACTCCACTCACAATATGCAATGGATTCTCACCAATGCATATACCCCTCTTGACATCCTTATGAGAAATTCTCAGCACACTACCTCAAGGTTCTCTACAACACCCCCCCCCCCCCCACCAAGAGAATATCACAGTGCTTAATGTGGATTTACTATTTTTTTGGAGTCATACAAAGTGTAGGGACAGTCATAATAACCTGAGCCAACACCTCTCTCCAAGGATTCCTAACACTTCCAAGGGTTACTAAGGACTCCCACACACCTTCCCCAATTGTCCTCCACTCATCAAACTCACTTATTACATCATAGTCTTAAAATCTCAGTCCACTAGTTCCTTAGGACAACAACATACCTAGTTTTAAGACAATCATAAAAATAGTGAGCATTTTGACCAATCAAGGGCCACGAACACTTGATTAGGGTCTGCACTAACCCCTCACACCTTTCCAAGCCTTAAAACAACCTCTGGGAGCCCAATCTTGCATGTATATCAACCCATGGATCACCAATTTGGTGTCATTTTCAGACTGAGACACAAAAATCAGATTTTGTGTCCCCCTTAGCATGTGCCAAAACTAGTATGGAGCCCTGAAAAAGCATTTATATGAAAGAACATAATATAATACAGTTTTCCACCCATTTTGGGGGTTCCACAATGGATACAAATAAAGTTTTACATTTTATATGCTCACTGCCAACCCTAGGTAGGGTTTTGGACAGTTTTTACAAAATTTACTATATCTCCTTCAAAACACAACCAAAATGAATGAAACAAAAACCAAAATTGAGAGGATTAGTTCCTCTTTCATATAGTATGGATAAACAATGCAAATTAATGAGTTTTCTTAATGGAAAATGCCTTTTATCAGACTGTTACTTAGGAAAAACTCAAAAAAGTGCAGGGAACTCCAAAATTTTATTAATTGTTTTTCCTTCCAAAAGTATATCAACCTCATTTTGGTCGTGGGAAGGACCTATTTAAATGCCCCCAAGGCCTCCCAATAGCTATAACCACTTTTTAAACCAACGTCACTAACAAACACCTAATTACCCTTACAAACACAAAAGTTGCTTTGACAAATTTTGTCAACATTGACAATTTTTGCCTAGGATAGGACATAAACCTAGCCTGAAACCATTATGACTCAAAGTTGATACAAATAAGCCAAAATAGGTCCATATGACCTTTATACATCATAAAATACCATGTTAGACCCATTGACACGTATTTCCCATAAAATGACAATTTTGACAAGCTTTGGTAATGACTCCCCAAAGACTCAACACACAACCTAAAGGTCTTAATGACCGTATTACATCACATATGGTCTTGCAAGACCTTATTTACCACTTTCACTCTTCAAAACACATAGGTTTCATAATTTGCCTCATAGAGGCTTGATGGCAACTTGGGTGCTCCTGCACCAATTTGTGGAAGCACCTAAGTCAATCAGGCAGTTATGTAAATTCTTTCCAAAAAAAATTAGTCAACAAAAATGGAAAAACTTATGTTTTTCCTTTGTATATGGCTACATGCGCTTCTAAAATGGGCATAATTTCCTTTTCTTTGGCTTTGGGAACTTCTTTCAAAGTTTTATCCTTAATTTCCCCTTTTTCTTTATCAATTTGATCTTCCAAACCTTTGAGAAAAGCACTCTTAGTAATTGGCATTTTTAACAATTCACTCAAAGATATACTTACCTTGACTTTATTAATTTCTTTAGCAAAATAGTTTATCAACTAATCACCAATCTCAACCTGAGATCTATCACTCTTGTGCACCTCAAGGTTCCTATAGGTGTCATTATTTTTGGGAGCTTCTGGCAAATTGCTAGCCTGGGGGTATGGTGGTGTATGATAATTGTTTGGCAAAACAAATGTAGTTAGGGGTTCTTAGGTTTAGTGTAATTCTTACTGAACAAATTATATGTCCTTTTCTATACTGATGAGTCGTATATATCTCCTCTGCCTCTAATTCAAATGCGTCTTCTCGCTGAAAGGGAAATACATAGGATTCCACCACCAATGTTGAACATTTGATGTTGTCCAGAGCACATTTCTCATTAGAACTACTTTGATCAGGGGCCATCGATGACATTGTATAGCTTTATAAGAATAAAGTTGTATCATTGGTAGGGACAATTTCTCTACACTGCTTTTGCTTAGTAGTTTCTTTTGTATGAGACAACGCCATTACTTTTGATTGGAAAATGTATGTTACAATTTTAAACTGAGAACAATACTTTTCAACATGACTATCGGTTTTATGAATTCCACACCAATCACTTAGCGCACACTCTACCAGATTTATTCTCGATGGTTGATTATTATCTCTCGGTGGGGGATTATCTAAAGGTGAAACAACTCCACCAAATAAGATGTACCATGTTGTTTGGCCTAGTGTTCCATGTCCTTGGAGGTCTATTGGAGTTGAACCTCTATTGTGAATTAGAAGCCCCTTGATCACTATTCCTAGTGTTATAACTTTGCCTTCTCAAATATGAAACTTTGGTAGATAATTTCCTTAGCATTTCAGTAATCTCCTTTATTTCTTCCTTAGTATTGGTATTATCCTGTTCATTAGATTCAAGAGTTTGGGAAAAGAATGAACCCCCGTTGGGTGGAATCTCAGTAATAGCTGGCCTAGGATGAAACACCATAGCTTTGTTGTTATCTAAACTTACTAGATTCTGGATAGGGACTCGAGAAGGTACATTTGGCCTAATGTTGTGCATTGGCATAGCTGATATCACTGGACTTACTGCACTAGGCATTTCCTGAATACCTGGTCGAGTAGTTGGACCATACCATATCTGTCTCATTTCTTTATTTACACTTATAGCTTTTGCATATGCTTCGGATAAATTTTTTATTGTGGGAACTTATCAAGTTACAAACATCAATGTTAAAGTGTCCAGGGCAGCATAATATACTGACAATGCAGCTTGTTCTATCAATGTGTATGGAGACTCCAACTTAGAATAGGCTCTGTGAAATCTATCATTAAAGCAACCTATCAGTTCATGTTGTTCTCTATGGATCAAAGCGAGTTGATGGTACAATGTAGCAAGATCAAGAGGAGCTTTAAACCGAGACAAAAAAATCACTTTTTAATAAATCCCATGAATGTATAGATCCCATAGGCAAATTGATATACCAAACATATGGCTCATCGCTCATCATATAAGGAAACAATCTATAGACTACATCTTCATGCAAAATGAGAGCTCTCCCACACGTCTTTGAATATATGGAGATGTTCTTCGACATCACTATGTATTTAGAATTTTGGACACAACATATCCCAATTTTTAGGCAAGTTGTGATAGTTAGTGAATCAGATAGGTGAATTGGCGTTAAAGAAAGCCATTGGCTAAGGAGGAGGTGGCAATTGCACAGGATTGACTGGATTTATTAGAATTTGAGGTAAAATCCTCTTGTTCAAACTTGAAACGAAACCAGTTGAGTTAGCTCTTCGCCTGAGGTAATTCCTCCTACAGGTAACTCTACAAATTTAAACCCTGGCTCACAAGACCTAGACGTAGTCACCTTCTTATACTCCAGCTTATTGATTCTAGTAAAACAAGAATCCAGCCCTCCTTCTAGCGCCAAATCTATTGATGTGGATGTGAACTTCACCTCAACTTAATAGGTTCTCACTCAAAGATGAGTCTATTTTCCTGGAAAATTAATAGAAAGATTAATCTCAAGACTCAATACGTCAATTCTTGACCTTGCGATATTCACTCAGGGCTCACGCATCAACAATTTTCACAAAGGGCTTCCTACGGATTTACTAGAACTCATAAACAACTTCAGGAATTCGAAAGTATTCTTTCAGATTTATTTGATCTACTTTATTTCTCGATAAACAAAAAGAAACAAACAATGTTGAAGTAAACAATTTCCTACTTATTTCCAGTTTTACACTTAAATGCTTTGCCGAAACAACTGAAATTGAGAAGATACAGGTTTCACAAACAACAAAAATAAGTTCACAATTATTTGCAAAATTGTGCAAGCTTTTAAAGTAAATTGCTATCAACATAGGGAATTACACAACACACTAGAAAAGACTTGTGGAGTATTATGTATTCACTTGCCAATAACAATGCATATAGTCAAACATACTTCAGGAATTGACTCTCAACTTCTTCAAACCAGTTACTTGCAAAGGAAAAACATTAATTGGAAGAATTGTAGCAGAATGGAAAGCAAGAAACGAAGCTTCAGGAAACAGTTATGAGCTCTCTCAAGTCTACAATCTCCAAACTTAATAAAATGATTACTCAAAGTCACTTTTTATAGAGATAGACCAGAATAAGACAAAATTATCGACTGGCATATATGAGACAAAACTAATATTATCTATATTTTGACTGTCAACTCTTTTATGTATTGGACTCATTAGTCTTTTGCCCCAGTAACAAATATGCTTCAAAAGCAACTATAGCTTGGACTATATCATCTTTCTCACATCCTTCAACCGTTGAACAATTAAGTTCTTGAACTCAGCAATGGTGTTGCATTTGGGAAACCTCCCGCTCTATGGGGCCAACATTCTTTTCATACTCTCGGACTATTGCTTGCATTTTGTGCTACATCCCTTTGAATTTGCAAGTTGTTATACTTTTTCGGATTAGATAACCTTTGCCTCCGATTACCCTCAAATTCTAATAATATACATGCATCCTCGTGACACATTGCATCTTCGATCAGCTTCTCCATCAATATTGCTATGAGTATTCCATCCTGTCGATGACTCTTCCCTCTAATTCTCTAGTAATCTTCATTATAAAATAATCATTGAATTCCCTATAATATAGCAATGTTTAGTCTCGTGTGAGTTGGGGATAATATGCATACACTGGGTTTTCTCTTAGATTAGTACGCAGGATCCCTACTATGCTCAAACCCTGAATATTCACCTTAACCATGCATGCATAAACCACATAGGAGGACATGCATAAATTCCCAGATGACCCTACAACAATCTCATGGATTGAATCACTTATAAACTAGGCCCAGTCAAACGACCCTTTGTTCCTTCTGATACCCTGGATGAAAGAAAACATCCACTCTTGGAACTGTCCACTAACTTCTAACCCTGCTACTCTTCTCAAGAATGTAATAGCCATGTACACCTTTGGATGCAAATCTATCCTAAGAACAAGCTTAGGTAATTCAACTATCACTTTTCCTTGTTTCCTTTTATACCACTCTTCTCGAATGATCTTTTCACAAGCTACCTTTGAATTCATAAAATCAGCTTCTGCCTAATTTTTGGTCATAGTTGTGATTGACTTGAGTCTTACTATTCCCAACAACTCTGCAATACCTCCTGGAGTCAGGTCTGCATACACTCGGTTTTTCTTGATCACCTTAAGCTGGCTCAAATCATATTGGGAAATACACTCTTCTACCAATTCATGTGCTTCTGCAGCTACACGAAATCCAACAGCGTCAATTAATCCACTCTTCCCTAGGTTCTTCATTTCTTCAGTGGCTATTGGCTCTCTTATCCAGTCAGTTAAATCCCCTAGCTGGCAGTCTCCCAAATGAGTATTTGTTAAGAAACTTCTGCGAGGCACAATTTGAGGTAATCTCCATTCAAACTCCTGCCTAAACTCTATTTTTCTGGAGCCCATACTTTCTTTATCTACAATACCTAATGAAATTTTCACAAACCACGAGCCTACTGGTAAATTTTACTTTAAAGAGCATATTTATCATCCCATTACCTAAACAACACATAACTCAAGGCTAGGTTATGGGTCCATACCTATATCGCTTGTAGAATCACCTTTGGAAGTTGAGTAAGGTGCGAGCTATTGTGTGTCGTCTCCCTCCTTCATGTATCCCCACCTACAACTTTATTTGTCTTTGGAAAGAACTTCAACCTACAATTTTACCGTTACATTCCTTCCCTAAGACACGTCAGAACGAACAATTACGGTTCAACATGGAGAAAATCATGCAGCAGATTCACATCACCAAAAACCTTAAACTTCGGGCCGGAAATTCAAAACACGGCGACTTTAATGCTATTAGTACGTTAATGTCAGAATGTAACTTTTCCTATGCTCGTGACACGTGTTTCGTGTTTACTCCCATTAAAGTTTGAAATTCAAAGTTTTACTAATCTTTTGACTACTACGTGGGTTGCGGATGATTTGATTTTCTATTTACCATTAGCTTTGCACATTATAATTCGTCACAATTACCCAATGTCCACCAAGAGCACTTTCTTCCAAATATTGACAATGCCCACTCCACAACATAATCTTAAGACAATTCAACAAATGTGGATCTTTTCCGAATCGGGAGACCTATTTACTTCAACGCCGAAAAGTCTTTAAGAAACTACCTTTGCATTTCCTCTGCTGTCTGCTTCCCAACAATCTTTTCTTGGATTAATACCTAAGCATCAGGCAGGATGTATTCCACTTCCTTGTATTTGGCTATTCTTGCTTATCCGCTTATTTGTTTTACAAACCTTCCCTCATTCTGCTCGATATACTTCATTTGCTCGTCGTGGGTGACCGAAGATATTGAAATATTATTTTGTTATTCCTTACCAATTTTATTGCACTTAAAAAATAATTTCTTCTGTCGATTCCAAAGTGTATTTTAACTCTCAACATTTTGACCATTCATCTCTTGCCTCCTAGGGAATTTCAGCATTTCATCCTCAAAATTATGGGTCCCCCATTTCTCTTAGAATAAATGGGGCATGTTGTAAAACCCCACAACAGCTTGCCACCCTCAAACAAAAACAAGGAAATTATGACCTCAACTATAAAATAGGTATATATCCGCAACCCATAGGATCTATTTGAGAAAAATTATCTTTATACCCCACTAATATCAACTTTATCTATTGTAAGAACAACCAGTTTCAATTGTGTGCAAGTGGTTCATTCCTTTTCCTAAAGAATTAGCAGGTGTCCAGTAATTTGTTAGACTACAGGATTTAATTTTCATCTAAGCTGATGTTTGATAGAGTCTTGCTGCCACTCAGACGTCTATAGTCTCGGTAAGGTTATCTCTACGACTATTCCTAGCCATCGCTCCACTACTAGTCGAATGTCCATAGCCCTAGTGGAGTTGTCTAGATGCCTGTTATTTCACTTCTTTTTTTATATAGCTTTGAAGATCATTTTTCATTGTTCACAAAAATCATTTGATATAGCATTGAAGCACATTTCATTTTAGTCTTTTTTGGCTTTATTTCAGGTTGAATAGGACAGCGGTAGCAAGGATGATTTTTTGTGTTTTCATTTGACAAGTTACAGATACCACCCGTAATACCTTGAAAAAATGCTTAACATGACTATTGAATATATAAAGTCATTGATTTATCCCACACAAAGCAAGCATTGACAAGAATTTGATTTATAATATAACTTTTAGCTTGACCCAAATACATTGGTACAAAAAGCTATGTTATAGAGGAGGTCATGAATTTCTTAATCCATATTTGAGCATACCAAGTTTGCCGCCTTTATTGCCATAAGCTTATGATAAAACCTTTTTATGAATGAGGATTTATACCTTTAATTTCTTGGGGCTGGCACATTCGTATGAACATACTTGAATTGGTCACACTTTCCCAAAACATTTATTGCCTTTCATGTCAGCTTGCTATACGACGGTTTTGAAACCACTAATCCACCTAGCATTCTTTCTTACTCTTCTCTTGACCGTACCATTTGATTTCTCTTGTGAGGCCTTCTCGAGATTTGTTCTAGCCCAATTTGGCAACATCCTTTTTTACTTGGATACGATGTGCCTTAAATGCTTTTCTCGCCAGGGCCGTTTATTTATACCTCGCAACCTTCTCAATTTTGCATACTTTGCTTCTTTCTCAATTTTGCTACTCTCACCCTCATGGCTAGGGAATTATCCCCTCTGGTTGATTGCGCCCTATGCTTGACTAGTGACGTGAGACAACTGGCTTTCTTAGGTTCCATCACCTCACAAAGAGTACGTCGGTTCTTCAAGCTAAATGTTGTTCAAGACGCAACTTGGTGGAGAAGGCGATAAAGTGGATTCTAGGTCATCAATTCTTAGTGTCCACTACTAGATATCAGGTTAATTCTGATATCGCTTCCCACTTCTTAGCATCTCTACTCAACTTGGGGGAAGGCGAAGACAATGTTTCCCCTTTGTGTACTCATTTTTTGAACAATGATTTCATAGGCGGATTGGATGTTATTTTGGAGGTTGCCCTACCGGGCTATGGGATTCCCATGCCCCAAGACATAGAGGCATTCTAGGTCTCTCCTACTCTGGTTTCACTCTATCATTTTCTGGGTGGCTTTAGGTAAAGCACAATTGAAGACTATAGGGAGAAGTCTTGCAGAGCCTACCACTTTCTAAAGCAATAGTTTGGGCTCATTCCAGATGTCAAAGCCTTGGGAAAAATCGAATTTATTATGTGGATGGTCCTGCTAGACCAAGACAAAACTTAGGGCGCATTCACCCTGAATTTTCCTTTTTGGTTCTTTTTGATGTTCCCCTTTTTGGTGTGGGTATACGCCTTG
Organism: Cryptomeria japonica; assembly: GCF_030272615.1. Lineage (NCBI taxonomy): Eukaryota > Viridiplantae > Streptophyta > Pinopsida > Cupressales > Cupressaceae > Cryptomeria > Cryptomeria japonica. The sequence goes on along the minus strand of NC_081405.1, from coordinate 464,513,315 downwards.
TCTATGAGACAATTTTGAGGACGACTAGTCACAACAACTATAAATTTTGTACTTCCATGTACATACGCACCATGAATAGTAATGAAATACCTCTTGTTTATATTTTGACCCAATCAACATGGCAATTTGGACTCTGTTCACTTTATTGTGTGTTTAATGTTTTCCTTCTTTCCCTTGACTCAGTTGCATGGGATAATGTCTCCTTACAATTTAAATTGGTTATTTACAATCTTGGCGAATTTGAATTATTTACAGCATTCACGTTATTTGGGTTATCTACGCTCTATTCGGGTGATTCTTATAAAATTATTTACATATACACAATATTTACAACATTCAATTAGCATGACATTACGATTAAAAATAATGTTTTAAAAATTGGTCATTTACGGGCAAGGATAAAGCCTCATATTCTAAGGTAGTTAATCTATATGCATTTTCCCTAATATTTTTGACATCAGGTAAAGGCCTCTCCAGCTTTCTCCCAAATTCCCTTTGCATCCCTTACTATTGTGGGGTTTATTACGGTAAAGAACCAGATCTGCTATATGAAACATTCTTACTCTCACTCTCTTGTCAAACCATCATTTCACTATGGTCTGGTGTTTATCCATGCATTCTATTACTCGATCCCTTTTTTCATCAAGATTCAAGAGCTGAAGTAGACGTGCTTCTTCCTTATTGTCAAAACCTATGTACTCCTGAATAAATTGTAACGTGTGAATTTTCAAGTTAATTGGCAGCACTAGATCAATTCCATATACTAAATGATATGGAGTTTCTCCTAGACTACTCTTGTTGCGTGTTCTATCCGCCCACAAGGCATGTTTGAGTACTGTATGCCACCCTCTAGGGTTTTTTATCAAGTAGTTTTTTTTTATAATATCCACTAAGTTTTTGTTAGTAGATTCTGCTAACCCATTACCCTGAGGATAGTAATTCAATGAAAATTTTAAAATGATTCCCAACTCAAATGCCCAATTAGCAAACTTTAAGGAAGAAAATGCAGGGCCATTATCACATACTAGAAAATGGGGCGTCCCTAAACAAGTAATGATGTTGTCTTCCAAAAATTGTATCACCACTTCCATGGTACAAAGTTTGAAACATCCCACTTCAGACCACCTAGAACAATAATTTGTTACAGTCAAAATATAACGATGTCCTACTGGAGAAGGCAGGTTAATCATTCTGATGAAGTCCAACCCCCATTGCGCAAATGGTCTGCAGAGGTTGTGTGGCACACCTCTCCTTATCTACATGTATCTAGCAAATGTGGCAGTGCTGCACATGTTGATGTACATCCTTGAAAATGGTAGGCCAATAGTACCTGGCCCTAAGGATAGCATATGTAGTAGTGAGATGTCCACCATGCCTGGTGCCAAATTTGTCATGAAACTCATGCAACACCTTCTGAGCTTCTTCCCGCTTTATGCATTGGAGGTTACTCCAGCATGATCTTTGCGGAATAAATTATCATTTTTCATCATATAATTTTGAGCTTTTAACTTCAGGGCTTTCCATTGTGCCCGATTCATGTGACTAGGACTTTGATTAGTAATTAGCGGATGCATAATGCCTTTGTACCATTCCCCCTTAGAATATAAGAAATTATATTGAAGAAAGTAGATCTTTAACTAGCGATTTTTCAAAAGTCAAAGTGAGCCACATATTTAGAGAAAGTAAAAGAAAGTAACCAAATAGTTGACTCTCTTGCTGACATTCGCCTACAATTTCAAGACTAGAAATACTAGTCCTATGATAGGGAGCTCCCACTTAAGTAAAAGAAATTATTTTGAATAATCAACATGGTAATATCTTTATTAATCGAGGCCAATGAACTGCTCATTGACAAAAAAAGAAAAGTGTTATTTCTAGGACTTTATTAAGTTTGATATAAAATATGTATGTTAAAAACTTGAAACATGGCTCATGTATAAGTCTTATTTTGTTATGCTTGTACCTAAACAACAATATGAGGAAAGATAAAAAAAGATATCATCAATTTGAATTTGATTTGTATCTATTTTCATGTGAGTCTTAAGAAAGAAAAGTATATTCTAAGAGCTATGTGTTTTAATGATTTAATGAATATGATGAAAATTGCATTAAAAGTGGTGGGATATTTTTTAGAGGGATAATAGATAATTATGACTTAAATATTTTTTCTAGTGTTACAAGTTAGTGGCCTATAATTGTAGTAATTATAATTGGGGTTGACAAAAAATCTAATCTTTGTGACCCTTCTTATTGCATTTTCTCTTACATTTCATTTTCTTCCACTAAGTTCCATATTTGCTCTCATATTTGGTTGTATCCTATTGATTTTTGTGTATTTCAGCTGCAAGCTAGAATGGGTGGTCAAACACTTTGTGTGGAACCTAGGTCTTTTGACTCATTCAGAATTTTTTTTTAGTCGTGGATTATCTTTGAGCATGGTGGTTCAACTCCCTTATTTTGAGCCATGAGAGGGCATGATGAAACATTCACTATACAATTCATTAATTCCTAGAAACAAGTTCATGTTGTGGTTGGTAGTGTCAAGTTTGTGGTTTCTAAAGAACTTACTGCACATGCCACTAGTCTCAATTGTGAAGGGGAAAAGGTGTAAATGCTTAGTAAAATGAGTTACTTAGGTTCATTGCTTCTTTCTTGAAAATGGGGAAGCTCTATCGAGTCATCAGAATGGGTATAATTGAGAAGCTCTATTGACACCATGGTCACTAGTAAGCTTTAATCTTATTAAGTATTTCACTTTGGAAGGTAGATTGGGATTGATCATTGCTACCATTTTCCTTGCTTGAATATGCAAAATGGTAATTCCATTATTTTGCCCTATTTTTTTCCTTTTTCCTTAGAGAAGTATAATAACGATGTAGCCTACCCTCCTCTACATCATGACCTTATCTTTTACCTTTATAATTTGTCTTAATTTCTCCCTTGTTATTACTTCAAGTTCTAATACCCTTATTGGGTTTATTTAGAAAATAAGAACCCTGGTTTGATTGAAAAAGGAAAAATGAATATCCCTTTTATTGAGGGACCTTCTAACCCTTCTATTTTGGTTGTCTCAGGAGATAGGGAACCCTATGCTCTCCCCATATACTCCCTCCTCTAAAAGAAAGAAAGTTCCTTTGGCTATAGAAGGAAAACAAATAGAAAAGATACATTATTCTAGACCTCAAGACATTCTATTATTCCTTAAGAATAAGGCCAAAGAGAAGGTTTCTCTCCCCCTTATGGATATCAAAAGCATAAAATAAGAAAGGTTCTACTAAGGCTTCAACCAAGATATATATAGATATACTACAATTGCAATCTTTGATGATGAAACCACTAGAGAGGAGAAGGTTCTTGTCAATGAGACTTGCCAGAATATCTAATAGGGGAAAAAAATTATTTGAATAGGTGAATACTAAAAAAAACTTGATGAAGACAGCCATTATCAACTTGAATCTAGTACTAGTGACTATTTTGATGATTCTTATTCTCATTCTCTGCATAATGATGTGGATTATTCGCTATCCCTTTCTCCTTCTAATGTGGTCTCCCATGTTATTGTTCTAGAGGATTTCTTATGGGTGGTGAGGAAGGTTGTGAGGAAGAGAATGAGGCTAATCATGATAGTAATAGTAATTCTAATGAGGATAAGGACTTTAGTGATAAAGATAACAATACTATATCAAAGAATGAACCGATGCAAACCTATTATGTTAATATTAAAGATTTCCAAATTATAGTGGATAATCTTGAGAAAATTTAAGAAAACCCCACTAATTTTCCAAGATGCAAACAATAACTGGATAATATGTATGCTACTCCAAATATCTACCAACATAGATTGATTAGAATGGAGATTGTTATGAATCAACTGGCTAAAATCGCTAATGGTATCATGAGGAAGGCTTTTATAGGGGTGTTGATTGTCCAATCCATGTTGAACAAGAGGAAAAAAAAACAAAAGAAAGAAGAAGAGATGAAGGGAAATTCCAAGAAGGAGAAAAAGAAGAAGCTATCTTTGAGATCTACCACATGGGATGAGAATCTTGGTGCCTTAACCAAAGACTAGAGTTATTTTTACTAGTCCTTTGTTGTGTTCTTTCTTGTTGTGTTTGATTTTTATTATAAAAGTAGTGAGAACTAGGGCATTGACCCTTTACATAGCATGAACTATCAACAACACCATTATTGTTAATGCATAATAGCTTCGGTAAGATAAATGAAGTCTCTCATTCAATCATTTATCATATCGATTATTAAAATGAATAACTTCAAGCACTCAATTGATAAGCATTCTTTAGTTGTATATAATGATTAACTGTTCATTATCATAGAATCCTGATTTGATAATCTATTACACTATTTGCATTCACCGATTATCAAATCGGGTTAACCATTGCAAATCCGATTTAATGATTATTGGGTAGACCGAACATCGATTAGTATCGATGTTAGTTTATGTTTGCACCGATTGTTATCGGGTGATATATTAAACACACACTGATTGATATCGGGTGTTAAGGCAAGCTTACGAAGTGTTAAATATAATCATACACCGATTGGCATACACTGATAGTTATCGAGTGTTGAACATACACCGTTTGGTTAATAAACGCCATGCACTATTGTTATAGCGAAGGGGCACGATCAAGTGATGTCTTGATCGGCCATGTCCAAAAGACATGGCCGGTCAAGGCATCGCTTGACTGTACCCAACCCACTATATATGTCAAATGGTATGTGTGAGAATGGACATCAAAATTTATAAATGCTCCTCTCACCTTCCACATAAAGAAGATAATCAGATTCATATGTTAATTCAGTAATATATAAAACAAGATAATACTAAGTAGAATATAACTTGCATATTGAATGTAAATTGAACATCATTTACATGGTATCAGAGCTATAGTTAAATCAAACCTGAGGCTGTTCAATTTTATGTAAAATTCAAATCAAGCATATATTCAACATCACAATCCTATCAATGTCTAGCGCTATCAGATTTGAAGACAGATTCACAGGAGGTGACGACTTCTCCGCATAGAAACTCAGAATTCAAATGATTCTAAAAGAAAATAAAGTTGAATCATTTGTAAAGACTGAAACTAAAGAACTTGAGACTGAACCTGACAAAGCAATTTGGAAAGAAAGAAATGATAAGGCTATCAAAATCATAGTTGATGGGGTAAGGAACAACATTATGCCTATTATAAGGAAATATGAAACAACCTTAAACATGTTCAAAGCACTTGAAGATGCTTTTGAGATATCGAATGCCAATAGAACCTTGGCTCTAAAAAGAGAAATAAATCACATAGCCATGATAAAAGGAGAATCAGTCAATGCCTACTTCATGCGAATATCTACCTTAAGGGATGAACTGGCAACCCTTGGATATGAGATCCAAAGCAAATAATTAACCCTCATTGCTCTAGATGGGTTGCCTAGCATCTGGGAAACATTCATCCAAGGCATCAGTGCAAGGGATAACTTCCCAAAATTCAATAGGCTAAAGGCTGACTGTCTCCAAGAGGAATCAAGGCAAAATAAGGGATCAAATAGAATAATATAGATGAAGATCTTCAAGTTCCAAATATGAACTCAAACAAGAAAGGCAAGCATAAGCAATTCAGGAAGAGAAAAGGTCGTCACGGCAAGAACTCCTTCAAGAAGGACCTCTCTAAAATTCAATGTTACAAATGTGACAAATTTGGGCACTATGTTGCCAAATGTTCAGAAAGAGCTAAACAAGCCACATTTGCCAAAACAGGAAAATCCAAAAGGGAAGAGGACTCTGAGAAGTATGTACTCTATTCAGCACTCATAAATCAAGCATCAAACAAAGTGAACTCCTGGGTGATCAACAGTGGCTCATCCAGACACATCACATGATTCAAAGAAGTACTAGACTCCATGAAAGAGGAGAATGATGAGGAAGTAACCATCGGAGATGATTCCACACACCCTGTCAAAGGAGTTGGAACCTGCACCATCAAACTAAAGTCAGGTGTATCATTACAACTTAGAGGAGTGCTATATGTTCAAGGCATCAAGAGGAATCTAGTCTCACTATCAGCACTGGAGGACAATGGACACATAGTGACCTTCATGGACAACAAAGTATTGGCTTGGCCAAAGAACTCATCCATCAAGAAAGCTAAAACAATTGGTCAAAGACAAGGCTACTTGTATGAGCTATGCACGGAGCCCAACTTAGCCCTAATTCATGAAACGATAGATGCCAATGAAATCTGGCATAGAAGACTAGGCCACCTAAATTTTAGAGCTTTATCATCAATGGGAGACCTTGTCACAGGTCTACCTAAACTAAAGCAATATCATTCAGGGGCATGCACGAGATGTGCCCTAGGTAAAAATACTAAGGGTGCTTTTCAGAGTAGTACTAGGAAAACAAGTAAAATTAGTGTTAGTTCATTCTGATGTATGTGGACCTATGTTTGTACCTTCATTGGGGGGATTTTTGTGTTATGTAATATTTGTTGATGACTACTCTAAGAAAACTTGGATCTACTTTCTGAAATATAAAGAATTAGAAGAGATCCTTAATAGGTTTAAAGAATTCAAATCACTAACAGAGAACTACTCAGGAAACAAAATTAAACCCTAAGAACTGATAATTGGGGGGAATACACATCATAATTATTTAAAGAGTTTTGTAAAAATTCAAGGATTAAGAGGGAGTTAACAATACCTTACAACTCTCAACAAAATGGGATAGCAGAAAGAAAAAATAGGACAATCATTGAAGCTGCCAAAGCTATGATTCTTGATCAAAATCTAAATATCAATCTTTGGGCAAAAGCAATTAGCATTGTTGTATATATTCAAAACAGATGTCCTTACTCTCATCTTGAAGATATGACCCCTGAGGAAGTCTTTACTAAATCAAAACTGAATATAAGCCACCTTAGGATTTTTGGATGCCCTGTCTATATTCATGTACCTAAGGAGAAAAGATCAAAATTAGAGCCTTCTGGAAAAAAGGGGAATCTTTATAGGATATAGTGAAACCTCCAAGGCCAACAGGATATATATACATGTTCAAAAGAATATTGAACTAAGTAGGGATGTGATCTTTGAAGAAAACTTAGCCTTCAAAAGAGCCCAAAGCTCTCTAGACCCTGAAGTCTATATCCCCACCCCTAGCTTAGATAGAGATCCTACTCCTGAGCTTCAGAGGGATAATCCTAAGGAAACTATAAGTGAAACTCAAAGTCCACCTAGAGAAAACCTCAAGAAAAGACCACTATGGGCTACCAAAACCGTAGAAGTAGCTCAGAAGTTTGTTGCTCCTTTAGGAACCTTCAGGGAAAGCAAAAGGCCTAATAAATTCACTAGCTATGTTGCCCTTATGAATGATCTCTCTAAAGCCGAACCAAACAATGTATCAGATGCACTTGAACATCAAGTATAGAAGGATGCCATGTCTGAAGAGTATCAGTCCATTATGAAAAAATGATGTTTGGGAGATTGTTCCTAGGCCAACTAAGAAATCTGTGGTTTCATCTAAATGGCTTTTCAAGATCAAACATGTTGCAGACGGCAGTATTGAAAAACACAAGGCTAGATTTGTAGCTAGAAGGTTCTCACAAAGGGAAGGAATAGATTATGAAGAAACTTTTGCACCTGTTGCCAGGTATACATCAGTAAGAACTATATTAGTCATTGCAGCAGCAAAGGGGTGGAAGGTACACCAGATGGATGTTAAGACAACTTTTCTAAATGGTGAGATCTTAGAAGAAGTCTACCCAGAGCAACCTAAAGGATTTCAAATTCATGATGCAGAGTCTCATGTGTGTAGACTCAAGAAAGCTCTCTACGGGCTTAAATAGGCTCCCAGGGCTTGGTATGAAAGAATTGACACCTATCTCTCAAGATTAGGCTTCTCCAAAAATGATGCAGATCCTAATCTCTACTACAAAAGAAATAAAGGTGAAATGCTAATATTGATTTTAAATGTTGATGACTTATTAATCACAGGAAATGATCACCTTATAGATCAATGCAAGAAAGATCTATCCAAAGAATTTGATATGAAGGACTTGGCACTCCTTCATTACTTCCTAGGATTGGAAGTATGGCAGAATTCTGACAACATTATACTAAACCAAGGAAAGTATACCTTGGATATTTTGAAGAGATTTGGAATGCTAAACTGTAGACCCATGACCTCTCCTATGGAAACCAATTTACATAAACTTAAAGAAGCAGCAATAGAGTCACAACCCACTGATCCTACTCAATATGGAGAGATGATTGGGTCCCTGATGTACCTGGTAAATACAAGACCAGAAAATCTATTATCCAGTTAATGCTCTAAGTTAGTTTATGTGTGAACCGAAGGAGATACACCTGGTTGCAGTAAAACACATTATGAGATACCTACAAGGTACCCTAAACCTTGGTCTCAAATATGAGAAAGTTGATATAGACCTACATGGATTTACAGATTCAGATTGGGCTGGAAGTGTGACTGACAGGAAAAGCACTTCAGGGTGTTGCTTCAGTCTAGATTCATCTATGATAACTTGGATCAGCAGGAAGCAGTCTTCTTCAGCTCAAAGCTCCACCGAGGCAGAATACATTGCAGCTTCTATGGCTGCTCGAGAGGCAGTATGACTTAGAAAGTTGCTTGTGGGGTTGTTTGGAGAACCTATGAAACCCACTGTTATACACTGTGACAACTAGAGCTGCATAAAACTTTCAGTTAATCCAGTGTTTCATGATAGATCCAAGCATATTGAGATTTCATACCACTATGTGCGAGATATGGTAGACAGGAATGCAATCCAATTAGAATATGTTTGTATAGGAGATCAAACTGCAGATATTCTGACCAAACCTCTTTCCAGAGTGAAGGTTGATCACTTCAGAAAAGGTTTAGGTATGATAGAAAGGTAAATTGCTTTGTAATCTGTATTTGCATATCTATAAGATGTTTAATGTGTAAACTTCTTTGTCATGATAGAACATTTTTGGATTTTATCCCCTGGGTTCATATCCAAGAGGTGACGATCTCTCAAGATAATGAATACTTGTATGGAGACATTATAAGGCAACGATCTTATAATATCCAAACCAGTTATCATGTTGGATCTCTGGTGTATCATGGATGAAGCCATGATTGTGTTGTGGTAAAACATTTATATGAAGTGTTAGTGCACCTACCATAACTTGGATAAAGATGAGAATTGAATATTTTCTCATATGATTATCCTTAAGTATTGCATGCTTAGGCAATACTGATATCACGTGCTAAGGTGATATCCTATCATCACAAGATTAATGTGATAGAAATTTTGTATCACGTGGTTAGGTGATACTTCATATCTTGTGATTAGGTGATATGATCTCCTAGAAAATTAAAATTATGTAAAAGAATGCTAACTATCATTTGAATTGTGATGCTTGACACACAACTCTCATTTATCTTACCTAGCTAAGAGGGAGTGTTAATGCATAATAGCTTCGGTAAGATAAATGATTGAATGAGAGATAAATGAAGTCTCTCATTCAATCATTTATCATATCAATTATTAAAATGAATAACCTCAAGCACTCAATTGATAAACATTCTTTAGTTGTATATAATGATTAACTATTCATTATCATAGAATCCTGATTTGATAATCTATTACACTATTTGCATTCACTGATTATCAAATCGGGTTAACCATTGCAAATCTGATTTAATGATTATCAGGTAGACCGAACATCAATTAGTATCGATGTTAGTTTATGTTTGCACCGATTGTTATCGGGTGATATATTAAACACACACCGATTGATATCGGGTGTTAAGGCAATCTTACGAAGTGTTAATTATAATCATACACCGATTGGCATACACAGATAGTTATCGAGTGTTGAACATACACCGTTTGGTTAATAAATGCCATGCACTATTGCTATAGAAAAGGGGCACGATCAAGTGATGTCTTGATCGGCCATGTCCAAAAGACATGGCCGGTCAAGACATCGCTTGACCATACCCAGCCCACTATATATGTCAAATGGTATGTGTGAGAATGGACATCGAAATTTATAAATGCTCCTCTCACCTGCCACATAAAGAAGATAATCAGATTCATATGTTAATTCAGTAATATATAAAACAAGATAATACTAAGTAGAATATAACTTGCATATTGAATGTAAATTGAACATCATTTACAATTACAACACTAGAACAACACAAAAATAGTTAAAATCTAAAGTCTTTTAGAAATAAAAAACAACAAGAGTTCCAACCAACAAAACACGAGGGACACCAGCCCAACCAAAGACCAGCAAAACAAAACCTAAAGGGTCGACTTGTGAACCCCTGTTATATCTATGACCCTGTTCCATTCATTAAAGAGGAACTTATACAGTTCTCTGGCTTCCTCCTTATCAGCATCATTGTCTGTAATATGCTCTCTCAGGAGGGAGAGAGTCATTGTCGAGCTGTGAAGAACCTGCAGGCAAAATTTGTTAACACTGATAATCTGAGTATCACGGACCTCCATCCTTCGTTTCAACTCTTTAACTTCATCAATGATGGCCTTCATGTCGAAGAGCGGCACCAGGCTTTCAATCTACTTCAGGATCATCGTGACCTACGTACTGATACTCTGTATTTTCTCCGCACATACTCTGGATCATCGTCGTGTTTGTTATTCTTTGCTACTTTGTAATTTTTTCTAGCCTTGTGGCCAACTTTTTTCTATAGTTGTTAGTTTAACTTTTTGTATTGTTCCTTTATTTTGTAAAATTTTGGGGGCCTTTCCCTTTCTTATAATATCAAAAATGATATCATGGAGTTGTTCATTGTCATGGTAAAACCCTCTCTTTGAGTTGTTAAATAGATCTCAATGTCACACTAATAATTGGATCCCATATTGGCAATGAAGGACCACCAGTAATTTTAGCCTTTGTGGATATTACATAAAAATTGGATAAAGAGTTTTCTCCCTTAGAGATAATAATTATGGCAATATTAAAGTTAAATGCCTTTAAATAATAAATATATTCCATACCTAGAGGATGATTAACTTCAATTCAAATTTTTTTCATGTTTTTGAAACTTAGTATCTAAATCAACAAGGATTTCCATGAGTATCCTTTTGATGGGTGTTAGTTGTTAGAAGCATGAGCTTGTATAGTTATCATTGATGGCAAACCTGGTTATTTTGATGGATATTGGTCCGGATATGCTTTGTCACACCTTGGTTATTTGGATAGAGTTTGGTTCGGATACTCTTTTGGTGTTGGTTGTGTCATCCGATATTCAAGGTGGTTCGAAATGTTTTTGGTGCCCTCTAGATATGATGTAAATTGCATTCTGGTTTAGTGGATCATGTTCTTTTGGTCCAAATATGTGTTGGAAGGTGTGTTGAGGTGATCATTTGGGTCTCATTTTGGTTTATGGAGATCCACATGGAGTGTTTTGCATTGAAAGTGTTTATTTGGCTAACTAACTGATTATATCTACACGTTATGTTTTGTAACGTCCTTTGGAATATGTGCTAGCATATGCAAATTGTTAGATTGTTCATGGGATGATGTATTATGACATGTTTTGGTTCCCTCTTTCTCCTAGAGTGGACCAATCTAAGTATTTTTGGTCTAGGTGGCTTATTCTATGTAATATTGTTTTGGTTGACCCTTGTTTCGGATTTCAATGTTGTATCTCATATATAAGATGTGCGGAATGATGAATTGAGCATGGATGAGCAATGAATTGAGTGAGAAGTGTATGGTATACAAATGATTTGCAAGAAAATTTGAGTTTGTAGTGATGCGAAAGTCAATTTGGGAAGAGCTTTGAAGTTGATATAATATGTCTGACAGAGTGGTGTGACAATGGAGATTGACAAAGATGTTTGCCATGTTATTGGTCGCTTGATTACTATTCAAGGACAATTTCATGATCAAGAGAATCCTTTTCAATTTCAGTTCAGCTACTTCATTCTTTACTGATTGACAATGAGTCTTCAATAGGAATTTGTATCTTGTCCTGAAGAAGTGTTCTTCAAGTGCACAAGTCCTTTTGTATCTTGCCTAAGGTAGTGCCCCTTAGTTCTTCAAGTATTCCAGGTGTTGGTGCTCCATAGCTACAAGCCTAAAATGTTGTAAACATTGTTATTCAAATTGTGAGTTAGACTCTCACCATGGTTTTTCCATGTTTGGGTTTTCCATGTATATATGGTGTTCATGTGTTTCTAGTTGATGTGTTGATGGTTAAAGTGTTGATATTGAGTAAGTTTATTAATAACTATTTTTAAAGTTCCGGACTAATTCACCCCCCTTCCCCCTCCCCCCTCTCAGTCTTGTTGGATGTTCAACATTAGTTGTTCCAAGAGGGTTGTATTGTTTGATTTCTTCTTAAATTTGTTGAATAAGGCATCTCTTATCTCATCACAATTATGTATTTAATGAAGAAAAATAATTTAGAAATAGTTCAATGCCTTGCCTTTTAATGATGTAAATAGAAGTCTTAAGGTTACTCTCTTCAATATTATTCACAACACAATGATTAAAAATATAATGGATATGGTCATTTGGTATGATCAAATCCTTTCCTATGAATTGGGAAAGAGATCCCAATACTATAATAATAATTTGATCTCACACTATAGACCTTACAAGAGGCACTAAAGGACCTCTACTATTCCAAGTTAGAAAATTTCTTAGAGATTAACTTAAGTGAGAAAGCACATGTTTATATATAAGATGAGCTTATGCACGATTGTTTCTTATCAAAGTAATATTTAGTTGTTGCATAAATACTTTAGAGTATTTACTTGAAATAGATCTAGTAATAGGTATTGTGATCATAAGACTATAGATTCTTTACTTGAGTAGTGTTGTTAGGACAAAAGGTAATGCTTCAATAAGTAGAAGATTCATATTCTTAACAAAACCTTAATTACATGGGGATGTAATCCCATTAAGGATCCAAAAAAATGTTATCATTGTCACATTTGACCCATTATTTATAACTAATTTTGAGACAACCTAAATGGGTCTTATAAATGTCAAAGATATAAAAATAAATAAAAAGTACAAGTATAGGTTGTTCGTAGTGGTTTCATTAGTGTTTTACTATTTTGTTAAAGTTTTAGACTTACAAAGTTTGTCATCATTAAGGGCATATACATTTTGAAGAATTTGATCACTACTCAAGAGGGGCTTAATTGGGCTAAGGAATCTAAGTAGATGTAACTTGTATATGTTAGATTTTGAATAGGCATATGACAAAGTTGAATGGCCTTTTATTCTAACTATATTGGAGGCTTTTGGTTTTCTTGGTGTTTTTTGTAGATGGATTGGGTTTTTTTTTAATATGCATATACTCAAATTGAGAGACATGTTAGGTAGGGTTGTCCTCTTGCCTCTACTCTATTTTTCATTGCTACTAATGCCTTAAATTGTCTTTTGAAAACTAATTTTATCAACCCTCCATTTAGAGGCTTCTACTTCCCAAATAAAATTAATCTTCAAAATGCTCAATTTATAGATGACACTTCATTGTTTGTTGAGATCAAGGAAGATAATTTCAATCATTTATTGAACATACTCAATTTGTTCTGTAAGGCCTTAGGAGAAAAAAGTTTCTAATAGTAAATCCATTATTTTGAGTTGGAATGACTCTCTTCTTGATTGGCTTATAGGTAAAGAGTGGTAGTGAGGGGATCCTAATAAAATTGTGAGGTACTTAGGCTTCTCATTTTAAGTTGATCATTCTCTAAGAGACAAGTGGGAGTGGATGTTTAAGAATGTGAAATGACAAGCTCGTCTGCTTTCTTTTTGTTGGTTGTCAGAAAGCCTTAGCTTCTTATAATACGTATTTCTCTTCTACCTAGATATTAGGTAGTTGTCAATGTTTTAAAAAATAAAAAATAAGAACGTGAAATGACAAGCTCACTTGGTTTTTTTTTGGTTGGATGTCACAAAGCCTTAGCTTCTTATAATATTTATTACTCTTCTACCTAGATATTTGGTAGTTGTCAGGTGGGTAGAATTTTAAAAAATTGAGAATTTTCTGTGATATGATGAGAATAGAAATAAGAAGAGGCATGCTATTGATTGGTCTTAGTATTGTCTCCTCAAATTGTAGCCTTAGTATTAAATATATTAAGTTTTGAGGTATGACTCTATCAATTAAATATATTCTTAAAGTTTTTTTTTATCTTGATGAACCCTAGAAAATATTGGTTAGAAATAATACCACTTGGTTGAGGCTTAAGAGTAAAAACCAAACTACATGGCATCCTCATGATCTTCTTTTTCAATAAAAAAATATATAAAACCATTTGATTTTAATGCGATGGAGAGAGGTTGTGCTCTTGGTTGGAAACAGATTATCTGTGAATCCGATTCACAACTAGTGTTGCATATGTTGAATGGGCAACACTTGGAAGATGTTCATTGGCGCATAGTTGTGGTTATTCTTCATATTCTACAATTGAGTGGGTCTTTCGATTCTGTTACTTTTTTTCATATTCCTAGAGAATGGAATAGAGTAGCAGATTGCTTGGCAAAATGGGCATCTGATGGTATGCAAGGTTGGAATATTGCAAATAGGGGACAACTGAGTTTGTACTCCTCTCATATATTAGAGCAATTAGTTGGGAAGGATAGGAACGGATAATTATTTGGTCTTTGTTGGGCTATTGCACATTCTTGCTTTGTTATTTCTATTTAATAAATGTGTACCCCTTTTGAAAAAAAAATTATTCAATAACGTTTAGAAGGCATTGGAAAATATTATCCTTAGAAATAAAGATGCCTTTATTAAATTAAACGGAGTCTTCATTGCCCATAAGTCCATATGACGGAGTTTGGATTGGAAGAATAAACCGCTTTTGCTTACTTTTAGCCAAAGATGTTCTACTAAGCAATGAGCTTTGAAAGGGGATCATTACTTATAAGGACTTTTTTAAAAGAATGGTTAAAGGAGTAGGAAAGGATGCAATCAGAGTTTGTCATTTCTAGTAGTTAGATAAGGGCCTTCTCAAATATAAAGAAGAGTTTTTATAAAGTTAATTTTTCAGTTTCTCTAAAATTCAAGATTGAGATTTTGAATATTATTAATTGAGAAGATGGTTCTACTTTTATAAAATGCATTTTAAAATATTTTATATCTTGCTCAGTGATGTTAAAGAAATTATTTATAAACTAAACTTCAATTGGAAGCTTGACTGGTTTGTTGACAAATGATCTTGCATCCTAAATATTATTTGGTCTAATGTGGTTGAGCCTAAAAAAGCTTGTTTCAGGTGGCTTTATTTCCTTAAAACAGCTATCAATTCTGATTCACTTAAAAAAGGAAATTTTAGTTTTTTTTGGGTAATAGTTTGGTATAAGATGTAAGAGATGGTTTTATTTGTATTATGTCTTATTATTTGGGTATGTGCTAGAGTTTACGAAGAATCTTAAAATTTTCAAATTGATTTTTGATTAATGAAATTTTGTAATATATCTGAAAAGTAAGAATTGATGAGGTTTTGTAAGATAAAAGAAGACACATATTGAATCACAATGTGAGCTCACTATTTTACATATTTTAATGCAAATCTTGATGATATTGGAAATTCCGAAAGATAGGGTTTCCGTCTTACGTGAGGAGGGTCTGACTAGGGCATACTTTTGCCTCATGATAGGAGCTGATTATCAGCATAAGATAGGTTTTCCATCTTACTTGAGGAGAGTCTGACTAGGGCATACTTTTGCCTCCTGATAGAAGCAAATCAGCGTGAAATCAGCATTCCTCATGAGACAGATAGTTAATGCTGTACGATTGTGCATTTGAACCTGTGGTTCAGGATTTGGAACGATAAGAAAAGCTGATCCTGAGATTGGTTCCTATGAAGTTGATATGTATCAATATAACAGCAATAAAAAATGCTGCTGGGAATAACATTCTGCTATTGGATTCCTGAGTTTTGGGATTTTTTATTTTGATCTAGATGATACCATCTTCAGATGGTTCTGAACAGTTTATTGGTTAGTTTTGTGTTTAACTATGGTGGCAACTGCTTGTTCCTAGCCTTGTACTAATTGCTGTATTGTAACCTGTCTTTTTTATGAATAATCTTCAATATAAAATTTTAACCTATTTAGCCTTGATCATTGGATCCATATCTATATTTACCATGAACAAAACAACGAAGATAAGAAGTGCAAAACATATTCATTATCATCTTATTTCTTATGAGCTTTCAGAGTACTCACATTCAAACGACTTTTTTTAGCTATCTCTATATCTACCTAACACTTTGTTCTATCAATGTCATTCTCTATCTCTGTCAATGCTTCACATATAGCTCAAAACAAGAATTTTTTTGTGGTGGATCAGAGCTCTTGCATTGAATGACTATGATGGTCTGCTGAATATGGCCATGAATCACTTGATTGTCAGCTTCCTTTTTCTCAAAATGCCAGTTCATTTTTGTACCTTTTCTTAATGAGAAGATTAGGGTTACGGTTGAAATCCTGAATTAGATTTAAGGTTGTCTTAGTATTGATTTAGAAATGAAAATAATCGAATGAAAATTTGAGTAGAGAATCGACAAACAAAGATTTAGATTCAAATCAGCTTCAGCTGAATGTCTAATTTTTATAGAAAGAATATTATTTAGATTGTAGATTATTAAATTAGAAACAGAGTCAAAATGAATTCAAATCAAATCAAATAAGAAGAGGTATTAATGTTTTATATTGATGATGATCACAGGTTCAGACATTGAGATGTATTAAAACTCCACTCAAAACACCGCTTCATAGATCCCACAAGATATTCTTTTTAAAGAAAAAATAATCCTAAAAGTGCACCTTTCACCTCTATACTTTTAAAAACTCTTTTGGTATGCACTTTATACCACCAGATATTGAATCTTCTTTGTAGGAAAAGTAATCCTAAAAGTTACCTCTATACTAGTAAAAACTCTTTTGGTATGCACTTTTTTTCAGAGGCGCTCTAGTAGTTATTGATCTGCTGTAAGGCCTCATTTTTGCTAGATGAATTGTAATTAATTCGGCTGTGTGTGTTTTTCTGTATGTTGTTTACATGAACTGTAATAAATTCGGCCCTGTGTGTTTTTTGTGGGTTGTTAGGTGAACTGTAATAAATTCGGCTCTGTAATAAGTTAGGATTGCATTGTCAAATCTGTTGTGTGGTGAAGATTGTTGAGATACATGTGTCTCAACCTTGCAATTTTTGGTAAATTGTTCCAAATGTAGTTGGGAGGTTTCCCATGTGTCGGTGCCTTGGAAAAAGGTATAAGAGTTGTTAAAAGATGCCTTGTCCATAGTATAATATAGGAGGGCCATTTTTAGAGATTATATGACACATTTCATGTTGGTTATGAGGGTCAAAAATAGGGGATAAGAGTTTGGACGTGAGTAACTACTTTTAACCTGGTTTTCTTATCTTGGAAAAACAAATGTCAAGGGTGGGCAACACATGTCATGGAGGTTTTGCCCATGGTATTGTAAAACCACAAATGGTTTCCAGGTTGTAAAATTCCTATATAATGAGGGCTTGGAGAGGAGTTTGTATGATGGAGTTTGGTTTGCAAGACTGGGTGCTAGAAGGATGCTAGTGAAGTCTCTCCGACTTGAGTTGAGGTGATGCTCTTGTAAGAACTTGCGTTGCAAGTGTACTGTAATCTCTTGTTGATTTGTTAATACATTATGCAGGTTTTAGAGTGTGGGGTTTTTCACCCGTATGGGTTTTCCCCACGATAATCACTGTGTTATGTGTTTCTTGTTTTATTTCTACTTTATTTGCTTCTTGTGATCTCTGTGATAGTTATGTTGAAATTTGCAAAATTGTCCTCTCAAGATTAGCGTAGGAAGCGTTTCTGCACACCTTTGCTTCCTTACAAGTGGTATCAGAGCTTGGCCAGTTTTGGTTCTATTTGTTTGGGTACAAGGTTTTTTGAGCTAATTAAGGTTTGAGTGGGAGCTTGTGCAGAGTATTTCAATTCTGTATTGCAGGATCGTAAAGATGGCAAGTATATCAGGGAGGATTGATGTAGAGAAGTTTTCTGGAACAAACTTTGAAATGTGGAAGCTGAAGATGGAAGATCTGTTGATTGATCGAGATCTATGGGATGCAATCGATGAGAATAAGTCGAGGCCCGTAGATCCGACTTTAGTTGCACAATATGATGTAATGGATAGAAAAGCTAAAGGTCTCATAAGATTGTGCCTTGCAGACTCAATTCTGATTAATGTCCACGACGAATCTACTGCGAAGAAGCTTTGGAAGAAGCTAAGTGAGATCTATCAAGCAAAATCACTTGTGAATAAAATTTTCTTGAGGAAGAAGTTGCATTCCTTGAGAATGGAAGAAGGTGGACGAATTTCTGAGTATCTGGAAAGTTTTAATATGTTGGTGACTCAGTTGACCTCAGTTGGGGTACCAATGGATGAAGAGGAAAGGTGCCAAATCCTGCTATGTTCATTGCCAGACTCATGGGACAGCCTTGTGATGGCCATAGGGAGCACTGCAGTCGTCTTGAAGATGGAGGATGTTGTTGGTTCTCTACTTTCTGAGGAGATGAGAAGGAAGGTTTCTCTGAATGCCAAAGAGGCTCTGAGTGTTCGAGGAAGACCAAAAGAAAGAGGCAAGAATGAAAAGAAGAATGGCCATTCTAAGTCCAAGAATAAAGGGAGATCAAAATCTCCTGGTAAGTCCAAGGTAATTTGCTCGAATTGTGGAAAGCCTGGACATTTCCGAAAGGACTGTAAAGAAGAAAAGAAGAAAAAGAAGAAGAAGCAAGATTCTAATTCTGAGTCCGAGAAGGAAGATGGAGATGCTTTTATTGTAGCCTTGGCCACTCGTGCAGGTGACAATGCATGGTTGATAGACTCAGGTGCATCTTTCCACATGACTCCTATTAGAAACTGGTTTAGTAAGTATGAAAAGTTTGATGGTGGTAAGGTGTATTTGGGTGATAACTCCTTTCTTGATATTGTTGGTCGTGGAAGTGTTCATGTTAAATTTTCTGATGGTAGAACTAGAAGATTTGATGGTGTCTTGCATATCCCGGGACTAGCAAGAAATTTGTTATCTGTTAGCAAGCTAATAGATGCGGGTGTGCATGTACAGTTTTCTGAAGCAAGTGTGAAAATGGTGAGAGGTGCTATGGTAATAGCAAGAGGAAGCAAAATGAGTACATTGTACCAGCTTGATGCATGCACAGTTGAGTGCAATAGCACTTCTGATAAGAATGTGATAAAGACTATGTTGGAAAAGGAGAGGGTGTCTCTTTCAGCAGATGGTCATGGTTTTTGGGTATCCAAGGGTGCTCTGTCTACCGAATCAAAGTTGTCTGCAGAGAAGACAATGTTGTGGTACCTGAGACTCGGTCACATAGGTGAGAAGGGTCTACGAACTTTGAAAAACAAGAACCTTGTTAATGGGTTGAATGATTGCAATCTTGAATTTGATTTTTGTGAGCATTGTATTTATGGAAAACAAAACCGCATTCAGTTTTACTCCAGTTCTTATAAGTCTTCAAGTGTTTTGGATCTAATCCATTCGGATGTATTTGGTCCAGTTGACGTTTCTTCTATTGGTAAATCAGTTTATTATGTTTCTTTCATTGATGATTTCAGTAGAAGAACATGGGTTTATTCTCTTAAGAGTAAAGCTGAAGTTTTTAGTTGTTTCAAAGAATTTAAAGCAATGGTTGAGTTGTAGACTAGAAAGAAGATAAAATGTTTAAGGACAGATAATGGCGGTGAATATTGCTCCAATGATTTTGACACATTTTGTAAAGATTGTGGTATTAAGAGACAGAAGACAACTCCGTATTCTCCACAACAGAATGGAGTTGCAAAAAGAATGAACAAGACCTTGATGGAGAAGGCTAGGAGTATGCTAAGTGGTGTTGGTCTAGAACAAAAGTTCTGGGCTGAAGCTGTAGCCATTGCCTGCTACCTGATAAATCGGTCTCCTACATCAGCTCTTGTTGATAAAACGCCAATGGAAGCATGGTCGGGCCACAAGCCTTCACTTAGTCATCTGAGAGTTTTTGGTTGTGAGGCATATGCCCATGTGCCAAAGGAGAAGCGGACAAAATTGGATAACAAAGCTGTTAAATGTATATTCATTGGATACAATTATAGTGTGAAAGGATACAAGCTTTGGGATCCTGTTGCACAAAAGGTATTTTATTCCAGAAGTGTTATTTTTAGAGAAATTAAGTCTTCTTCTGTTACAGTGTAGCCAAAACAAAAAGAAGAAAAGAAAGATGTGATTCAACTGCCTGCTACACCTGAAAAAGTTGAATCGAGGCCCTTAGAAAGACAGGAAGTTGATGAGAGCTCTACGAGTTCTGAATCATCAGAGGAAGAAGAAGAACTTGAACCTGAACTTGTTCGAAGGTCTACTAGACAAAGAAAACCACCTGAAAGGTATGGATATTCTCCTGATGATTGGAGATGCATATTTGCTTTGAATGCTAATATTGATGAATCGAAATCTGTAGAAGAGGCTCTTGGTATGAATGATTCAGAGTCCTGGAAAATTGCCATGGATGAAGAGATGGCAGCTCTTAAGAAGAATGACACATGGGACCTTGTACCATTGCCTAAAGGACAAAAGCCTGTTGGTTGCAAATGGGTGTTCAAAAGGAAGATAGGTTTAGATGGAAGAATTGAAAAGTACAAAGCACGTTTGGTTGCAAAAGGTTACTCCCAGGTTGAGGGAGTAGATTATGGTGAGATTTTTTCTCTAGTAGCCAAAATGACATTCATTCATTTCTTACTTTCTATTGCAGCAGCTTATGATCTAGAGGTCGAACAAATGGATGTAAAAACTGCTTTCCTTCATGGAGAATTGGAGGAAGAAATTTATATGACGCAGCCAGAGAACTATGTGGTAAAAGGTAAAAGTAATTTGGTCTGTAAGTTGAAGAAATCCTTGTATGGTTTAAAACAAAGTCCTGGGATGTGGTACCCGAAGTTTGATACATATGTATTGAGTTTGGGGTTTGTGAGGTCTAAATCTGATCACTGTATATATTTCAAATCAGATGGTGATCGTTTCTTGGTTATTGCCTTGTATGTTGATGACATGTTGTTTATTGGGAAAGGAAAAGGTTTGATTGCAGAATTAAAATCTCAACTCTCGGCAAAATTTGATATGAAGATCTTGGTGCAGCAAGACACATTCTGGGAATGGAGATTGTAAGAGATAGACAAAACAAAAAGCTTTGGCTAGGCCAAAGTAAGTATGTTGGTACTATTCTGAGAAGATTTAATATGCAAGATTCTAGACCATTGAGTGTTCCTGTTACAATGGGAACAAAGCTTTCTAGTTCACAGTGTCCTACATCCCCATTGGAGATGGAAGAGATGAGTTGAGTACCCTACCAAAGTGCTGTTAGAAGTTTGATGTATGCTATGGTTTGTACAAGACCAGATATTGCCCAAGTAGTAGGAGTACTTTCCCGTTACATGTCTAATCCAGGAAGAGCACATTGGGATGCAGTAAAAAGAGTTTTTAGATACTTGCGGGGTACCTCAGAGTACTCTATATGTTTTCATGGAACACGAAATGAAAATTCCTTGGATATTAGAGGCTTTGTGGATTCAGACTGGGCTGGTGATGTTGATAGAAGAAAATCCACCAGTGCATATGTGTTTACATTATTTGGTGGTGCAATTAGTTGGATGAGCAAGCGATAGGCTGTGGTCGCTTTGTCCACTACAGAGGCAGAGTATATGACAGCTACTCATACCTGCAAAGAAGCCATTTGGCTTAAGAGATTGTGTTCAGATATAGAGTTTAAACAGGGTGCAGTGACAATTTATAGTGACAGTCAGAGTGCAATCTACCTAGCGAAGAACCCGACTTTTCATGCCAGGACCAAACACATTGATGTACAATATCATTTTGTGAGAGATATGGTTGAGGATGGCAGGGTGAAGCTGGAGAAGGTAGAAACTTTGGTAAATGTTGCTGATTCATTAACTAAGCCCGTGAGCACAGAGAAATTTAGATGTTGTTCGGAGTCTATGGGCCTCTTGGCCCCTGACTGTTGAGTCCATGGTAATATGGATCCCCTGACTCTTGCAAGGTATTCGACAAGTGGGAGAATGTTGAGATACATGTGTCTCAACCTTGCAATTTTTGGTAAATTGTTCCAAATGTAGTTGGGAGGTTTCCCATGTGTCGGTGCCTTGGAAAAAGATATAAGAGTTGTTAAAAGATGCCTTGTCCATAGTATAATATAGGAGGGCCATTTTTTGAGATTATATGACACATTTCATGTTGGTTATGAGGGTCAAAAATAGGGGATAAGAGTTTGGACGTGAGTAACTACTTTTAACCTCGTTTTCTTATTTGGAAAAACAAATGTCAAGGGTGGGCAACACATGTCATGGAGGTTTTGCCCATGGTATTGTAAAACCACAAATGGTTTCCAGGTTGTAAAATTCCTATATAATGAGGGCTTGGAGAGGAGTTTGTATTATGGAGTTTGGTTTGCACGACTGGGTGGTAGAAAGATGCTAGTGAAGTCCCTCCGAGTTTGAGTTGAGGTGATGCTCTTGTAAGAACTTGCGTTGCAAGTGTACTGTAATCTCTTGTTAATTTGTTAATACATTATGCAGGTTTTAGAGTGTGGGGTTTTTCACCCGTATGAGTTTTCCCCACGATAATCACTGTGTTATGTGTTTCTTGTTTTATTTCTACTTTATTTGCTTCTTGTGATCTCTGTGATAGTTATGTTGAAATTTGCAAAATCGTCCTCTCAAGATTAGCGTAGGAAACGTTTCCGCACACCTTTGCTTCCTTACAAAGATGCCAGCAACGCGGTACACTAATAAGATTACAGCAACGATGATGAACAAATCTATGAACAAGTGAGATCATAAAATTAAAGCCAAAACAAAGCCCGATGAAGAAACAGAGATTTTTAATTCAGAAAGAATGTACATATATGTCCCTAAAATATTATCAATTATTTTTGTTGCTCTTAGGGTTTTGTGAGTTCTAAAGTGGTTTTGGATAAAAATCCGCTCGTTTTAGTGGATTTGACCTTTTGGCTTTGTATTATGTGTTCTCTTGTTTCTTTTGGCAACAATAAAGCTTGATTTAACCAAAAACGATTATTCTACTCTGCAAATTCCGTACCTGCATTATTTATTTTCCAGTATATGTTCTTTTCGCAACAATAGAGCTTGATTTAAACAAAAATGGTGATTAATTTTCCAGTATTTGTTCTTACCTGCATTTACTCTGCATATTCTGCCTTGGATCTCAGTTCTGAAGAAAAGAAACACGCGGTAGACGCGCGCTCTTTGAAGGAGGTGTCAGCCCTATCAACATCAAGACTCTGATATGGCCTGTGGGCCATCACCAAAAATTTCCAGAATCCGTCCTCATCCATTTGTCCTCTGATTCTTTTTCTTTCATTTATTCTTCTGGTGAACTTGTGATCTGGCCATAGGTAGGTATGCTTGAGCTTGACAGATACCTTACTACCCTGCCTCTAAACATTTATTCGCACCATATAGGTAGATATTTCTTTAATTACAGTGTCAGTAGACAAACATTAGTTCTGATGTGGTCATTTTGTATTTTTTTAAAATATATTCCAGAACACAATACAGTTGTTTTTTCATTTTTGTGTTTTCTAATTTATTTTTTCAAATTATAAAATAGTCACATCGGGACCATTTTGTCTGCTAGGAGGTTAGTGTTTTGTTCTTTAAGAACATATATTGAATGGGTTGTTGAAATATCTCATTCACACATTTAACTCAATAAAGTAGAAATTTGAAAGGATTTATAGGAGAAAGGATTTAGCAGTTAAGCATCTTAGTTTGGCAACAGCTATTTTCCATATAAAACAACAACATCTTAGTTTGACAACAACTATTCTTCATATAAAAGAACACTTGATCAAAAATACAAATTTGCATAACACAATTGTTTTTCAGCAGATTTTTTGCTTTTTTACAGCATGGAGAAGGTAGATTAAGAGGATCGAATGAGTAGAAATTGCGTAAAAATCTGTTGTGGTTTGCAAATTTTGTGTTTTTGATAAGGTGTTGTTTTGACAACTCCTCTTAGTTCAGCATCTCTCAAAATCTTATGTGACAATTCAAATCATCTGCAATTTTTTACAACAACAAATGTTATCATGACTGCTAGAACATGCTCAACTACTACAGGTTATTTCCCTTGCAATAATAGCACTCTTGGAAACATTTACAAGCATTGCATTTGTGGGGTGTCAATTTCAAATCACTCAATATCTTAGAACAACAAACATCATCACAACTATTGGAACATGTTCAATTACTAGATTTTTTCTCGTATGTGGAAAGATAATAATCTTCAAAACATTTACAAGCCTTGCATTTATGGGAAGTCTACAGTTGAGGATGAACAATTAGTGGATAGTTTGTGTTTAATCATGAATAATTAATGGTGTCTATGATTAGGCCTAAATAATTGTATTTGAACTTGAGCTTTAAAATAAGCTAAAGTATTAAAAATTTATTGGAAAGGTTTTTAAAAGATTGTATTAAGATCTTCAATGAATAAATGAACAATTGTGATAGATAAGTTCATTATAGGAGAAATGAACCATTTTATATCCATTAATCATGTGCTAAAAAAAGTTTCATAAAGGAATCAAACAATGATGTTGAAGCAAGTTATCATATACACAAATGTGGTGTATGAACACATATTATAGGGGAGAGGGCTCAATGGTGATGAGAGCTATGTTGTGAGAGGAGTCCACGTCAACAAAGGACACATTGACCAAAACCAAGCAATATCTAGTAGGGGTCCATATGTTGCCAACTTGGAAAAATCCATCTCAACAATTTTAATGCACATTTTCCCACACATCCAAATCAATTTTTGAAAAAAGATGTTTCTCAAGGAAAAAGGTGGCATCGACTAGTAGTGGACACATGGCCATGCTTATATGTTAACTACCGCACCATTCTCGACTGAATGAGCATTTACTACACATTATCTCTCTCTATCTCCTTTGTTTTCAATAATTTCACATCCAAGTGTGGTGTATTTTTTATTTGTAAAGGTTTATTTTGGGTCCTATACAACACCATTCAATTTTATCATCTATACATGACACCATCTATCGAGGGATCAATGGTTGTGCACTTTGGGTCTAACATTGGAGAGCTTGAGGGTGAGCCATGGTGGTAGATTTTTGATATTCCCAAAAAAATTTAAACGCATGAACATATCAATAAAGGAAAAAAATTTCAACCATAACACATGAGGTTGTTTTCCGACCTCATGATAGTAATGATCCTCCATTTTTTGTGCATTTTAATTGGTTTTGAGGTGTTCTTTATGCTTGTGCAATTCTTTTTTCATTCCAAAATGTATGTAAGTTTACAATTATTACCCTCCTATATATATATTTCTATAGTATATATAATTTGACTTGCAAAATAGGAGGCATCATGGACAGTTTGAAAAAGCAATTGAAAAGACATAGTTCTAAATTTATAAAAACCTCAACTAATGTATGTATGTGTGTGTGTACATACATATGCACATACATGCATACACACATATGTGTGTGCATACATACATACATACATACATACATACATACATATGTGTGTGTGTGTACACACACATACATATGCATATGTGTGTGTGTGTTGTGTGTGTGTTTGTGTTTGTGTTTGTGTATGTATGTATGTATGTATGTATGTATGTATGTATGTATGTATATAGTGTCATAAATTGTATCCACATACAGTTTCATCCTCACCTAGACTTCCGTGTTTGATCCCTGATATTTGTCTGTATTCTTCTCACACCGCCTATCAACTTCACATTTTCATCACCTTCACTATCTCCCCCTCATTCTAGAGTCCTAATTCTCAAGACCAAGGTGTTGGGCACCTTGGTCCTAGCTCAAGATCAAAGCATTGAGCACCCTAGTCCTAGCTTAGGACCAAGGTGTTGTATGCCCTAGTCCTCCCAATTAGGACCCATTTTGGGTCCCCATAACGATCACTTTAAGTGAGTGAGAAATTTGACCCCATGTCGACCTACTTCAAAAATTCAACTAATTTTCGGTTGGTCAAGTATAAAAGGAGGTCTACCCCTCTCATTTGAAAACCTAATCCTAACAAACTGAAATCAAGATCTAGAAAATTCAAGTGAGCAAGCAATTAGTCATTCATCAAGCATTGGAGCAGAAGTAAAGTCAAGTTTGTGCATTCAAGATGGCATCCATGATCAATCTTCTTTGAAGGCATTTTACAAGACAACCCTAAAACCCTTGCATGAGGATCAAACACATCTTCATCAAGGTATACTTCATTTTATCAACACTTTTGTTTCAGGTCTGGCCTTTCCCTCAAAAGGAAAGCACTTTACAAAAAATTTCATTTCACTTCATATTTCAATTTCAAGGTTAATTCCTAAACCAGGGTTTCACCTAAGGAAAACCCCTATCCTCAACATCTTTCCCTCTCTTTTTGTGTGCAGGTAACAGGCGTAGGAGTTGTACTCAAGAATTTCACCAAAGTTTCAACTTGCGACGAAGAAAAATATGGACCAAGGCAAATTTGTACTACTTGGCCCCGAAAAATTAAGTCGAACTTCTGAGAATAGGTTCTAAACACAATATTTTGCCTAGATATCAGTTTGTGGCTCCATGGGATATCTACAACAATCTTTTTTTGATAGTTAATTTTAATCATTCATTCTTTTACCCTAATTTCACAACTATCATCCAATTTTCAACTAAGAAAGAGGATAATAATCAACAACCAATGAATCCAATCAAAATTTTAGCCCTTTCCTTATTTGGATTGTGGCTAGATCTATTGGGTTCACTCCTCTTTCAATGTATTAGGTTAATTTGGGTAATTCAACGGTTTTATCTTAAATCCTAATTCTTAATTTTCCACCCAAAACACTATGTGTATGTGTATGTGTATGTGTACACACACACATATCAAAAAAAGGGTTATATATATCATTGTATATAAATAAAAAGGTTAATGATTATGTTGAACTTTAAACAACATTAATAGGTATATTTAGGACCCTTTTCTAAACCAAATAACTAATATATATATAATCTAGACATATACGGTGGTTGTGAGCGCTATGTTCACATGGTTATCCATGAGAGGGAAAGAACATAGATGAGCATATTTGTAATCAATATTTAAGTTACATAACATAATAGTATTGTACAGGAAAACTTGGTTCTTTCTATATAAATGGAACATCTTCAAAATATTAAGCCTAACAAAATTGGCATACAATCTCTCTTGTCGTGTTAATGTGAGAATTACAAATTAGTCCATAAAAATTGTTCCCACCTTACAATCAAAAATTCCTATCAATCAAACCAAATTGGAAAAGAGAATCTAGATGTTTTATTGCTTGGTGAACCTTTCCCAACAAACTGTTCATCCAAGGTTGTTATTTGAGAAGTTGTTGGAGTACAACATTGTTGGTTTTGGCTAATACTCATATCAAGAAATGATGGACAATACTGAGGGAAATGAATGTTGGTGTAGGCTTAATTTTACCTAGTTTACCAAAATTTTACATTATTAGTAATTAGTTTCTAGTATTTAATAATATTTCATGCATTTAATTTTTTGTTGAGGTAGTTGGCAGTTACTCATACCTCATTTCACCTTTGTTATATATTCAGCGTGCTTGTACATTTTTGTATCATCTTAATCTATTGTTCACTTCACGTAAAATAGTATCTCTTTGTTGCTTCTCTTTATTGTTGTGAGGATTTATCTTGGTGTGCAAATTTAGTTTATAGGTGCTCTAACAAGGTACCAAAGCGTGCAATTATGCAACCCCTTCCTTCTTGAGAGCATTCATCAAACATGTTTGAGATCAATGGTCTTGATTTGCAGCAAGAGGCATTGATATTTGGCATTTAATCATGCCATTATTATTTGGTGCTCAAAGATATATATAGATTCAAGAATTTTATTTCTCTTGATCAAGCTTTTGTTTAGATTTATTGTTATCAGGGATGATCTTTCTAGAGTTCATTGACTCGTATTTTCTTGATATTGGGTCATTATTATTCTCAATTTGTGATTAATATTGTTGGTTGGCTTATTTGAAACATGATTTTCAAGATGCATTCACTGGCATCCTCACATTATGGATTGATGAAAAAGGTTAATGCATCACCTTCATTTGATCACCTATTATGAATGTATTTTGCTTAGTATTCTTTGATTTCTTGGTATGATTCCATTCACACATGGCATCCATAGTGAAAAGGTGACAGATTCAGTCTGTGGCTAACTTGTTTCGCTATAGAATATAAATTGGCTCAAATCCTTGTGTGAACAACTTCTATCAATCAAAGGTTGACATTTTTTTGTAGTGTTTGTGAATTTGTCTTATTTCTACACAACTCTCCCTCATTGAATGATGTATATTGAATAGACTTTATACTTTTAAAGTATCAACATATATATTTGCGCCTAAGCCTTCTTCATGGGGTATTAGGTTTTTTTTAATCTATACCTTGCACATTTGTGTGGGCCTGTCCATTGATTGTTTCACATACTTTTTAGACTTAATCCCATATTTATTGTGCCAAGCATTGTTTGGCTCTTTTTATAGGCCAATGCCTAGCCTATCTATTGTGAGTGTTAGTAGAGGCTCACTCTTGCAAGCATGTGTGGAGAATATTGGTCAGTGGTGGTGGTTTGGCAAGGCTCTTGCACCTAAAGTGATTCAGATTTAGAGTGGCAAAGTGTCGAAGTGACTTGGAGACACCTTGGAGATGTAATGGCACATGATACCCACTAACATTTTGGATATCTCAACCCTAAAGTACCCCAATTATTTTTCCCATAGGGTTATTATGGTCATATGGTAGGACTGAGTCCTTTCTTGGGTCTCCCAAAGTGCCTATTGTAGGCCTTTTTTTCTTTTTTGCATAACTTTTGCTAACAGATACAATTTCTGACAAACTAGGCCAATGCACCACACATTTTTTGGCTCTTTTTTAGGCCAATGCCTAGCATGTCTATTGTGAGTGCTAGTAGAGGCTCACTCTTGCATGCATGTGTGGAGACTACTTGTCAGTGGTGGTGTTTTGGCAAGGTTCTTGATCCTAAAGTGATTCAGATTTGGAGTGGCAAAGCGTTGAAGTGACCTAGAGACACCTTGGAGATTTATTGGCACATGATACCCACTAATATTTTGGATAGCTCAACCCTAAAGTGCCCTAATTATTTTTCCCGTGGGGTCATTGTGGTCATATGGTGGGATTGAGTCCTTGCTTGGGTCTCCCAAAGTTCCTATTGTAGGCCTTTTTTTTCTTTTTTGCATAACTTTTGTAAACAGATGCAATTTCTGACAAACTTGATATCGTTATAAGCTGCTTCGATGAAATACATTATGGACTAGGTATTTTTTAATTATTTTTCCCTTTCGATAATTGTACTAGTTTTAAGTTGTGCATTTCTTTTGTTGCTTCTATCTAGTATTTTCATTTGACAAAATTGGTGTTGGGGATTGCAATTTATGCTTTTATTCATTTTGGGGTTGTGTAAGCCACACATTACTCCTTTTTTGTTCTCTTGTACAACATGTTAGAACCAATGATAGAGTTTCTCACTCCATACAATTATCACCCATGGAAGCTCAAGATGTCACATTTGTTACAAACTTGAGGTCTTGGAAAATGTTGGATGAAGATCAACTTGAGTTTGCTAAACCATTTGAGCATTTTGTTGAGGCGAAAGCACTCATAGGTCTCCATGTTTCTGATAATTTATTATTTCATATTGCAAAGTGTAAGACACCTAAAGAGGTGTGGGACAAGCTTTATGAGTTGTATGTTTATTTCAATCGGTTCAAGATCTTACAACTTGAAGTTGATCTCACTTCTCTTTCTCCAAATGCATTTCTCACAATTCAAGATTTCCTTACACAGTTCAATTTATTTTGTCACAATTGAAAGGGTGTGGTCATGCCAAAGGTAGTAAAGAGTGTATCATATTGATCCTATTTAAGCTAGGAGGTATTTTTCAAGTATTTGCATCTACTTTTTATTTTACTATGGATGTTATGGGAAAAGATCAAAAGATGCCTTCTTTTGTGGTGTTTTGTGATCATCTAACTAGGGAGTAGGCCAAGTTGATTCAAATGGATGCTCTTCCTAAGAGTCACTCTTTGATGGCTCAATCTTTCAAGGGAAAAGGTAAGAATAAGAAGAAGCCGAAGAAAAATTCTCCTACAAGTGGTGAGCCTCCCTCCAAGCCTAAGATGAAGAGTGATCAAAAGTATAATCCTTCACCTCCTCCTCCTTCTAACCTAGGGGAGTCATCCTCCAAGTCCAAGAAGGAGAAGGATAATTATTCCTTTTGTATAAAATTAGGTCATGACGATGCATGTTGTTTTGCGAGGTTAGTAATATTAGAGAAATCCATGAGAAAGCACAATATTTACATGCCTAAGTCTTATTCCCTGGGAAAAGGGCAAGCTCTTTTAGCTAGGGACTTGTTCGCTACTAGTGACATTCGAATTCTTGATTCTGGTGCTTCACATCACATGACTCATGTCATGGATCTTCTTGATTCTATTTTGTATGGTATTACTTCTCATATTTTTATTGGGAACTCTTCATAGATTTCAGCTCTGGGGACAGGCTCAATTCAAATGTAGGATGGTTGCATTGATGACATTCTTCTTGTTCCTGATATTTCACAGAATTTTCTTTCCATTTATTAGATTCCATTTATTAGATTTGTCATCATGGTGATGAAAATATTGTTTATTTCTCTCCCAATGATGTGACATTTTGAGAGTTACGTGATC
The DNA here is from genome assembly GCF_030272615.1 of Cryptomeria japonica. Lineage (NCBI taxonomy): Eukaryota > Viridiplantae > Streptophyta > Pinopsida > Cupressales > Cupressaceae > Cryptomeria > Cryptomeria japonica. The sequence goes on along the minus strand of NC_081405.1, from coordinate 464,482,459 downwards.
CTAAGAAAATTGTTGCTACAAGCACAGTTCATCATGTGTCTTGTTGTATAGGTTTATTCGATTTGAGTCTTCATTGGGCTCATCCTTTATTGATCATGTAGATTTAGTGAGTGTTACATCCCTCTTTCATGAACTTTTATGTATTTCCTTAATTTGCATAATTAGAGATGTGGTGATGTTATTTGAAGTTATTGAAACATATATGATGGATTTATAGAATAAATTATATAAAGTATAGCAATCAATGCTTTGCTATATGGTTACATGGTATGGTAAAAAGATTGTGTCTAACTACCTTTGTATGTCTAAGTGGATGCACAAGATATAATCACCCTTGGAGAAGAGAGGGAGAGTGTCATCAGGGGGAGGAGCGAAAACCCGAAAAAGAGGTCAAAGTTGCCATCATTGCCAAGATCCTTGAGATAAGTAAACTTGTAGGGTTTGATTGGTTACCCTACAGTTGTAGGGTCAAGTTAGTGTTATTTCATTGTTATCGTTGTTTGGATTTCTAATACAATGTCTAATTTATAAGACCATGTCAATTTTGTACTTATGTTTCTATCTAAGAATCACTAAGTGAAAGAAGTAATGGGGTCAATAGATAATAGGGTCATATGGAATAGATCCGTATCATGTATTGTAACAGTCGATATGGCTTGTATTTGTATCATGTATTGTAAGAGTAAAAATGGCTTATATTTGTATAGTGTATTGTAACAATCAATACATGGATAGTATCGGTATCATGTTTTTGTAATAGCTGATAAGGATAGAATGTTAAGATAGGAAAATATTAACAGTTCCAATAGTAAAGGAATCATAGATTATGATAAATGGGTAAATAACATAAAGACTAAGGCGCACATGCAAGTATGCATGTATGTACAAGGATGCACATACATGCACATTTGCATTGTACCAAATGAGAAAGTGACACATGGATGTGTACCTGTATGTGCATAGATGCACATACATGTACACATGCAACATTTTTCCAAGCATAGTACTTGCTTACACCGATATCAATTCAGAAGAATACTATGTATCATCAAGAGAGTAGAACCTCTTGAGTTGAACTATACTTTCATGATGATTAATTGATATTGAAACTAATGGTTGACTTAATACATCATTGATTCTAGAGTAGTTACCTCTAAGTAGTAGACAAAATGCAGTTGGCATGTCACAATGGTTAAAACAGCCTAGTTTGGTTAAATGAACTTGAGTTAATGATGAACAAGTCGAGTTGGGTGGTGAACATTGACAACACATATATCGTGCTCACAAATTTATAAGTGTTGGCCAATGTGGTGCAGAGTTCTACATATGTACATCGGTTCACATGAATCAGATACACTTCTTAGATAGAAGGTCATTATAGTTAGGAGGTACGTGCAGTGTGTGACTGACTAGAGTCATGTAGGTTCTAAAGGCCAAGCTTAAATGGTGATGAGACCTAGTCTTGTGTCTACACCCTCATGAAGGGTAGGGCCACTTCTATAAGGAAGGTGTGCTGGGGATTGCCAGGTCTATGATTGGAGGTAAAGCACCTTGATTATGCTCTCACTCTTGCAAATTAAACCAAGACTTGTATGAGACTCTAGATTGGAAAGTAATTCATTAGTAAATTCTAAGCCTCTCTTTTTCTTAATGCATTTTTTTTTTAAAAAAAAGTACAACTGTTTAGTTATTTATAATTTTATGCAAATGAAGATAGATTACATTTTTATTCTAGTTTTACAATAGACAATGTAGTGTCGTAAATTATCATTGGGCCAATTTACACTTCATGTTTGTGCCCCTACTTTAGTGTGTCTCCCCCTCATCTCCTATATGGGTTCATTCAGTGCCTTAACTCCTTTTTTGATGCCATGTGCACGTACCAGCTTATTTCCTAGAGGGACATCCTTCTCCCTTGGGCTTATTGAGGTCCCTAATTGAGAAGGACCAGAGCACTAGTGCTCGTTTCCCCCTTGGTCAGGCCCTATTTTGAAGTGTGAGTTGGGTCCTATTGCTCTAGCGGGAAATAAAATTGGTGGCTCCACATGACTGTTGGAGGTCAACCTAATCAATAAATTGACCCAGGATCTCATATATTAAAAATATCAATCAATTCATTTCTATCCTAAGTCTCCAAGCAATCAATCTAGCATCCTTTCATCTGTGAAGCATTCATCATCAAGTATTTTTAGAGGTTTTGAAGGCTACATATTATTTATTCAACCTTTGTGGAGCAAAATTGCATCATTCATATGCAAGCATGTGTGTGTGATTAGGGTTTTGTCATGTTCGTGCCATTTCATACAACATATGTGATTACATTCAAGAAGCAAAGCATCATTATCAACAATTGTAGATCTAAGGTATACCTTTCCATTATTTATTTCAATATTTGTAATATTTTATTCAAGGTTAACTCCTAAACCAGGGTTTGACTTAGGAAAACCCCTATTCCCAACCTATTTCCCTTCTCTAGTGTGTGTAGGAATAAGTATAGAGTTGTGATCTTCATTATTAGCTTTATTTATAGAGACAAACAAATTCCCCTTTGGACGATAAAAAGTGCAGAGGACTAGAGCGACGGGCATTCTGGTCTTGACATTTCAAGAGCTCCCTCTAGGAATAGATCTAAACACTCTTACATTGCTCAAATCCGAGTTTTTGGCTTGATCTGATGAGTGTAGCTCATTGTTTGTGCATAATACTTAAATTTTAGCATATTTACCCTAATTTCACTATTTCAACAATTCAACTTAAAATAGGGAATCAATCTCCAAATCCAGTGAATCTATTAGAATTCTCATCCCCATCCTTGCTCATTTGTGACTAGATCTAGTGGGTCACCCCTCTTTAATGTAATTGGTACCCAAGTAAAAATCAGTTATTTTCATACATCTAGTGGTGGAAACCCTAATTTTTCACCATTACATTTTGGTGAACTCAACCCCTTACACCTTTAATTCTGATTTATGTTCTCATATCTGAGTGTTTATGCATTTTAAAATTCAAATTTATATTCACAAGTTTAATTTCTAATTGAACTTAAAAAATTTAGAGGTTAAATTAACAAAATCCCTAATTTTTTAAATTGAGCTTGTGGGTTGTCTAATTTAGATTAATTGTTTCAGATCTTATTTGTGAACAATCTAATTTTTAATTTTTCATTCATATCAAATTGCATAAATTTAGAGGTTTAATTCATATAAACCCTAATTTCTTTTGGTTAGCTTGGTTTGTGGGTTACATAATTCATCACTTTCATTTTCAGATCTAATTTTATACATTCATAATGACCCTTAATAGATCTAATTTATTTGGTAGTTCACATATGATTACATTTATTTTCACTTACATCTATCATAATCATGTGTTAGATAATGTGATGCATCCATAACCGATAAACCCTCAAAAGAGAACTGACTGACTTATGCAGCAAGAGTAACACAACGAAAGCAACAAGAAAACATAGCAAGGTTATAGAAATAGGTCATATTATTGTCTTAGAACTTTCGGAAACAAACTGGTTATCATCATACAACCATCATATAACATCTGGTAGCCAACTGATTACATGCAGGCTATAAGCCAGATACAATCCATCTAGAGCTCTCAGAGTCAACCAGATCACTAATCACGAATCTAAATCTTTATTTTGATTTCTCCTTCTTCTCCCCTACAAATGATTAAATAATACCCAACATATACCCTCTGGAACATATCGAGGCCGGCCGCAAAGGATTACATTTACCAATGCAGGAAAATGAGATGTGTAACTAGGTCGGCCCTAAAACTGGAAGAGATTCCTCCATAAAATAACAACCAAGAAGTGCGGATCAGCAGGAAGGTTGACCACATGCCAAAGAACATTAGACAAGACCCCAAATAGATCCACATGCCAAGAAATCACTTAGGAAAAGAAGAAAAACCAACTGGTAAGCATAAGAACTGTCCCGGAACCCAGAAACAGTCAAACCGAGAGCGATAACTAGCCGAAAAAGAATCCAAATGGATTGAAAAATCCAAAATTAAGCACATGAACCAGCCTGGAGACCAAAAATAGGATCTGCAATGAAAAGCAAGCAATGACCGGCACCTACCGGTAGGAACACAAAAAACTACACATTGAATTGAACAAGAACTAAACTGAAAGGAAATATTTTTGGTCGATGCAAGATTTCTCGTAGACCGGGGATGCTCCTGTAGCAGACACCTAAGGTAGAAAGGGATGTTCCATGAGAGGAAACTCATGAGCATCGAAAAGGATTCAGGATAAAGACCCCATGCTCATTTCTGATCCAAACATCTTCCTTATCTACAAACCTCTTCTTTAGCTCCCCAGGGACCTCAACCAGACTCTCTAACCCCTGACTCCCTTTGTTTCTCTTCCTTTGCGTCAGATCTGCACATTGTCTCTGCTTACTGCTCTCTTTCTTTTGCAACTCTGATTTATTTCTGCCACAAGACTTCATCCGGTTTGCCACCATAAGATTTATGTCATCTAGTTCTATCTGTCCATCAGTCTTATCTATCAGATCCTTCTGTAGACTCATGCCATCTTCTAGTATAACCTTTTGCAACTTGTTTCTTAGTACTCCAAATTTTCTCAAGATTCAGGTTCTTCACCTCCCTCTCTTTCTCCTTTAAAGAAGTCAATGTGAACTTCTGCCCATCCTTCTCAATGGTGATTAGGTTTCTTCTACAGTCATAAATAGCTCCTCTATTAAAATGCCAAGGTCTTCCCAACAAGACATGATAACCACTCATAGATAAAACATCACACAAGACCTCATCCCTAAAAGGCCCAATATTAAAATTCACCAAACATTGCTCCTTTACTTCTAACTTTTGACCATCTTGTAACCAACTTACCTTGTAAGGACATGGATTCTCAAGCCTCTTCAATCCAAGTTTCACTACCATCTCCTGAGATACCAAATTATCAGTACTTCCACTATCCACAATAACCTTGCAACACTTATCTCCTAATTTGCACACAGTTCGAAAAAGACTCTTTCTCTGAGTAGATCTAGTATCTTCAGTTCTCTGCTCCATCATGACTCTTCTGAACATAAGGGATTCTCCTTGCTCTAGTGCACAGTTAGTTCTAGTAGTTTCACCTTCCAATTCCTCATTTGCCTTACAACTTCTTGTCATTCCCTACTTACATTCATAAAATCTATGTCCAGTTTCTCTACACTTGAAACATTTGTTGGGAAATTCTGTGTTGGTAGTGCCATTGCCTTTCCTCTGTGTTTTCTATTTCGATTCTTTACTCCATTTAGGTTTTGATTCCTCTTCAACATTCTTCTTCTCTGTACTCATCTGCCCCTTGAATCTCTCCTTCCCTCTAGGGTTATTTGGTTGTCTTCTTCTCATCTTCTCCTCAGCCTTCAAAGCATACTGGTAAGCTTCTTCAACTATGGAAACCCTCAACATACTCATCTCATCGTGAATGTTAAATGCTAGTCCATTTATGTACCTTGCCACCTTCTCTCTATCCATTTGTCTATGTCCAGATCTAATCATCACCTTGCATAATTCCTTAGTATACTCTTTCACAGTCATGTTTCTCTATTTCAGATTTTGTAACTTCTTAAACAATTCCAACTCATAGTCTCCCGATATGAACGTGGCCTTTAATCTTGCAACCATTTGTCTCCACCGGGTGATCTTCATTTCACCATTCTCTACTCTATATTTCTGCAATTCTTTCCAGCTTAAGGAAGCATGCCCTTTCAACTTACCCTGTGCCAACCAGACTCTCTACGAGTCCTTGACATCCTCATACTCAAAGTAATCCTCCAACTCTCCAATCCAATCAATCAAATCCTTCGGGTTCAACATTCCAAAAAAGTTTGAAACTTCCACTTTATGAGCTTTACTCACTTGGCCACTACTCTCAGGAATCTTTCCTCTCTTCCATCTTCTGGTCCTTCAACCTCTTCCACTTCAAGTTCTTCATCGACTTCTTCATACTCATCCTTAGACTCTGGGTTCCTCTACAAACCAGCCAATGCATTCTGGATCTCGTTCCTCACCTCATTCTTGAAATACTCCATTTTCTCTACCCTCCAAGGGTTTGTCCTTCTAGGCAGCATCTCCTCTTCTACTTTGATGAATTTCCTCAACTCGGTGATTTGACTACCGATTTTAATTGCCTCTCACTTGGTGATCTATTGAACACACACACAGTCTGCCTCCAATCGGTGATCTGTACACCCAAAGGAATGCCTCAAGGTTTGCAAACAACTCTTCCACCAACCGGTATAGAAACAAATCATATTATTGTCTTAGAACCTCCGGCAACCAGCCATTTATCATCATACAACCATCATAGAACATTCGGTAGTCAACCGGTTACATGCAGGCTACAAACCAAATACAATCCATCTAGAACTCTCAGAGTCAACCAGATCACTAATCATGAATCTAAATCTTTCTTCTGATTTCTAATTCTTTTCCCCTACAAATGATTACATAATACCCAATATATACCCTCTGGAACATATCTGGGTCGGCCACAAAAGATTACATTTACCAATGCAGGAAAATGAAACCTATAACTAGGTCGACCCTAAAAATGGAAGAGATTCCTCCAGAAAATAACAACCAAAAAGTGCGGATCAATAGGAAGGTCAACCACACACCAAAGAACATCAGACAAGACCCCAAATAGATCAACAGGCCACGAAACCGCTCCGAAAAAGAAGGAAAACCAATCAGTATGCACAAGAATTGTCCCGGAACCTAGAAACAGTCAAACTGAGAGCAATAACTAGCTAGAAAAGAAGTCAAATGGATTGAAAATCTGGAATTAAGCACATGAAATAGCCTGGAGATCGAAAATAGGATCTACAATGAAAAGCAAGCAATGACTGGCACCTACCGGTAGGAACACAAAAAACTGCACACTGAACTAAACAAGAACTAACCTGAAAGGAAATATTTTTGGTCGATGTAAGATTTCTCATAGACCGGGGATGCTCCTGCATCATAATGGTTTCTTTCACTTCACATTTCTTTTTTTCATTCATAACACTTTGACATATTGCAGTTTTAGAATTCTCAAACTCCTTCCTTTCAATCAATTAGATCTCAAAACTTTTATCCATAGTTCATGTTGCTTTATGGTGATATTTTTTAGGTAAATGCATTACATATATAGATCACATCAAAGATTTTGTAGATCCCAATCCTAGAGATACCAATGGAAAACCTTGTACTTGTACCTCTGCTAGGGTATTTAATGTGAATGAAGAGCTAGTTAATACTCCTATTAATGATCTCTTTTATGGGGAGAAAGCATTGAAGAGAAACATGGCACCATCTTGTTCTCATACACATACTTTGGTGCAAGGGGACAAGATCAAAATATTGGTATTTCAATCTCTCTATATCCTCCTTATTCTCCTAGAACCTATCTTAATCATCAAAACATTTTTAGAGAAGATGATTTTATTCATTTAATTCATGATCTATCTCCCCACATAACATTAAGTAAAGATGAGGCCTTAGATGATAAGGATCTTCCTTCCCAACCCATCAAAGAGGATACACATGATGATAGAAAAGAAAATTCCCCTGCACAAGATATTCCTTCTTCATCTACTTTTCCCTTTGCTCCTAAATAAACTTACACTAAAAAATTCAAAGAAATTCATTATAATGTTCCTCCTTCTCAATTAAGAAATTATTATAGGAGTGGCTATAACATAATATCAAATCAAGGTTTTAAAGGACAAGGACTTGGAAAATTTGAACAAGGAATTAGAGTCCTTATAAGCCCTCCTACACAAGCTAGTACCAAAGGTCTAGGACATTATCATGATTCCCCTATGGATAATTCCCTTAAAATTAATTTTTTCAAGGATTATCTTGCAAGACTAAAGACTTATTGTCCACCTAAGGGTTCTTCTTCTTCAAAAACTCATTTTTGTTCATATCATGAAACTCGTGACCATCATGCTAATGATTGTGCGAATTTTCAACAAAGTATGCAAGAAGTAGTTGATAATGGAACTCTTAAAATCAGAGATGGCAATCCTTATTCTTCTAATAATACTTTTCCTTTATCACAAGAATAAAGACCTATTCCCATTGATGATCAAGAGAAATTAGCCCCTAGAATATTTTGGAGATTGAAGTATGATAAGAATGTTGTTTTTCCTTTCATAAAATTCACTAATAAACATAAAGAAGGTAACAAACATTGTGTTTTTCATCAAATTTGTGCTCATTCTTGTTGGCATTATTGTCATTGATGTCAACAACTGCTGCAGGGATGCCAAGAGGATGCAGAGAAATAAGTGTTGCGGGTTGGAGAAGTGATCATATCATAATAACTCAACCGATAAAGTGTTGTGTAGGTGATATATGCTCTGGTGGTTTGATCAGAATAACTAGGCCGATGTCGGGTTGTGTGGAGTTTCTATTGTGTTTTGTTTCTCAAAGTATCCTATTCCGAATACAAAGTATGTGAAATATATCATAATAGCTACCAAAGGTGGAATGACAAATTCCCACTATGCCGATAGACCAAACTATTTCGACCTTTGCATATTGGAATACCTTATGTTGACAAAGACACCATCAGGATTACATACAAGATCGAGACAAGTCAAAAAGATTACCCAGATAGTGTAAGCTATTCCGATAGAGGAAAATGAAGAGAAGGACCCTTGGTAAGTTTATCGGAATAACATATGCCGATATGTTGAATGACTGTGGAGTTGTGATTTTGGAATAGCTATGTCGATGCATGTTTAGGTTGGATCATCAGAACAAGTTTGTATTGATGGGTTAGTGTCTAGATGTTAATCCGATAATGTTGGTTGTTCCGATGAGTTTGCATTTTGGGTAACCTATGTCGATGAAGTGTGTCATCATGGAGATTGTGTTTCAGGATAGCTTATCGCGATAAGTGAAATCAAAGGAGAGGTTTTCATCAAAGTAAACCATGCTAACGAAAGGGACCAAAGGCATCACAAGGTCATCGGGATAAGTTGTGAAGGCAGAGTAGATTCTAGAATTCTTCTCGATAGTGATTGTTATACCGATGAAGGGACACAGTGTTAAATTGGGATAAGTCACGCCGAGGAGAATGATAAGTTGAGGTGAATGGTTAGAGAAACTAATAACTATCGGGATAATACTTCAAGGACTGACCAATAGTTAAAGTCATTTTGATAGTGCTTTAAGGATGTATATTAAAATGAGTCAACCTGATGTGTTTGTAGAGCATGCTATGACTACAATCCAATTGTTACAGTCATTCAATGCAGGTGGTCGATCCAAGGAGGGAAATCTAATCTACTGCAAACCAAATCCTAGTAAGATAAAATAATTAATGCAGACTTTTAGGGAATTCATTCAAACACACAGAGCTAATGTAGTTGAGTTGGTAGGACTGTGTGGACAAATACTAGAGTAGATAGAGAGAGGTCTAACTATGTTTGGCTAAGGTGTTTAATGTAGTGGTGCATGGAACCGCCATGGTGACAAAGTTGTAGAAGCATATAGAGGAAAGTAGAAGTATATAGGGTGAAAAAAGAGAGCAAAGCAAATAGAAGAGACCAAGTTAGAGAGTAGTAGAAAAAAGAGTGCGTAGAGCCAAGGTAGAAAGGCAGAGGAGGAGAAGTGATCTGAGCATAAAAAAAATAGTTATCAGCATAAACAAAGACAAGACAAAGAGGTGAAGAATTGAGAACTAAAAAATAGTTGCTAGTTGAGCAGAGTAAGAGAGAGATGTGAGTAGTTTTAGAACCAGAGACAAAGAGCAGGAAAGAACACAAGGCCGAGACAACTAGAGGTAGCAAGAAGTTGAGTAGTGATAGAAAGAGCAACATAAGAAAAGTAGAGTTGAACAAGATGCAGAGAGTGAAGAGAAGAAAGACAAAAATAAATTAGTTTAGTGCTACAAAACTTAATTTGTAGCAAGGTACCAAATTTGGAATTTAATTTATATTCATTGTATTTCTCTGAGTGGGTGCTCAGAGCAGGGGTAGGTGCTCCTTTGAGTGGGTGCTCATAAAATCAGGGGTTGGTTCTCTTTGGGTTGGTGCCCTAAAGTTTCAGGGGTTGGTGCTCCTTGGGTTGGTGCCCTAAACATTGTAAACTATTATTTACTGTGAGGCTCTCACCGAGGTTTTTCCCACATTGGGTTTTCCTCGTACATTGGCGTTATGTGATGTGCTCTTGTGTGTGTATGTTTATGTTTAAATTACATCCTTAAAAATCTGCACACTGAACTTAAAGTTTTGAAATATATTGATTCACCCCCACTCTTAGTGTCCATTTGTGTTCTTCAATTGGTATCAGAGCCTAGGTTCCCTCGTAGTAAAAGCTTTATCTAGCTTGGGTAGATCCTTCTTTGTGAATACAATGACTAGGAATGAATCTTCTACTAATACACCAAAATTTGATGGCACCAATTATGTCTTTTGGAGTAGAAGAATGGAAACCTACTTGTCTTCCCTTAGATTTGATGTCTAGATGTATGTGGTGAATGGATACACTGTTCCAACAATTCCTCTTACCAATCCATATGCCAAGAAGGAATATGAATACAATCTGCCAAAGAAACTTGGGGCAAGCTGCAAACAATATATGAAGGAGATGTCAAAGTGAATGAAGCTCAGCTGCAAAATCTTAGAGCTTAGTTTGAAGGTCTGAAAATGAAGGAAGAAGAGAAGATTGCAGATTATTTGCAAAGGGTAGATGAGATTGTTAATATCGTAAGAGGACTCATAGAAGAAATCAAAGATGAAGTTATTGTCAAAAAGGCAATTAGATCTCTCAATCCAAAGTATGACACAAAGGTCTTTGCTATTGAGGAAGCTAAAGATTCAAAAACCTTCTCTATCGATGAATTATTTGGTTCCTTATTAGCATATGAAATGAGGACAATGAATCTTCAAAGAGAGAGGCTGCATTTACTTCCACAAAGAAAGGGAAAAAACAAGCTACCAATGAGGAAGAAGATGAATCAGATGTTGTTGAAGCTAACTTTGTTAGAAATATTAAGAAAGGATTGGGAAAGTATAGAGGAAAGCTACCTTTCAAATGCTTTGATTGTGGTAAAATAGGACATTTTGTTGCTAAGTGTTCCTATAAGAAGAAGGAAGATAATTATGTGGAAGATGTCAAGGATAAGGGTAAAAGGTTTTATAAACCAAGAAGAAGAAACTTTCAAAAGAAGAAAGTTCTTTACTCAATTGATAGTGATGTCTCTGATGATGAAAGTGAATCAGTTGAGGAATACAGTGAAGATGAAAAATAAACTAATGTCTTTATGGCTCAAGAGATCCTTAATGAGAAATATAGTGGTGGTCAATCTGAAAAATTTAGATGACAGTGAGGAAGAAGATGTAGATGATGTGGTTGACCTTGAAGGAGAATTGGTTTGTTCTCTTGAAGAACTTGCAAAGTAAGAAAAGGGTACAAGAAATACAAGAAGTTTGTCATAAAAGAGCATGACTTACTAAACAAGAATATTGAAGAATCAAATAGAAATCTTGTTGCCATAACTACTTAGTTGGAAGAAACCAAAAGAATGTATGAAGTGACAAAATTAGATTTAGAAAACAAAGAGAAGGAGTATCAAAAGATGGAGGAAGAAATTGTGAATCTCATAAAGGAACTTGAAAAGTGCAAAGATGAACTCAAGGTGAGAATCAAGTATGAGGGCAACATTGTTGCATTGGACAAAATGTTTAACTAGCAAAATCACTCAAAGGATACAAAAAGAGTTGGATTTGATGCCGGTCAATTTTCTACTAGTAAGGACTCAACAAATAAAGAGATACATTTTGTCTCTTCAAGTAAGAATGGAAATGAACAAACTTTCACTGTCAACAAGCCCACTGAGAAGAAAACATATGCTACTATTACAAAGAGTAGTTTGCTGATCCAAAAAGAAAAACGAAGATGGGTGATGGATTTTTCACAAGAGTCAAGGATTTGAGGAAGAGATCAAGAAGACCGAGTTATTCTTCTCCAAGGAGACCAATGATAAATAACTTCAACAATGATTGTTATGTACCTCAGTTCCATGGCTACTGTTATAAATGCAATACTTATGGTCATAGAATTGAATAATGTAGACTTATGCGTAGGTCCCCTACTAGTTATGAAAGTAAAAATCCTTTTGATTCTCTTAGAGATGTAAATTTCATTTCCTATCTTTGTAATGGTGTTGGGCATAGGAGTTACAAATGTAGGAGAAATGTATCTCAACCCTACAATGTTTTTTCAAATTCATCATTCAATGAAATGTAAAATGCTATCATTATCAAAACGTAGGCCACATTGCAAAACATTGTAAGCTTAGAGTTGCCAAACAAAAGAAGAAAATGGCAATATTGGAATAAAAAGCAAAGTCAGATCAGAATGAGACCACCAAAGGGAAGAGAGAGAAAAAACAAGTTTGGATTGAAAAAGATAAGGACAAGTTTGAATCAAGTTTGATTGTTCAAATTGCCCTACATACATAAAAGAAAAACTTATGGGTAGTAGACAGTGGATGCTCCAATCATATGAATAGAGATACAAATAAATTTATTAAATTAGAAGATTGGAATTGTGGCTCAATCAAATTTGGAGACAATTCATCAATCAAAATCAAAGGAAAAGGTACTCTTAGCATAGATGGAAAATTAAAAGCTCATGATGTATACTATGTGGAAGGTCTGAAAAATAATTTGCTGAGTGTGAGTAAAATGTGTGGCAAGGGATATAGATTTACTTTTGACTCCAAAGGATGTGAGATACGAAAGGAAAGCAATGGACAACTTGTTGCTGAAGGAAAATTGACAGATGGAAATGTGTACAACTTGAAAGAATGCTTTGAGTCTGAATGCACGATGGGATAAGTTTATGAAAGTTCGTTGTGGCATAGAAGGCTTGGTCACATTAATTTTGATAATCTTGTTAAAGTGATCAAGAGAGGGTATATTAGGCACATACCTCAGATTGTCAAACCAACAAGCACTTTCTGTGATGAGTGTCAAAGAGGAAAAAAAACTAAAGAGAGTTTCAAGACAAAGGAGTACTCAACTACAAGGCCTTTAGAGCTTGTGCATACTGATTTGTGTGGGCCTACAAGGACAAGAGCACTAAATAGTGAGAAATAGTTTGTTTTATTGATTGATGACTTCTCAAGAATGACATGGGTCACCTTCCTGCAAGACAAGTCTTAAGCCTTTGAAAGATTCAAAATCTCTAGGAAGATGGTTGAAAAGGAAAGTGGTTACAAGCTGAAATATTTGAGTTTGGACCGTGGAGGAGAGTTCACATCTAATGGATTTGAAAACTACTGTGAGAGACATGGAATTAGAAGGCAATACTCAGCCCCGAAGATGCCACAAAAAATGGTGTTGTGGAAAGGAAAAATAGGACAGTCAAGGAGATGGGAAGGACAAAGTTAAATGAAGCTAATCTACCTGATATATATTGGAAGGGGGCAGTCCATACTATTGTATATACATTAAATAGAGTTCAGCTGAGAGTGAACAACAAAATGACACCTTATGAATTATGGTATGATAGGAAACCCTCAGTGAAGCACTTCAAGGTGTTTGGTAGAAAATGCTTCATAAAAAGACATGAGGATGGTTTGGGTAGTTTTGAATCAAGAAGTGATGAAGGTATCTTGTTAGGCTACTCTACTCACAATAAAGCCTAAAAGTGTTTCAAAAAAAGAATAAGGAAGGTAATTGAGAGTGTACATGTGAGGGTAGATGAGGATCTACACAAAGGAAAGCAAAACATAGGTAAATCATATTGAAGAACCTTATGCTGAAGAGGATCAGTTTGAAAGTGAACAAGAAGAAGCACCAAGCAAGGCCCCAAACAAATATGTACAAAAGAATCACCCCGAGGATCAGATTATTGGCAACAAGAATGATGGTGTGCAAACAAGGAGGAGAGAAAGTAACAATGAGCAAGTAAACTTCTACCTTATGATTGAGATGGAACCCAGGACATATGATGAAGCTAGAAAGAGTGAGAAGTGGATAAAGGCTATGAAAGAAGAGTTGCAACAGATTGAAAAGAACAAAACATGGGATTTGGTTCCTAGGCTAGCAGAAAAGAATGTTATTGGCACTAAATGGGTCTATAGGAACAAGATGAATGAAGAAGGAAAGGTAATAAGGAACAAGGCAAGGCTTGTATGCAAGGGATATGCTCAGGTAGAGGGCATAGATTTTGAAGAAACATTTGCACCAGTTGCAAGGCTTGAAGCTATACGGATGTTCTTGGCATTCTCAGTCTTTAAAGGATATAAAGTATATCAAATGGATGTCAAATCTACATTCTTGAATGGAAATCTTGAAGAAGATGTCTATATTGAGAAACCTGAAGCATTGTAGCTACATGAAGATGACAAATATGTATGCAGATTGAGAAAAGCTTTGTATGGTCTAAAGCAGACACCTAGAGCATGATATTCTAGGCTGGATAAGTACCTCCATTAGCAAGGTTTTAGAAAGGGAAATGCTGACAGCAACCTATACATTAAGGTGGATGGAGACCGCATGATTATAGTTGTGGTATATGTATATGACATAATGTTTAGAGGCAACAAATATTTTCTATACAAAGAATTTGTTGATCAGATGCGGTCAGAATTTGAAATGTCCATGCTTGGAGAGTTATCATATTTTCTTGGTTTGCAAATATCATAGCAGAATAAGGGCATATTCATCTCCCAAACCAAGTATGTCAAAGATATGTTAAAGAAGTTTCAAATAGAGGATAACAAGCCCATTTGTACCCTCATGGTCACAGGATGCAAGCTTAGCAAGGATGATGAGTCACCAAATGTGGATCAAAATTTGTATAGATCAATGATTGGTAGTTTGTTATACCTAACAGCCTCAAGACTAGATATTGTGCAAGAAGTGTGCATGGTATCTAGATTCCAAGTTGCTCCCAAGAAATCACATGTAAATGTTGTTAGAAGAATATTCAAGTATCTGCAAGGAACACTTACTTATGGGTTATGGTATCCAAAGAAAGGAGATTTCACTTTACAAGCCTTTACTGATGTTGATTGGGCAAGTTGCATTGATGATAGGAAGAGCACCAGTCATGGAGTTTCATTCCTTGGAGACAGATTAGTTTCATGGCACAACAAGAAGAAGGATTCTATTTCTTTATCTATGGCTGAAGCAGAGTATATAGTTGCTGCCACATGTTGCTCACAGGTTTTGTGGATGAAGCAAACCTTAAAGGACATTCAGCTATCATTTTTTAGATCCTATTTCTATTATGTGTGACAACTCAAGTGTCATTAACATCTCCAAGAACCCTATCATGTACTCAAGGACAAAGGACATTGCAATCAAATATCATTTTCTTAGGGATAAGGTTGCAGAGGAGGTAAAGGTTGAATATATTCCCACGAGTGAGCAGGTTGCTGACATTTTTCGCAAAGCCTCTTCCAAAGGACACATTTGAGTATCTAAGATAGAATTTGGGTGTTGTTCCACCTTCCTTTAGCACTTAAACATATTGTTGAGGTTCGTGGTTCAGGGGGAGCATACTATTTTTCTATTTTTCATCCTTTAACCTCATGTCTATCTCAAGGGGAGTTCTGCAATCTATGTCAACAGTATTAACGCTGCTTTTTATATTGTAATAATGGTTTATCTAGTGGAATCTATAGAAAATATCATTTGATAGGCATTGTCCAGGCTGAATCTCTTTCAAAGGAGGAGAAGAAGTGTACAGGTTTTATGGCAGGTGGTGTGCAATTCCCTTTTCCATTGTTGTCAAAGGGGGAGAAAGGGAAGGCGGTGTGTGTTGACATCAATGCCAAAGGGGGATATTGTTGGCATTATCATCATTGATGTCAACAAGTGCTACAGGGATGCCAAGAGGATGCAAAGAAACAAGTGTTGTAGGCTGCAGAAGTTATCATATTGGGATAACTCAGCTGATCAAGTGTTGTGTAGGTGATATATGCTCTGGTGGTTTGATCGGAATAACTAGGCCGATGTCGGGTCATGTGGAGTTTCTATTGTGTTTTGTCTATCAGAGTATCCTATGTCGAATACAAAGTATGTGCTACATATTGGAATAGCTACCAAAGGTAGAATGAAAAATTCCCACTATGCCGATAGACAAAACTATTCTGACCTTTGCTTATTGGAATACCTTATGCCGACAAAGACACCATCGAGATTATATACAGGATCGTGACAAGTCAAAAAGATTACCCACATAGTGTAAGCTATTCTGATAGAGGAAAGTGAAGAGAAGACCCTTTGGTAAGTTTATTGCAATAATATATGTCGATATGTTGAAGGACTATGGAGTTGCGATTTCAGAATAGCTATGTCGATGCATGTTCAGGTTGGGTCATCGAAACAAGTTTGTATTGATAGTTTAGTATCTAGATGTTAATCAGATAGTGTTGAATGAGTTTGAATTTCAGGTAACCTATGCCGATGAAGTGTGTCATCATGGAGATTGTGTTTTGGGATAGCTTATTATGATAAGTGAAATCAAAGGTCAGAGTAACCCATGTCGATGAAAGGGATCAAACACATCACAAGGTCATTGGGATAAGTTGTGAAGGCAGATTAGATGCTATAAGTTTATCCGACAATGATTTTTATGTCGACGAAGGGACAAGGTGTTACATCAAGGTAAGTCACGCTGATGAGAATGGTAAGTTGAAGTGAATGATCTGTGAAACCAATAATTATTGGGATAATACTTCAAGGACCGACTGACAATTAAAGTCATTCTGATAGTTCTTTGAGGATGTATATCAAAATGAGTCAACCTGATGTGTTTGCAGAGCATGCCATAACTGCATTCCAATTGCTATAAAGTCTTACATGGATAATGACTTACCTTGACCAAGTGACCTGAATGAAGAATATGAAGACATGTGGCTCCTTGATGGATAAAACAAATCAGATATGTAGAAGTCGGTGACGATGAAGATTATTGTCGATTATTTCAGGGTAGGTTGACAGAGGATGGTGATCTCATCAATGGAAAACCTATTGTTGTTGGTTGATGGGCTCAAGGTGATTGAAAGAGGTAGGATCAGATCTACTGGATATATCAAGCTTGCTAAAACTAGCAACCGAGTACAAAGACTAAATAGAAAAAATAGAGCAGGGTCATTTAATGCAGGTGGTCGATCCGAGGAGGGAAATCTAATCTACTACAAACCGAATCCTAGTAAGATAAAATAATTAATGCAGACTTGGAGGGAATTCATTCAAACACACAGAGTTGATGCAGCTAAGTCGATAGGACTGTGTGGACAAATAGAAGAGCTGATAGAGAGTGATCTAACTATGTTTGGCTGAGGTGTTTAATGTAGCGGCGCGTGGAACCGACATAGTGACAAAGTTGCAGAAGCATATAGAAAGTAAGAATAGAAAGAAGCGATATATAGGGTGAAAAGAGAGAGTAGAGAAAATAGAAGAGACCAAGTCAGAGAGCAGCAAAAACCAGAGTGTGTAGATCCAAGGCAGAAAGGCAGAGAAGTAATCTGAGTAGAAAATAGAGAGTTATTTGCAAAAACAAAGAGAAGACAAAGAGTTGAAGAACTGAGAACAAAAAAGAGTTGCTCGTTGAGCAGAGTAAGAGAGAGTTGTGAGTAGTTTTAGAACCAAAGAAAAAGAGCAACACATACAACGAGGTTGATACAACTAGAGGTAGTAAGAAGTTGAGCAGGGACAAAAAGAGCAACATAAGGAAAGCAGAGCTAAATAAATTGCAGAGAGTAGAGAGAAGAAAGAAAAAAATAAATCAGTAAGGTGCTACAAAACTTCATTTGTATCAAGGTACCAAATTTGGAGTTGAATCTATATTCATTGTATTTCTCTAAGTGGGTGCTCAGAGCAGGGGTAGGTGCTCCTTTGAGTAGGTGCTCATAAAATCAAGGGTTGGTGCCTTAAACATTGTAAACTGTTATTTACTATGAGGCTGGATTGGAGCAGTAGATTCCTGCAGCTATTCTCACCAAGGTTTTTACCACATTGGGTTTTCCTTGTACATCTAGTTTTATGTGATGTACTCTTGTGTGTGTGTGTGTTTATGTTTCCATTACATCATTAAAATCTGCACACTAAACTTAAAGTTTGTAAATACACTGATTCATCCCCCCCCTCTCATTGTCCATTTGTGTTCTTCAATTCTCTTGGAAAGTGTAAAGCATTTAAAAAATTTGTTTAGGACCTGTATGATAGGGCTCGTATATCTCATACAATCGATCTTTCTCTCTTTCTTGATGAAAAAGTAGTGCCTTAGCACTCCATTCACCCTTCAGGTTGCTCTTCGCCCTATCACACTTGTTAACTTAATTGGGGGCTCTTTGTAATAAGAGGTGATTCTTTTTTCAATTTCAAATAGTTTGGGGCAGCAACATCATTCATTCTTGCCTCTATCTTATTATTTTTTCTCTTTCACTAATTACCTTTTAGGGATTGCATTGTTCATATTTTGATGTTCTTTCTTACATGGAATAGTATGTCTCTTATGACTAATATCTCCTTAGGGAAGTTTGTGATCTTTCATTTCAATTGTTTCTTCTCTTTGAAGATTACCTCTTCTTTAGAGTATCATTTTACATATACTAATATCTTTTCTTACATTGAATATTCCTTCATGTGAGTATATTGTACATTTGATTGTGTCTAATCTCTCTTTAGATATTGTTTAATTCTTCTCATTCTCCTTATTCTTGAGGGACAGTGATCTTTCTCTCCTATCCTTTCTAAGGATCCACTTTTCCTTTGTTATGTGGTGTTTGCTTATGATTTGATGTCATTCCTTGTGTGAAGTTGTTGTTTGCTCAACAATTCACTCTTATGCAAGAGGTTTATGTCCTTGACTACAACCTCTTATTCACTTGGAAATGTATATCTATCATAGTCTTACCCCTCACATTGGGTCAAAAGTGTGTCATCCTTCATCAAGAATCCCTTTCACCTATTAATAGGGGGACGATAGGCATTTTTTTTCTTCTTCCCTTCTTTTGGTAGAAGATGCTATGTTTGTTCAAGAACTCCTCTTGGAGGTAGATGTCTTTTGAGAAAAGCTTCTCCTTCAAAGATCCTCTTTACACTTGTTGCAAGATATCTCTTTTTCAACTATCTTATCCTTTCTTATAAGAGTATTCCCTCTTTGGCTTGGATTTATGAGCATTGTTGCCTAAATGTGAGGCCCTACCCCGAGCCCATCATAGCACTTCTTTATTTTTCACTATGGAATTATCTTTTGATACATTATTTTGATGCACTATGGATTTAGAGACTATTTGACAAATGATTTGATATCATTGGATATGATATATCTCATATTATGTTTGATTTGAGTACTTTTGTTGATGATGTTATGATTCATGTATGCATGCCTAATTGATGATTGCTCTATATGATTTCAATGATGTTGCAATTTAGTAAATAGTTACATATGGATTGTTAGGAGAGGTAATTGGATTCTATCATTATTGTTCTTGATTAGGAGATCAATTCATGATATGATATGAAATTGGATGCTATGTGTTTAAAAGTGTATTCTTTCATACATGTATGCATATTGTTTTGGACCTACTGATGTGTGGATTGATATATGCGGGATACTAATCCATGTGACCATGGAAATATACAGGAGAACTGGAGCCAAACCTATGTGCGATTGTGAAGCCAAGGTTTGTCTATTTGAAGAGACAATACCTCATTTGTAATGTGTTTGTTTTTGTGTAAGTGAATGCATGTGTGTGTGGTCAATTTGTTTAATTTTAACTTATTTCCACCTTGAAAAGACATGTCCAAGTATATGTTGATGTGTTGTATTTTATGGTCTCACTTGACACTTGTGATGTGTTGTGAGTTGGCATGTGACATGTCTTTGAGAGGGAAATGTGAAAACCTATGCATTTTTCAAACCTCATTTAGGTTTCCCAAATGACAACTTAGTTAGGGAGCCCTTGGAATGGTCAAATCAAGTTTGACCTGTAGGTAAACTTTAGGTGGGTTTTTTGGGGTTCAAACTAACTCCTATAGTTGAGGTTAAGTCACCTTTGAAGGCCCACTTGATATACCTATGGGTAAGGGACCTTTTTGGGCATAGAACCACTCACATGTGATTGCCAAGTCACTTCAAAAGTGACCTTTTCTTGATGGACGAAAATCATCTTTTAGAAGATTGAGTCTTGGTAATACAACCTTATATTCTTGTGTTGGATGCATTTCCCCACCTTACACTTACCTTTTCAGTTTCCTCTTTTAGAAACCTTGTAAGAGGGTTGGGAAGACCAACCTATGAGCTCTCACCATCCTTTTCCAAGGAAGTTGGAAAGTGTGAGGAGAGTCTACTTAGGAGAAACAAATTCTAACTTAGAATTTATCACCCACTCTCCAATCTTGGAGATCAAGAGTTGTTGAAAGATTTGGAATTTTAAGGAAAAATTTGAGCTAAGCTAAAAAAATTGTAGTTGGTGGAATCTTGTTGGCTTGGGTTGGAGGCTCTTCATCAAATATTCTTATCTAATTCCATTGCAGGAGTTGAGGTTGGTGCATTGTCACCCTTAGGTTTTAAATGCATATTTTGGTTGTTTTATGTGAAAATATGCATGTTGTAAAATCACTTGTTTGTGACTAGAGTTTTGTGTTATTGTGAATTTTTGGTTGAATTGTTGCATAGTGTAGTATGTTTTTTTTTTAATATTGTTTATGGAAATCAAGACCAAACTCACCCTTGGGAGGGTAGAGTAGCCTTGGGGTGAAGGGAGTTTGACATTAATAGGGTGTAGAGTCTCTCTTCTAGGAAGAGAGGGAAAAAAGGATCTGGGATCCTTGCTGCATTTTAATTTGTTTAAATTGGGGGTCATAAGGGAGGATTTGGCTTGAAAGCTTTAGGGGGTCATAAGGGATTTATTTTTATGGTCATGAGAGACCAAGTTTGAAAGGAGGTTTTTGGCCTTGTGATGGCTTTGGTTATTGTATTATACTTGCAGATCTCCCCATGTCTAGTCCACCTTCACCTCACTTTAAAAATGTCATTTTATGACTATGTGTTAAGCTTGGGATGGGAGCTTTTGTGTTGAATGATTCCTCTTTGTAATCTAGAAATTGTATGTGTGTTAAGCTTGTTTGTAACCTGTTTGGTACCTAGTTCTCCCAAGCTCGAGGGTGGCCTCTTGTAGGCCTAGGTTGGGAGGTGAGCCTCCATGGTCACAACCAAAAGAGTTCCTTATTTGCAAGTCTTCATATTGGATGTAGAAGATGGAAGAAAAAAATTACCTATGTGGCAGACTGAAGAGCGTTTTCAAGTTGCATCTACTTGTATTTCAGATTGTGCATCTTTTATGAGTTTAAGAAAACTGAAAGAAAGAAAAAGGGAATGTAATGAGAAAGAGACCTATGTATCTCATTATCCTACCATTGAGCTATGTGTAAAAAGTATATGTTTTGTCTATTGATGTCATTTATTCATTAGCAAGAAATAGAGACAAGAAATGTATTTTATATTTGTTGTAACTTTTATTTAAAAATAAAGTAAAGTTGGAAATGACTTATTCTTAAATGGTAATGAGTGGTTTCTTTCCCAGATTTTAGCTAGTATGAGAAATAGCGAATCTATGTAGTTTCCTAAATTAAAATTTGTATTAATGTTTTATGTTACAACTTCATGCTTTAATTTATTCATAGTGATTATTTCAAATGTCAACTCAGGAAGAGAAAGAAGTTCCTCAAACCTGCATTTTCCATTAATACATTGTAGCAAGAAATGAATCCTTGTGTAAATTTGAATTTTAAATCTAGTAATATTCTGCATTTTAAGTTTTTTAAGGAGCTTATTTCAGCAAAATAAAAGAAAGGGTTTCATTCTATCTTCTGTTTTACATTTTGTAACCTTGTAGAAAAATAGAGGGATTTTGAAATAAAATAGTAGTTCAGACTTATGCTACAATAGGAAAGATTTATTTACAACAATAGAAAAAAAGGATACTTTACATTTTATGTTTTACATTCCATAGCTTTTAGTTAGAAGCCGAAATAAAAGAGTAGAAGTTTTAAACAAAACATTAGGAATGAAAAGGAAATACTTTGAGAGCTGAGTATTCAAGATCTCTATTTTATTTTGGGGCTAGAAAGGAGGAAGGATCTCCATGGAAGGGAATCCTCTTCTCTTTCACATTTCCCCTTTCTATTCTCTATTATAACATACATTGAATCAACATTAAACTAAAAAAAAAGAGATCTAAAGAACCTACAACTACTAAATAGAAAAGAGTTTAAATTTGCCCACTTTACAACTGTAAATGTTTCAAAATCTACTTATGATTCATTTTGAAGAGGAAACAATAACCCAGATCTAAAAGTTATTCAACCTTCTATATATTTTATTGCTCCAAAACCTGCAACTTGTTACTCAAAAGAAACAGATTGTTAAAGACTGAATATCCACTTGAGTAAAAATAAAGTGTTCAAATATATATATATATATATATATATATATATATATATATATATGTATTTGTATATATATAGGTATATATATATACATATATTTATATATGTATATGTATTTGTATATATATAGGTATATATATATACATATATTTATATATGTATATATGGGCATATATATATATATATATATATATATATATATATATATATATATATATTACATAAAAATAAATAAACGTAGGCAGGAAAGGAGGGGGTGGAAGGAGTCGAAGGCTCCACCCCACCCTTGTGGGGAGTGGCACCACCGAGGGCTGCGACTCACTGTGGGGAGCAGCGCTACATTGGGATAAGCCCATTGGTGGTTCACATATATGGAAAATATAAATAGACTCCTTGGGTTAATAAAATAATATTAATACCCAAGGATCGTAATAATTTTAAATATAGTATACCGATCCTCTTGGATATTAGATACTCATGACTATTAAATTAATATTCATATAAAGATTTTATAATAATATTAATATAATAAAGTTGGAACACTCGCAATTTAACAATACATTTAGTACTAAGGATAAAATGGTATTATTTGAGTTAATTTAATTAAATCTAAATGGCATGGGACTTAAATAGTTATTTCTAGGGAAATTGGATTTTAATCCCTAGGAAGGTTATATTTCAAATGAATGGAGCTATTCAAACACTTAGATGTGATTTAATAAATAATCTTATTAACCAAATTAAAGTAACTTTGTTAACCCTAAGGATAGTATCTTTAATTTATTTTGAAGAACTATTCCCCATTAGGTGCAATGTAGAGCAATGGCTTAAGGGGTTAATTTACCCCACATAGTCAACGTACGTTACACGTTACCACTTTATTTAAATTTTAAATAAAACATTTATTCATTCACATTTGAGATCACATTAAGTGGACGCTAAGGTAATCAGGTTAGTAAAACTCAGTGAGCATCCACACCTTCACTTTACGTGAACACGAGTAATTAAGCCCTGTTTTAAAAAAAAAATTGTTGTGTTTTTGCCCTAAATTTTGGGCACTACACTAAAGGATATCTCCTTGGCGTTGAAGGTGGGTATCCTTGTTCTATCTTCCTTAAGACATAAACATAGGGCTATGTTGATATCTTAAGGGGGGGCATATATATATCACTCTTTTTGTACCATATTGTACTATATCTTTGCATGTCTTAAATATGGTGTTCATTCTCGAAACTAGACAAAACAAAGTCTTATATGAGATGCTTCATGCCCAAAACCACACTCAGCATTGATATATGTCTTAAATGGGGTGCATATTCCTAAAACCAGAGAAAACAAACTCTTACGTGAGATGTCCTTGAAACCAGACATATATTTGTCTTGTATGGGGTTACCCGTTCTCAGAACTAGAGTAAACAAACTCTTATATGAGATGTTCTTGGAACCAGACTCGCCCCTTGGCATTTTCTTTTTCAATACATGTCTTAACTAGGTTGAAGAATGCTTGAAACCAGAGAAAACAAACTCTTATACGAGACACTATACACTTGAAACCAACCATCACTTGCACACACACACGTAGTTGAGTGGAACTAGCAAAACACAACTAGACTATTCCTACTCTCCTCCCCAACATGAATAACCTCAAAAAACACATCTAGAATGTGTATCCATGTTCTCTCATCTTCCCTCTCATGGATCACCTAGAAAAATACATCTACAATGTGTATCCATGTTTTTTCCTTTCTTCTCATGAGCTCATAGCTTTGCTATTGGTGGTTCATGGATGATGCGTGCTCTTCCTTTTTTATGTGATCACTTGTGTTCTTGAGATGGCATTTTTCAAGAATGATCTTAGTGGTTGAGACATTTTGATATCGAGGTCTCTTCGGCTAGTTGACTTGAGGTCTTGTTTTTGGTCTTTAGCTTTTGTGTCTTTTGTCTTTGTTGTTGGTCTTTATGTCTTTGTTTACCTTTTTGTGTTTATCTTATTTTGTGTGCCCTTGTATGTGTTTGAGTGAGTTAAGATCCTAAGATTGGGGGCTTGGTTCCTAGAAATTAGTGATGTCTTATACTCCTTGTGATTATGCTCCTCATTCATCCTCTCTTTCATCTCTGTTGTCTACTTTACCATGAGTATTTGTATAGGCTCATACTCCCATTAAAGTGGGGGCTAACTGCAACATCGTGAATTGTCACTGGGAAAATTTATACCTCATGTTTGTGTTGGCATTCTACACTCTTATGAGAATAGTTGATGTTGTCATTGATGGCAACCAACTGACAATCATCTGGCAACCAACCGACAGATACCGACACCGGCAATAGACTTCTACATACATCACAGACACTTCACCGACATCGGCAACAATGCATATCGACACTGAGGCTAACATGGAATAAACTTTTGTTTATTGTTTTTTAATGTAATTATCTTTTGTAAAAGATGACATGGTATATTGTAAAAGACTCATATATGTATGAGATCTTATAGGTCATTTTTGTAAGGATATAGATGAGAAGTATAAGGCAATTTTGTATAAGGTGATATAGTTGACAATGAAGGTTTTGGTTATTGACTAAGCTTAAATCGGTACTGAACCTGGCATGAGAGATGTTGTTTTGAAGTAGTACATTGTATTGGATTTTGATAATCCATTTTGTAGTTAGTGTGACTCTTTATTGAGCAGTGTGCTCTAGGCTGTTGGCCTCCCTGCATGTGCAGGCCCCTCATTGTAAGTAGTATTTATTCATTGGCCAGTGAGTAAATATTGTGGGTCACAAATCCCACCAAGGTTTTTCCCACACCAAGTTTCCTCGTTAAATATCTTATGTTATGGTGTGTTTTCTATGTTGTCTCTATTATTCTTATTTGTTGCATTAATTCTTATTTACTGGTACACTGTTTTGGGATGCAAAGTTTTAAATAAGTATAAATATTTTGTTAACCGGTTAGACACTAATTCACCCCCCCCCCCTCCTCTCAGTGTCTTTAGGACTGTCATTGATTCTAACAATTGGTATTAGAGCCTGGTCCTCTATTTTTAAAAACCTAACAACTTGACGAAGATTTTGACACCGGTACAGATGGAGAACTTAAAAAAATAGTTGGAAGGAGCCCTTGAAGATTTTGATGCAAAAAAGTTAAAGAATATCAAACTTGAAGATGATCTAAGGACTGCACAAGAATTCATTAAAGGACTTCAGAAGAAATTTACTATAGCACAAAATAAAAGAAAATAACTTCATGAGAAGATGTAGAAAGATGATGATGAAAAAGAAACTCTTAGAGATAGTGCAAACAAGTTGAGACAAGAAAACAATGATATGAAGAATGAAATGCAAGATATGACTATGAGGTTATGTAAAGATATTGAAGACATGAAGAAGAATGAAGAAGACTTGACTAGGAGACTTAATGATGTTGGAAATGAAAATTTGAGACTTAGTCATGAAAATGATATGTTGAAGACATATCTGATTCACATGCAACATGATAAAACTGAGCTTATGAGACAAGTTGGAATTCTGGAAAATGAGTTGGTTACTGCAAATAAACACAATGACAAATTCAAGAAAAGTTCAGAGGAGCTTGATGACATGCTAAAAAGTCAGAAGCCTAATGGAGATACTAATGGACTTGGATTTAAAGTTTGAGAAAGTTCTGGTACTGCAAACAATCAAGATCAGAACAAACCGGCAAGACAACCTAATGCTTATAAATTTAATGGAAAATGTTTCAATTGCAACAAATATGGTCATAGAGAAAATCAGTGTAGATTTAGAAATAATTAGAATACAAACTCACCCACCAGTCAATGTTCCAAATGCATCGAAATTGGTCATAATTCAGAAATTGCAGAATGAATGTGAAATGTTATGTTTGTGGAAGATTTGGGCACCTATCTAATCAATGCAAATCACAAACTCGTCAAGGATATGGAAAGGCTATTCAGAGGAATAAAGTGACTTGTTATGCTTGTAACAAGATTGGACATATTGCTAAATTCTGTAGAAGCAAGAATGCACCGACAAACAATATGAGATCTAGCTTGAAGGGAAAAGAGAAGGTAGAAGAAGTAAAGCAAGAATTTTCAAAACAATGGATTAAGAAAAGAGATCAGAGAACTGATGAAACTATATCTTCACCAGTAGAACAGACTAATCCTCCACTGACAGGAGATTCTTCATCTAATTGAGGAATAATCCCTTGGGGGTATGGCAACGAATTGAAAAACATGCATTCTACCCTCTGTTAATGGTGAGAAGATACATTTCTTCTTTACTGGCAGGTGTGTTAAGTTTTCACTTAACCGGCGAGCATTTAATGATGTTTTAAAGAATTTTTTGGCTATAAAGTATCAGGAAACCCTCATTTCAAACTCACCGAGCATTCAAAATTTTTGTGAGTGTGAAATCGAGCAAAGGCATTCAAGGCGAATCTGAGAAGTGTTTTTCAAGCATTCAACAAGCATTTGGATAAAAATGTATTTTTCATAATGGCTGCTTCATCTTATGTTCCTGAATTTATTCCGAACCCTACCATTATGGAGAATGTAAAACACCCTAGGTCCATTTTCAAAATAATTCCTGAGATTGCGAAGCATGACGACTCTGTAGGAGCTTTTTCAAAAATTCCTAAGGGAGTAGCATTTGCAGAAGACCCTAGGATTTACATACATTGCAATATAGAAGATCTAGGATCTTAGGAGTTAATGAAAATTTATAATAAGGTCATTTGTGATGAACATGGAGTTGTTAAACCCAAACACAAGATTGTGGAAACTTTAGGTTTTATGGAGATACTGAATATCCCTCAATTTCCAGAAGAAGTGGTAAGGATTGTATTGAGTAGAACACATGAAGAATTCTTATGGTTGGATTCTGTTTGTAAGATAACTCGACAAGCAATTAGGGCAGTTATTGGTTTACCCTCAACTGGTAGTAGACCTGATAAGACAAAGAAGACTCCCAACAAAATTGTGACAAGCCTAACCAGAGCAACATCTGACAATAGATCACTTAGATTAAATGATATTAAGGACATTAATGTGAGATATGTAAGTATGGTTCTTGGATACAAAGTGACACATGCTAATAGACTCAATTCTATTTCCAGTCTTTGTATTTACAGTGCACATGAAATGATAAACAACAATGCTAAGATAGATGTGTGTGAATGGTTAAAAGATGAGCTTATTGACAACCTGAAAAAGATTAAGGGAGACAAGAAGGGTATTTTCCTCTTTGGAAACCTTCTGGTATGTTTGATGCTATATTTCACCAAAGAGATCCTTGGTATAGGACCCAAAGACTTTGGCTATGGTATACTGATAGGAAAACAACTACAGGAAGCTTTTACTGGCATGGGAATTGCTAGAGACAACAACATAACAAATTACTTTAAAACTTTCCAATCTAAGATGAGAGCTAGGGAAAGGATTCCTCAAAGCATAGCTGAGAAATATGACAAGCAAATCTGCTTTGTCATCAAAAGAGATGAAACCTGGATGGAAGCAGTAAGCCCTAGAACTATTTGGGTTACTGAAACAGGTTATGAGGTTGATCTACATGTTCTAAAAACATACACAAAAGCATTGCTTGATGCACCAAGAGAGCCATCTAAAGAATTATTTGGAAATGCATAAACCATAGAGAATAAATTGTCTATGCAGAAAAGGACCAAGAAAAGAGAAAAATACATTAGGGTTGCATCCAAGAAAGTAAAGGAAATCAAAGAAAATGTCATGAACCTTAGTGGCATATCGGCTAGTGAGCTAGAAGGACTTCAACCAAAGGCACATATTTCACCGGTTGACACATCTTTTGGCAGTGACAGTAGTAAGGCAGCTGAATTTAAAAGAGTGGAAAGGAAGAGAAAACACTCACTGGTACCCTCTCCTTCTCTGAAGAAAACAAGAACATTAAGAAAGAAACATTAGGTGGTTAGGGAACCCAAGAAGAAAATCACACCCAAGAAGAAAAAGACATCGAAAAACCCCACATTGAATGACTTACTAAATGAAATAACAGAGGAAGGTAATTTTTCTAATGTGAACAAATGGTATACTTCTTCAAATGATATTGACAGAAACATTATTGAAGAAAGCATTATTCTTCATTTAGACATTTATAAGAAAGTTTTGATTGAAGTTGTTGAGGAGCTACCAAATGATCTCTACATGAGACTAGAAGCTAAAAGGCTATCAGAGATGGAATTAGACAAGAAACTGAAAGTTGAAGCACTCTTGGTAGTTCACCCGGTTAACTCCAAAGAAGAAATTGATGAGCTTATTTCTGAGGCTAACCGATCAGTATTTGCTAGTGGACGCCGACAGGTAAGCCTAATGGCTGGAAGAGTGAAGGAAATTGCAGAAGAAACAACAAACAACTACGATATATTCTTTGTGGAGAAAGAAAAACAAGAGGAAATGAATAGACCTAATAAGACATTTAAGGTTTATCAAAAGCACAAAGGTAAAGGAAAAATTGGTGGAGTTCCAAACATTAAGATTACTGACAATCTTCCACCGCCACCTTTGGATACTACATCGATACACTCAGAAGATGTACTGGTTATTAACACTGAAGGAATAAGACATGATGATACTAATCCTAAATCAGAGATACTTTTAACAATGAATGTGGATACTCAAAAGATAAACATTGTTGTGGATAAGGATAACTCTGAAGTTAAGGCAGACAATGTTGATAGTAGTAACATAGCAGAGAAACCGGTAGAAACTATTGAAACTGAGACATCAACAGAAACAGAGCAACCGAAACAGACTAAAAAACCTACTAAAGATAAAGGTACTTGCACAGGGCCACCAGAGACAGAGAAACCAACAATCACATAGACATTAAAACAGTTTGATAATCCTTTGCAGGTTGAGATGCAAACCCAGGCTGATCCACCGAAGGAAAATGCAAGAAAAATAGATACACCTGATGGAAGCAAAGAGGTAATAAAGATAATTGGTCAGACATCTGACACATCTATAGGTGAATTCAGACCTACCAATGTTATAAAGGTACTTTTGGATTCAATCAAGAAGATAACAGATTGCAATGCATTGGCCTACAAGGCAATTGACAACACATTACCTATCCTTAAGTTGATTGCACCAAATTGCAACATAGATCATATTAAGGATTCTTTAGGTAAATTGGACACATTGTTCAAATTTATTGCTGATAATGTAATAACTATTGATAAGGTGAATGAAGACACAATTAAGGAGAGAGTTGAAAAAGAGAAAAACAAATTCTTTGAAGACACTATAAAGAAGTGTACAGGACACTTGAACACATTATTACCGGTACTTAACTCTACAATTCTGGAGTACAAGGAGCTATATAGGGAAACATGCAAACGTCGCCTTTTGACAGAGGACATAGATAAGGATATCAGAAAAACACAGAAAGAAATTGATGACATAGATGATAATATAGTTGGCTTATCCGGACATATATCAGTTTTTGAACATGAAATGACAGTTTTTGAGGAGAATTTAGAGAAACTTGAGAAAGAGAGGGCAAGGATAAGGTCAAATGCCCGGAACTTAACAATAAACTTGGTCCTAAGTTGGACAATCTTATCTCTCAGAGAATTGAAATCTCTAAGGCATTAGTTCAAGGAGAGCGGTCATCGAAAGAACACATGCATTATCTCACCGACATGATCCAACACACTGAGGCAACTTTGAATGATAGCAAAAGGTTTATGCAGAGTGTAAATTTAGTTTTGGCATATATTTTTCAGATTGTAACCAACTGGTTATAGACTTTGAGGTGAAATTTTTGCACTCGTTTGATTATTTTTGACAACCTTTGTCATTGATGTCAAAGGGGGAGTAGTGGAGAGAAAAATGCTTATACAGAGGAGATCACTTGCTCAGGGGGAGCACATCTTTTTAGAATCTTTTTGGACTATAGTTTTTGGATTTTTCTCATGAGTGTTGCCATCAATGCCAAAGGGGGAGATTATTGGCATTCTACACTCTTATGAGAATAGTTGATGTTGTCATTGATGACAACCAACTCACAATCATCTGGCAACCAACTGACAGATACTGGCATCGACAATAGACTTCTACATACACAGACAGGCACTTCACCAACATCGATAACAATGCATACTGACACTCAAGCCAACATGGAATAAATTTTGTTTATTGTTTTGTAATGTAATTATCTTTTGTAAAAGCCGACATGGTATATTGTAAAAGACTCATATATGTATGAGATCTTATAGGTCATTTTTGTAAGGATATAGATGAGAAGTATAAGGCAATTTTGTATAAGGTGATATAGTTGACAGTGAAGGTTTTGGTTATTGACTGAGCTTAAACCAGTATTGAACTTGACATGAGAAATGTTGTTTTGAAGCAGTACATTGTATTGGATTTTGATAATCCATTTTGTAGTCAGTGTGACTCTTTATTGAGCAGTGTGCTCCAGGCTGTTGGCCTCCCTGCATGTGCAGGCCCCTCATTGTAAGTAGTATTTATTCATTGGCCAGTGAGTAAATATTGTGGGTCACAAATCCCACTGAGGTTTTTCCCACACCGGGTTTCCTCGTTAAATATCTTATGTTATGGTGTGTTTTCTATGATGTCTCTGTTATTCTTATTTGCTGCATTAATTCTTATTTATCAGTACACTGTTTTGGGATGCAAAGTTTAAATAAGTATAAATATTTTGTTAACCAGATAGACACTAATTCACCCCCCCTCTTAGTTTCTTTAGGACTGTCACTGATTCTAACAGTTTGTGCCCCTACTTTAGCATGTCTCCCACTCATATCCTTTATGGTTCCAATTAGTGCCTTAACTCCATTTATGATGTCATGTGCACATGCCAGCTTATTTCCTAGAGGGACATCCTTCTCCTTGGGGCTTATTGAGGTCCCTAATTAAGCCCTAGTCCCCTTTGGCTAGGCCCCGTTTTGAAGTGTGAGTTGGTTCCTATCTCTTTGGCAGGAAATGAAATTGGTGGCTCAACATGACCATTGGAGGTTGGCCTAATCAGTAAATTGATCTAAGATCTTATATATAAAGACATCAATCAATTCATTTCAATCATATGTCTCCAAGAAATCAACCTAACGT
This sequence comes from Cryptomeria japonica, assembly GCF_030272615.1. Lineage (NCBI taxonomy): Eukaryota > Viridiplantae > Streptophyta > Pinopsida > Cupressales > Cupressaceae > Cryptomeria > Cryptomeria japonica. The sequence goes on along the minus strand of NC_081405.1, from coordinate 464,450,901 downwards.
CCTTGCATCCATGAAGCATCCATCGTCAAGCATTTTCAGAGGTCTTCAAGGCTGCATATTCTTCATTCAACCTTTGTGGAGTAAAATTGCATCATTCATATGAAATCATGTGTGTGTGATTAGGGTTTTGTCATGTTCATGCCATTTTATACAACACGTGTGATTACATTCAAGAAACAAATCAGCATTATCAACAATTGTAGATTTGAGGTATACCTTTCCATTATTTATTTTAGTATTTAAAATATTTCATTCAAGGTTAATTCATGAATAGGGTTTGACTTAGGAAAACCCCTATTCCTAACCTATTTCCCTTCTCTAGTGTGCGTAGGAACAAGTACGGAGCTGCGATCTTTAGAATTAGCTTTATTTGTTGGAATCAATGAACACTGAGAGGGGGGTGTCAATCAGTGTTCTACAATTCATAAATTTACTTAACTAATTCTTAAACCACCACATGCATAAGAATAAAAGTAAAGGGAAAAAACATAAACCAATCAACCACAATACCATAACAACAAAAATTTTACATGGAAAACTAGAAAAGGGAAAAACCACAGTGGGATTTGAACCCACAATATAATTAAACTTTGATCAGGAGTATGATAATATTACAAAAGGGGAATGCTCTTGCATTCAGACACATTTCCTAGAGCTCACTGCTCAAATACAAAAGAGGGCTATGACCCAGAGGAAGGATTACTTCCTTACAAATCATTACAATTGATTACAAGTATGACTAAACTAAATAATATCATCTACATATACCAAATAGCAGTTCTAGTTAGGCTCAATTTGACTTCTGCAACTGTTTTGCTTATCTGCTATGTTCAGCTGCACTATCACATACTAAAGCATCAAATCTGTAATCACACTCACAATACTTCACACAATTGTACATACAATCTTCGCACACTTACACCATACCATGAAATGATCAAATGAATAGTTCTTATATATCCGCACTACCAAAATAGATCAATTACCATGTCGACTACTAAAAACCTCATAACATGCAACATGAAATGTGCACCAACAAGTCGGCTCAATTCGTCAACAAAACCATATGAGGACCTAAACAAAATGATAACAATCTTTACAAAAGTTGGCCCAATCACCTCGAACTCAACAACAACCACCGAAATCACCCCAAGGATTTTGCATCACACGTTACGCCAAAATAACTTTGTTCTTCCAGAATTACCGGATACCTAACCTTCAATCTTGCTCATGAATCAACACGGGATACTTAGGATTACAAAGTAAACTGCCTCGATCCTCGAATTATTTGCCTCTATCACCACAACCAAATTTATGCAACCAAAATCAAGATCTACACAATATACTCATACTCTGTCGGATACTTCACTGGAACAGTGTCTCTTGCCAACAATCTCCCACTTTGGCATTGATGGCAACACTGTGAAAATGACACTATATTCTGAAAAACTGCAAAATCCCAAAACTCAGAAATCTCCAAGACTCAACAAGATCCCCCTGAGATAATACACCATTTTCCACCTTGATCTCTCCCCCTTTGACAACAATGCTAAATATAGAAATTTGGGAAAATTTATATGCAGAGATATATACAGTGACTTACAAAAGTTTGAAGATATCATAAAAAAATGTCTTTAGGGACTTCAGGTGCCTATCAACCTTCCTTCAAATTATCCAAATTATTGATCAAAACATTGAACAAGTAAGCATGCATTTTTTCTCCTCTATGATCTTCCGGAACACTCTTATTCACAACATCCAGTGCATCTTGCTTACTACTGATTAATGAATCTATCTGAGGAGTGATAAGGCATCTTTGTTCTCCCACTCTACCCAAAATTCTGTACTTCTCTTTATTTAAGCTCTTTATTCTATCAATTATACCCACAACTTGACCTTGAAAATTGCTAGCAGAGACTGATTGAGGTGCATAGGATTGAGATATGCTAGTTAACTACTCTTCACACTCTTTTATTTTCTTGTTAATGTCAACAATAAACTTAGGCAAAACTAGACATGACTTGTATATTTGACTGCCTTCATCTAATGCATCTTGTATGTTCTTCATAGAAATTATCACAAGAATCCTATCTCCTTCAATCATCTTCAATATTGTCCCCATTCTCATAACATTAAATTGATTCAAAAGCTTAACATTTGTGGCTCTCTCCAAAGACACAAAATGAGAATCCATTGCATTATGCAGGCTCCTAAGCTTTCCAGAGGGAGTATCACCTAAATCAGACTTAAATGATGGCCAAATTTTCTCTAATATATCTGTGGCCAACATTTTCAACTCTTTGTGATGCAAGAGCATCCCTGGTCTATGAGAAATCTTGCATCAACCAAAAATATTTCCTTTCAATTTAGTTCTTGTTCAGTTTTGTGTGCAGTTTTATGTGTTCCTACCAGTATGTTTTGGTGGTGGATTTCTTTTCATTGCAAATTGAATTTTTGGGTTCCAGACTGGTTTATGTGCTTAATTCCGGATTTTTAGTCCATTTGGATTATTTTGTGGCAAGATATTACTTCCGGTTTGACTGTTTCTGGGTTCCCAGGTAGTTTTGGGATAACCAGTTGGATATTCTTCTTTTCGGGAGAGGTTTCTTGGCGTGTGGATCTATATTGGGTCTTTCTTAATGTTCCTAAGTCCTTGGCCGACCTACCTATTGATCTGCACTTCTTGGTGGTTCTTTTCTAGAGAATTTTCTTTCATTCTTAGGGCCAACCTATTTACACGTTTCATTTTCCTGCATTGGTAAATGTAATATTTTATGGCTGACCCAGATATGTTCCATAGGGTATATATATGGTATTATGTAATCATTTGTAAAACAACAGAGATCAAAATAAGGATTTAGATTCATGATTAGAGATCCGGTTGACTACAAGATTTATGAATGGATTGTATCTGGCATGTAGCCTACATGTAACAGGTTGACTACCAGATGTTCTATATGACTGTATGATGATAACCGGTTGATTACCAGAGGTTTTAAGACAATAATATGATTTGTTTCTGTAATATTTCTATGTTTTATTGTTGCTTTCATTGTGTTACTCTTGTTGCATAAGCCGATCAATTCTTTTTTGAGGATTCATCGGTTAAGGTTGCACCACTTTGTCTACAGTGTGAGACTTGTGTAGGTCCTCACTGGCTTTAGCTTGTGCAAGAGTTGCTAGCTTTAGTGCTTGGATAGGAGATAACAAACTCAAATCAATAGACCCTTGAGTGAAATCATCTAAGTTAGTGACAATTTGTTTGCCCTTATCTACTACAGTGTCTCTTGCCACTGTCACCGAAGCATGATCACCCTTCTCTTCTCTTTTCTCCTTCTCTTCCACATCTGTATCTATATCTATAATTTCTTCCCTTTTTTCATCTACTCCCTTTCCCGCATCAACTTCTCCTTTACCAACTCCAATTTCCTCAACTTCCTTTTCTGAATCAGCATTTAATACTGAAGGATTTTGTTCAGCTTCACCAAAGATATCAACCTTAGCAGTATCAGTATCATCTGAAACTGTGTCTTTCTCATTTATCTGTACATTCGAATCGAAGACATCATCCTGTACATGCACTTCCATAATGGAGGTATCTTGTGCCAGATTTACATCATATTTGTACTCTACCAAAAATTGTTTCAAATTTACTTTTGTCTCTTTGACAACTTCATCTATTTTCCCGAGAATAATCTTATTAAATCTCTTTTTGCTTTTGAATCTATCCTTTACAAGATTAAGCAATCTATCAACTTCAGTTTTAAAAATTACAAAAGACAAGTTGACTAATACATATTATTTTATTCTTTCATCCTCTAAGTTGGTTGTAATCCTCTTGGCATCCAAAATATCATACAATCCCCTAGGAATCATGGATGACAACTCTATCAAGGCTTTTCTATAAACATTCATATAATGTACAATTGATTCTTCTAATGCTCTTTGATCATTTTCACCACAGTTTTCATAATATACAAGTACATTCTTCAAATTACCTTCCTTTAGCACTTCATCAAGTATTTCATTTAATGTCATTGGGGGTACAATGGTATAAGTACCTTCTAATTTTTTGGACTTTAGAGATTCATCAAGCTCAGACTTAGGCTTCCTGCTAGGTCTAGGTCTACTGAATGACTCAACTTCATTTTTTGGCTTCTTGGTAGGTTGGGCTCCACCGGTTTGAGGCTTCTTCACTACCCTAGAAGAGGTAGCAATCTTATTTACCTCTCTCACTGGCTAATTAGACTCTATATCTACATCTTCAGTAGTGGCTGCAACATATTCCCTTTGTGGCTTCTCCTTCTTCCTTTTCTCTACTCCACCAGTTGACTTGGCTTATGGCTTGCGTGGAGGGACAGACTTATGAGAACTAGAGGTAGGTGCTAACTTGGTTGGCTTGGGAGGAGTGGAGACCGATTTTGTCTTCTTTGGCTTTACCATATCCTTCTCCTTTAGAATGTTCTATTCCCTAGCCCTTTGAATGGCTTCCTTAGTTATTCCCATTTTCTCTGCAAGCTCTTCAACTTCTTTTCTAACTTTCCTCTTTCTCTCGAGCTTAGTAAATTTCTTATGAAGGTCTAGAGTTTCCTCCTTATAAGTACCGAACCTTTCTTCTTTCTCATCTACCGGTTTACTCAATAGGTGTTGAGCATATGCATCAAGTGTGTTTCCATCCACTTCATACCCCATGGGCATGATCCATACAGTTATTGGTTCAACTACCTCCATGTGGCATTGGTCTTTATCTACCATATTTTTCTATAATGACCTTTGGAATCCTCTCTTTACTCTGCCTCATAGCTTGAAATGATTTGAAATAACCCCATAAAGAAGATTTCTATTGTACTACATCACCCAAACCTTGCAAACCTTCTTTAACTAGTATTGTAACCGATTTATCATAATCCCACTGTACTTTTCCTACATTGAGGATTTCATTCAAAAAGTAAAATTCCAAACAAACAATCAAGGAATCAAACTTGAAAACATGCTTCTTATCTTGCTTGATCTTCTTCAGATTTCTCATAAGCTCACTGAGAAGCACTCCACACAGATCATAACTCTTGTCCTCCTTGAGTATCTGATAGGTTGCATATATTGCAGTATCGGATACTGAATTTTGTCTGCTAGACTGGTACACCTTATATCCTGTCACCATTGAAGCAAATCTCACATCATGTTCAATGATATCACTTATTGTCATCGACCGACTGTCATGCTAGGATCCGGTAACCTCTGTCACAGTGGTATTCTTGAAATATCTCAGACCGGGGATCTCACTAGCTGCATTTAAACAGGTTACCACTTGAATGTCTTTCTTTGTGATCTTATGAGGTCTATCTAGCCATATAAACTCATCATGGATTTGGCTCAAGACATACTTGACCCATTCGGGTTCATCGAACACTGAAAAATGAACAAATTGGATAAAACCCTTGTCTTGCAATGATTTAAAATCAAGCTTTAGATTTCCCATCTCATCCATCATATGCTTAGTGTATAATGATAGTATGTTTTCATTCCCAAGCTCTTTGATATTGAAGTGAATGTATGCCCTAATATCCTTGTTATGCAGCACTCCATATGACACAGAGGAAAATGCTCCATTCGAATCATCTTCTACCGATTTGAATGGGTGTTTTTTAAAAATTGGCCTTGCCCTTTCAATGATTTCTACTACCGAATGAGTTGCTATACCAGATGGTGATGCCATTTCAAAAATAGGATATGAAAAACAACTCGAACAATAAAAATACCTTTTCAATTTCAACCGGATGCTAAGAATCACTGTCAGATCACTTCAAGCTCAATTTTCACTACTTAATCTCTTTCACCTCACTCTCCTATTCTTTCTCTTCATTCGCAATGTAAATAATGAATGATAGAATTCTATTTTTATCTATCGAAAACATAACTTTAAATTTTAATAAATGCACAACCCTAAGGGCTTCTCGGATACCCTACTTCTCAAAAAATCATCACCGAATTCTCAGATAGGCATGAAATCTTTTGGATATCAATTGCACAACTAATCTAAATCATCTACAACCTTCCGCAACCGGTCACAAATATTTGAAAAGGGGGTTTTAAGGATCTGCATGAAAATATTCCCCATAAGGCCACAATACCTTATTTACTGGATGAGGTTCCAACACCAGAATTGGGTGTGGAGCCATTCTGTGCATTCAAATCTTCCTTGTTAACCCACATATTCTTATGATACTCTCTAGCCTCTTCAACCTTTCTTTGCCCTTTTCATCTGATTTGTTCTTGTCTACCAGAGCATTCTTGCTTACATTCTTGCTTCTGCAATATTTTGCAATGTAACCAGATTTGTTAAATGCATGGAAAACAACATTTCCATGCATAGGCCTGAATTTCATCTAATATGGTGTCATCCTGCATTGGTTAGAAATGTGTCCATACAATCCACAAGCATAGCATCTCCTATTTTAAAAATTATTCATCATTGTTTTGTACATGTTTGACTTATGATGAAAGTTGTTGCATATGAAACATTGATCGGTAAATGTAGAACCATTATTCATTACATTGTTCATCATCCTATTTCGGTATTGACTTGCCATATGCAAATTTACCATTGATTTTGTAAGCATTAGGTTGTCTTATAGGAGGTCTCTTGTTCTTCTGATGATTTATTTATCCAGAGATGGAGGATTCTCCTTTCTCATATCCAAGTCCTCGCATGTCTTTTCCACTTCTCGAACTCTCTAGCATCTCATCTTGGTGCAGGCATCGTCCAGTGGGTCCTCAAAGAGAACTGACTAGATCATGCAGCAAGAGTAATAAAATGGAAGAAACAACACATGGATAAAATGCAAAGTCAGATATCCACATCATCATATTATCATCATAGAACATCTGGTAATCATCAGGTTACATATAGGCTAACATGCCTTGTTATAGACTATATGCCATATTATGATCGATCTGGACTTCCAAGAGGCATCTGGATTACAATTCCAGAAGCTATATCCTCCTATTCTTTGCACTACCTCCTAAAGATCACATATAACATTATATATGCTCCAGAACACATCCAGGTCAGCCACAATAGATTACATTTACCAAGGAAGGAAAATGAAATGTGCAAATAGGTCGGCCCCAAGAATGAAAGGAAAATCCTCTAGAAAAAACAACTAAGAAACGCAAATCGAACAAAAGGTCAACTAAGCACAAATGAACATCGAGAAAGGCACCAAATAGATCCACAAGCCAAGAAATCGCTCCGCGTGAGAAGAAATCAACAACTAGCCATTAAACTCAAAAACTTCTTTAGGAACCAAGAACAGCCAAACCGGAAGCAATAACTCTCCAGAAAAGAATCCAAATAGACTAAAAATCTGGAATGATGATCAAGCACAGGCTTGGAAACTGAAAATATGATCCACAATAAAAAAATAAACAGCCACCAGAATGCATTGAAAGAACACAGAAACTGCAATGCTGAACTGAACAAGAACAAAATTGAAAGGAAATATTTTTGGTTGATGCAAGATTATTCATAGACCAGGGATGCTCTTGCATTAGACACCCCAGGTAGAAAGAGATGTTCCATGAGAGGAAACTCATGAACATAAAAAAATTTCAAATATAGACTCCATGCTCATTTCTGATCCAAATATCTTCTTTATCTAGAAACCTTTTCCTTACCTCCTCCGGAAGCTCAACTGAATACTGTAACTCTCGTTTCTCTTTATTTCTCTTTGCTTGCTTCAAACCTGTACACTATATTTGACCAATGCTCTCTTTCTTCTACAACTCTAATTTATTTCTACCACAAGATTCCATCCAATTTGGCACCATAACCTATCTGCCATCCGGTTCCTTCTTACTAGATCCTTCTACTTGATCCTTCTACAAATTCATGCCACCATCCTGTGTAACCTCTGCAACTTGCTTCTTAACATTGCAACTCCTCTCAAGACTCAAATTCCTCCCTTCCTTCTCTTTCTCCCTCAAAGAAGCCAATGTGAACTTATGTCCATGCTTCTCAATACTGATTAGGTTTCTTCTACAATCATAAATAGCTCCTCTATCATGCTGCCAAGGTCATCCCAACAAAACATGACAAGTACTCATAGACAAAACATCACATAAGACCTCATCCCTAAAAGGTCCAATATTAAAATTCACCAAACACTGCTCTTTTACTTATAACTTCTGATCATCTCTCAACCAACTTACCTTGTAAGGACAAGGGTGCTTAAGGCTCTTCAATCCAAGCTTCTCTACCATCTCCTCAGAAACCAAATTGTCAGTACTTCCAGAATCAATAATTACCTTGCAACACTTACCACCTGATTTACATACAGTTCGGAAAAGATCCTTCCTCTGAGTAGGTTTGGTATCTTCACTACTTTTCTCCATCAAGACTCTTTTGAACATAAGGGATTCTCCATGCTTCGGTTCCAACACATTCTCACCGATAACTCTAACTTCCCGATCCTCATTTCCACACAATTTCTTGTCATCCCTTGCTTGCACTCGAAAGATCTATGTCTGGTTTCTCCACACTCAAAACATCTGCCCAAAAATTCTCTACTGCTACTGCCACTACCTTTTCTCTGTGTTTTCTGATCCGGTTCTATACTCCACTTAGGTTTTGATTCTTCTTCAACATTTTGTTTCTCTGTACTACCACTCATCTACCCCTTATATCTCTCCTTTCCTCTAGGGTTATTTTGTTATCTTCTTTTCACTTTCTCCTTAGCCTTCAAAGCATATTGGTAAGCCTCCTCAATTATGGAATTCTTCAACGTACTTATATCATCCTGAATGTTAAATGCAAGTCCATCTATGTACCTAACCACCTTCTCTCTATCCATCTCTCTATGTCCAGATCTGATCATTACCTTGTAGAATTCCTCTGTATACTCTTCCACACTCATGTTTCTCTTTTTCAAGTTCTACAAGTTCTTGAAAAAATCTAACTCATATTCTCCTGGAATGAATTTAGCCTTCAATCTCACTACCATCTACCTCCACCAAGTGATTTTAATCTCACCATTCTCCACTCTATCTCTCTGAAAATATTTCCACCATAAGGAAACATGCCTTTTCAACTTAGTATGTGCCCACCGAACTCTCTACGAGTCCTTAATATCCTCAAACTTGAAGTAGTCCTCCAACTCTTCAATCCAATCAATTAGATCTCCCAGATTTATAGTCCCAGAAAAGGTTAGAAACCTCCACTTTATGAATTTTTCTCACTTGTGCCACTTCTCTCATAAATGTTTCTTCTCATTCATCTTTCGGTCCTTCAGCCTCCTCGACCTCCATTTCCTCTCTAGCCTCTTCATACTCATCTTTAGATTCTGGATTCCTTAGCAAACCAGCTAGTGTGTTTCGTATCTCATTCTTGAAATCCTCCATCATCTGCTCTACCCTCTAGGGGTTCATCCTTCTTGGTGGCATCTCCTCCTTTGCTCCGGTGCAACTGCCTCAACTCGACAATTTGACTACCAGTTTCAATTGCCTCACACTTGGTGATCTATCTAACACACTCGGAACCTGCCTCAACTTGGCGATCTGTTCACCTAATGGAATGCCTCAAGATTTGCAACCAGCTCTAATTCCACTTGGTGCATCCATGCTCCAGTGGGTCCTCGAAGAGAACTAACCAGATCATGCAGCAAGCGTAACACAATGGAAGCAACAACACCACATAGATAAAATACAAAATCGGATATCTACATCATCATATTATCAGCATAGAACATCTGGTAATCATCTGGTTACATGCAGGCTAACATGGCCTGTTATAGACTATATGTAAGATTATGATCCATTCGAAGCTCCAAGAGGCATCCAGATTACAATTCCAGAAACTAGATCCTCCTATTCTTTGCACTACCTCCTAAAGATCACATATAACAATATAAATACCCTCTGGAATACATTCGGGTCAGCACAATAAATTACATTTACCAAGAAAGGAAAATGAAACGTGCAAATAGGTCCACCCCAAGAATGAAAGGAAAATCCTCTAGAAAAAAACAACCAAGAAGCGTGGAACAAACAAAAGGCTAGCCAAGCACAAAGGAACATCGAGAAAGGCACCAAACAGATCCGCAAGCCAAGAAATTTCTCCGTACAAGAAGAAATCACCAACTAGCCGTTACACTCAAAAACTACTTCGAGAACCAGGAACAAAAAAACTGGAAGAAACAACTCTCCAGAAAGGAATCCAAATGAACTAAAAATATGGAATGATGATCAAGAATAGGCTTGGAAACCAAAAACCCAATCTGCAACAAAAATAAACAACCACCAGAATGCATTGAAAGAACACAAAAACTACAATGCTTAACAGAACAAGAACAAAACCAAAAGGAAATATTTTTGGTTGATGCAAGATTGCTCATAGATAGAGGATGATCCTGAATCACATCTAGTTTGGCTAAGATAGCTTTAAATTTTTCTTTGTATTCATTAGCAGTGAAAAGTTCATCTCTTATAATTATGATCTGCCTTTCAAGTCCTTGTCCATCATTCTTTGATTGCACCAATTCAAGTTTCAACTAACCATTCTCATAGTTCAATCTGCAACATTCATCAGATCTATCCTTCAATAACTGAGTTGGATTTTCTTCATTCTTCTTCTTGTCTTCAATCTCCTTTGTCAGCTTTATCAAAATAGAATGCATCTCATTCTTCAGGGCTACATTTTCTCTAGAAAGCTTCTCACATTCACTTGTCTTGTCTTGTAGGGATTGATTATCAATGCTTTGTTCTTGTTTCTCCTTGAGTTTATCCATCAGTTCTTTTCTCGTTTCTCTGGATGTACTCACTTGTTCTTTCAGAGATTCAATGAAATCCTCAACAACATCCAAACTTCTCCTCAAGCTACTCTTTTCTTTCATCATTGCATCAAGATCTTCAAGTGCCACAATAAGTTGCTTCTACAAACTGGAGTCCATTGATTCAATCTTCTGGATCTTCCTCAAGTTGTTAGGCTTCTTTCGAGGAACCAAGCTCTGATACAAATTGTTGGAATCAATGAATATTGAGAGGGGGGTGAATCAGTGTTCTGCAATTCACAAATTTACTTTAATTCTTAAACCACTAGATGCATAAGAATGAAAGTAAAGTGCAGAAACATAAACCAATCAACCACAATACCATAACACAAGAATTTTTTACGTGGAAACCTAGAAAGGGAAAAACCATGATGGGATTTGAACCCACAATATTATTATACTTTGATCAGGAGTATGATAATATTACAAAAGGGGAATGCACTTACATTCAGGCACCCTGCCTTGAGCTCACTGCTCAAATACAAAAGAGGGCTACAACCCGGAGGAAGGGTCACTACCTTACAAATTATTACAAGTATGACTAAAATGAATAATAGCATCTACATATGCCAAATAGGAGTTTCGGTTAGGCTCAATTTGACTTCTGCAACTGTTCTTCTTATCTGCTCTATTTTGCTACACTATCACATACTGGAGCATCAAAACTATAATCACACTCACAAGAATTGACACAATCGCACATAAAATATTCACACATTCATACCATGCCATAAAATGTTCAAATGATTAGTTCTTATATATCCGCACTGCCAAAATAGATCAATTACCGTGTCGGCTACGAAAAACCGCATAACATGCAACATGAAACATGCACCAACAAGTCAGCTCAATTCATCCACAAAACCATATGCGGACCTAAAAAAAATGATAACAAGCTTCACACATGTCATCCCAATCACCTCAAACTCAAAAACAACCACCGAAATCACCCCAAGGATTTTGCATCACACGTTACACTAAAATAGCTCTGTTCTTCCAGAATTACCGGATACCAAACCTTCAATCTCACTCATGAATCAAGACCGGATACGTAGGATTACAAAGTAAACTACCTCAATCCTCAAATTATTTGCCTCTATCACTACAACCAAAGTTATACAACCAAAATCAAGATCTAAACAATATACTCATACTCTGGTGGATATTGTGTTCCACCTTCCAGACTTATGCCTTTCGGTAAATCAAATCTACATATACTAGATATGATTTCTTAATCGAGTTTCCATCAATGAAAACCCCTAAACATCTCTCATGCATCAATATTGACCGGAATACTGTCTCTTGCCAACATTATTTACAAAGATGAACAGAGTTCCTTTGGACAATGAAAAGTGCAGAGGACCAGAGCAGTGGGCATTTTGGTCTTGACATTTCAAGAGCTCCTTCTGGGAACATATCCAAACACTCTTACATTGCTCAAATCTATGTTCATGGCTGGACCTGATGACTATAGCTCATTGATTGTGCATAATACTTCAATTTCAACACATTTACCCTAATTTCAACATTTGAACAATTCAACTTAAAAGAGGGAATCAATCTCCAAACCCAATGAATCCAATAGAATTCTCAACCCCATCCTTGCTGATTTGTGGCTAGATCTAGTGGATTCACCCCTTTAATGTAATTGGTACCCAAGTAAAATTTAGTGGTTTTCATACATCTAGTGGTCGAAACCCTAATTTTTCACCATTATAGATAGAAAACTTGCAAAGTTTTGATAAATGCCAATATGGTATTATAGTATTGTAAAGTGTACACCTTTAATTAGGGTGTCCAATTTCATACTCTCCTAGCACACATTTTATTATTTCCCATTCCTCTATGCATTATAGGACCTTTATTGATTTAAATTAATATTTAATTTAATATTATGAGTCTTATTCCACTTTAATACATTATCACACTCTTATTTGGGCCCTTATTTCTAAGTGTACCTTTTATCTTTTATTATCCTGATTTACCATTGATATTACCCTATTTCAAAGTCTCAAGACATGTTTCTCCATCTAAACATTATTTATTCTCACACAAACTTAATTTTGACATTAGAACCCTATTATCTCACATTTCTAAAAATTTGGGCTAAAAGTGTCGCAACCAAATCACTAAATGTCATACGGACTTGTACTTTCTACCCCGAATTTTGGGTGGATAATAGGACGGTACTATCCTATTCAAATCTAGCTCCGTGTGAAAATATGGTAATTCTAAGTGAGCCTAAAGGTGTTTTTAATATCAAATCTCTATATAAGGCATCCATCACAATTCATTTCAATATCTCATTATTACATCTCACCATTATTCTATCATTCAAAATCAAGAGCAACACTTCAAGAGTAGATATGATTCAAGGAGAAGCAAACTACATCAAGGCCTCTTCATTTATGTTTCAATTATAATTTCATGGATTTTATGTGATTTATCATATTATTGCATCAACATGTGAAGGACTAGTCCTAAGGACATTGCTTCATCAATTGAAGGTATAATCAATTTAGTCAACCATTTCAATTAAAGAATTTCCAATTCAATTCAAGGGTTGATTCCAAACCCAAGGTTTGACCTAGGCAAACCCCTATAAATCACCCAAACACCATTTTTCTCCTCTTGTGTGTAGTTACATATTTACAGTGGAGACAAGAAGAACAAGAGACCATCAGAAGATAATTACAGACCAACACCTAAAATCAGGCTAGAAAAACCCTTGACCAAGGCACTCTAGGCACCCCTGTCTAGGACCAAGGCACTCTAGGCATCCTAGTCCCAAAAAAATTGCATTAGATTTCAGGGGAGTAGATTATAACATCTCAAAATATCTCAGTTTAGTTTGTGCATAGAATTTAGAAGACGAGTACACGTTGGGCACCCCGCTCCAATGAATTTAGCTCCAAATTGTAGTCATAGGTGCACCTCTATGTTTTCTGTTTGATTCTATACCCATTTTTGAGTTCTTGTCTATGTATTAGTCTATTAAAGTTTTCCAATTTTTTTATTACATTGTACCTAGATCTTAGTTTGATATCATCTCAAATCCATACACTTTCCAAGGCAACAAAGGAATTGAAGCCCTAAGATACTATTTGACTCTCTTTGATAAGAGTTAGTCAAAATCAACCACATCTTTGTGGCTTTGTATTCTAATATTTATGTGAAAGTGGATCTTGGTCCTAATCTTACGTTGCTCCATTTTCATCTGAAATAGTTAGTTCATTATTTGTGAAAATTAAATGTGCATTTACTTATTTTTTTAATTTTTTATTCAATTAGCTTGTTATAGTGAGCAAGATTTGGCATGAACAGTTCAGGTGCCTAAATTGCATAAATCTATAGCATATGAACGCACAAAACTTGGTGATTGGTCTTCCTTAGATCTCTTGTTTAGAGGGAGTTTTTCAAGGTTGTGTACTTGGAAAAAATCATAGGGATCCCTTTCCTAAGGGTATGGCTACACAAGCTTTGGCTCCCCTTGAGTTGGTAAATAATGACCTCATGTCATTTCTAACACCTTTATTTTAAGATTCCAAGTATGTACTCACTTTTATTTATGACTTCTCTTGGTGTACATGGGTGTACTTTTTGTAGTAGAAGGATGAGATTCTTCAATTTTTCATGACCTTCTTAGCATTTGTGGAGAAGTCGGGTCTTTCTCTTTGAAATGTGTAGATAAATAGTGGGGGAATATATCAATCAGGCATTATAAGACTTTTGGAGTGATCAATGTATTCTTCATTATTGCAAAGTCTCATACACTCCTCAACAGAATGGTGTAGCCAAGCAAAAGAATAGGACTTTGCAGGGATGATCAATTATATGCTTCAGTCTAGGTTCATGGCTCCATTATTTTAGGTAGATCTTTTCAATTGTGCCAACAACATTCTCATGTCAAGCCAAAGGTATCCTACTTCAAAGTATTTGGTAGTGATGTATGGTCATTCATTCCACATGGCAATAGCAAATAAATGGAGAAGAAGAGTCAACAATTGATTTTTTTTTTCTATTGTGAGGATGTGAAGGGTTATCATTTATTTGACCATATCACTAGGGAGGTTCATTTTCATCATGATGAGTACTTCACTCTGATCTCCATCACAAGCCTCTTCCTCTCTTCTTCCTAGTTCTTCAAATCATTGTTTTCTTCTTACAAATGATGATGAGGCTTCTATTGTTTGTCCTAATCTTGTTGATGAGGTTTCTCTACCTCCTCCTCCGTCACCCACCCAGCCTCTTTGGGCTTGTACACTTCTTGAGGAGGCTAGTTCTCTTGCTGGTGATCCCACAACCACTTGTTGCACTTGTTCCTAGACTAAAATTATCATTATTTTGAGTCATGTAGTTTTTATTGATCCTCAAAAGTTTTTAGATGCTTCATGTGTTCTAGAGTGGGATAGTGCTATGGTCGAGGAGTATTCTTCTTTGATGAAAAATAATACTTGGGAGCTTGTTCCTCTTCCTAAGGGATAAAATTTGGTTTTTTGCAAGTGGGTGTATCATACCAAGTTTGCATTTGATCATTCTATTGACAAGAACAAGGCTCACCTTATTGTTAAGTTGTATTCTCATGTTGAGAGCATTAACTATTTCATTACCATTGCTCCTCTGGCCAAGATGGATTCCATTCATCTTGTACTTTCTATATTGGTTAGTGTATCAGATGGATGTGAAGAGCGTTTTCCTGCATGGTGATCTTAAAGAGGAGATCTATATGTAATGGCCTCCAAGCTTTGTGTAGGACCCTACACTAGTTTGCAAGATTTAGTGTTTATTGTATGGTCTCAGACAAGGCATAGGGCTTGGTATGAGAAGTTGAATAGGTTTTTTCTTGCTTCCAAATTCACTAGATGTCACTCTAATCCTACAGTTATATTTAGACATGGAGAGGATCTTCTCATTCTTGTGCTTTATATGGATGGCATGATTCTCTTGGGGAGTTCTCCTACTATGGTTGATGATACTTAGAGAGATTTGATGGAGTATTTTGATATGATCGACCTTGTTCTTTTGCATTAATTTCTCAGTCTTCAAGTTCATCAATCTTCTATAGGTATTTCTATATTTCAATAGAAGTGTTCTCTTTAATTGCTTTATAGATTTAGGATGGCTTATTGAAAGCTAGTCCCTACTCCTTTTCAGTTAGGTGTTATGTTCTCTACTAGTTGCCCCACTCCATCAGTTGATGCTACTTTTTATTGGCAATTGGTTGGTAGTATTTTGTACTCAACACATAGTCATCTTGATATTTCCTTTGTAGTTAATCTTGTCTCCTATTTATCTCAAGATTCTCATGAGAGTCATTATAAGGTAGCCATACATATCTTGCAATACATTTAGAACACTACACAGTTTTGCATTCACTACATATCAGTATCTACTAAGATTGTGTGCTTCACTTACTTCAATTGGGTTAGTGATGTTGATGATCGAAGGTCTAATTTTAGCTTTGTCTTTTATCTTGGTTCTATTTCGATTTCATGTTATTGCAAGAATCAAAATGATATTGCATTATTATCAACTGAGGCTAGCTATCAAGGAGCAATTTTGGCTAGTCATGAGGTTCTTTGGCTTCAACAATTGATGATTAAGTTTGGCTTTCCTTCTAATCATCACAGTACTCTTTGGTGTGACAATTAGAGTGCCATTTATATTTCATACAACCTAATGGAGTTTCAATGCACTAAGCATATTGAGATCCACACAGACTTCATTCAGTAGCTCATTCAAGATGGAGTTCTTAGTTTGAAGTATTTTCCTACAAAGTAGTAGGTTGCAGGCATCTTCATTAAACCTTTGTCATGTTTTATTGCAATCAATGTTAGGGGTGAAGGAAGTTTTCTTTGGGGGGTCTTAAGGAATCCTCCTTCCTTTTACTTTTGATTTTGAGCATCTTACAATTTTATCTCTTTTGGAGAGGAGTTTTCTCCTATGGGGGTTTTCTCCCTTTCTCCATTTGTGAGATATTTCATCACATTTTATTATAGTTGTGCATGGGTACCTAGCATGGATTTGTTGTCAGGACCCATCTTGCATCTCATATTGGATATTAATCTCCATAAGTTGCACTTAAGGGGGGTTTTGGTGTAGGCTTAAAGTTCCTTAGGTTACAAACATTTTACATTATTAGTTATTAGTTGCTAGCATTTAATAATGTTTACTGCATTTAATTTTTTGGTTGACATACTTAGTACATAGTTTCTCATACATCATTTCACCTCTATTATACATTCAATGTTCTTGTACATTTTTGTATCATTTCAATATAATGTTTACTTATGTTGAAATAACATCTTTATTGTTGTGAAAATTTATCTTGGTGTGCAGAGTGACTTTCTAGGTGCTCTAACAATGAATAGATACTAAGTCCTTGAATCTTGCTTGTTGTGAGGGAAATGGATTAAATGCCTTTCTCTTGTTGACTCTTTTATAGCCCTATCCAAATCTTTCTCATTTTTATCTTCTTCCCATTGTATCCTTTGTTGCTTATTTTTTTTGTTCCTACTCGTTATATCTTTCAACTATTGGATTTTCTTATTTCTATCACCTTGCTCCATTAATAGATTCATGTAGTCATATATGGTGAGTTGCTAATATTGTCTACTTAATTGAATCCTAGTGTCAACTTGATGCTTTGGTGTATCCTTGACTAGATGAATAGGTAATTTAAAGAATTGGGAGATGTTCAAACTAGTTTGGCTTCCCAATGGCTTATTCATATCTTGTTCATTTTCAGATGGCATCTCACTAATACTATTATCCACATCCAAACCTCCTCCTAATTGAGTAGTTTCACATTATCCAAAATCAACATAATAATGCACTAAGCTAGATAGGCCATATTATTTGGTGGAGATGGCAATGATAGACTTTGTTCTTCATCCACATTCAGAAAAACATGAAGATTTACAATCCGTCTAACAACCATGATAGTTGCTTTGGTGCACTGGATAGAGAAAGTGACATTTCAATATTAGTATGTTGGTTTGGAAAAACATGTGTTTCTATTGTATTTTCTTGCTTTGACAAATCAAGTGTTTCTATTGGACCATGTATTTCCTCTATCAATGGTTCAACTCTTTCATTTATAGGGTTGCCATATGTCCCCACAACATCTAATTGTGGCACAAAAATACTAGATAGGTTGAGAATGTTTTTGTAGATGAAGCTTCCTCAAGGGTAGTAAATTTAAATGTCTTAATTGGTCACATATTCTCCATTAATGCATCTAGATTTATGGTTCAAATACTTTTCCTTTTAAAACCTAATTTTATGTTATCAAGAGTACATTCTTTTTGAAAAACAAGGTTTCTAAGTGTTGCCAACTCTACCCTTTTAATCTCTAAATTTGGAAACTTAGTTGTGCATGCTAAAATTTCCTTTTTAAAATGTGTCTTGAAAGTTGTGAAGATTCTAACATCTAGTGACTACAACTTATGAGATGTGTGGGCTAGTAGTGTTAGCAGGTCAACTCTAAATGTTCTTGCTTCATGAATAGCTGACAAATAAAAATGGCTACCATGGCCATGAATACCAATAAGTGTCTATTAGTGGGTGACACACTCCTAGGTATAGATCTAAGAAAATGGTACAAAAATTGAGAAAGATCTCTTGTGTCATCCATGCATGGCGCTAAGCAAATATACATGCACCATGGTTCATAATTGGTAACATAATTATTTAGTTGTTTTTTGCTCTTAAACAAGTAAAAACTAGGTATTCTTTGGCTAACAAAATTCACACAAGATAACATTGTTATCCACTCTCGCCTCTTTGGTATAATGTATACAAAAATTATGCTATTATTTTTGGCAAGCACCCACATTACACCATCTCTAACAACTTGTAGGCCAATCTTGTCAAAGTTTTAAATATTCAACTAACCATATGGATTAGCTACATAAGTGTTCCATAATGTTTCATAGAACATGGTAACCACTTCAGGCCTCAAATTGAGTGCCCTATTTCTATCAAGTTCTTTTATTGTTCTCAAAGTAAGTTTAGGATGTCATTTTTTGAAACCCTTCCACTAAGACTTACCAAAAGCTCCATCTTTGAATGGATTTGGCCTTGTTTCAAATATCTAAGCTACTTCAAACTTTAAAATATCTATTTCAAATCCATGGCCAACTACAACATTTTTCTTACACTAATGAACAACCTTTTCCTCCTCACTTTCACTTAAAATTGTTGGGGGCCCTTTCCTTTTTCTTGACCAATCAACCAATTCATGAACATGGTTGTTGGAAGTTCCCACTTCTTTGCTACCCCCTCGTTGAAAATGCATTATCTTCAATATCTCTCATGATAGACTTTGTAGCGTCAGTAGACCATTTCCATTGAATTGAACTCTTCTTTTTTAAAATAGATGTTTTGACTTTGATTATAGGCTGGACAGGGTGGTGCAATGGGAATAAATTCATCCTCTTCATATACTAACAACCTAACACCTCTTTTGTGTAGATGAAATTTCACCTATGTTCTCTTTGGAGCTTGTGTAGTTTTATCTTGGGCTTCATTCTTCACTTGCATTCAATAAATTGTAAGAATCATATAAGAAAATAAACACGCACACACACACACACACACACACACATGTATATATACACATATATATATATATATATATACATATATATATATATATATATATATACATATATATATATATATATATATATACATATATATATATATATATATATATATATATATATATATAAATGTATATATATATATATATATAAATGTATATATATATGTGTGTGTGTGTGTGTGTTTGTGTATATATATATATATAAATGTATATATATATATATATAAATGTATATATATATATATATGTATATATATATGTGTGCATATATACATTTAAATATATATACATATAAATGTATATATATTTTGTGGTTACTAACATTTTCTTATATGTTTATGATTAATACATTTGGAATCTTTTTAAATTAAAATTATATAGACATGTGATGTATAAGTTTCATATACTTAATACATACAACAAAATGATCTTGTTTTATTGTTTATAGAACAATTGGAAATTTCAATGAAAGTCTAATCATATATAAGGGAGAGGGCATTAGGGTGGTGTTACTATGATAGTGTAGTGGTGTGATGGTGAATAGGCAATCTTTGAGCACATATCCACAACATTATCATGCCAAGAAATACCAATGTATGCTACTCTATAGATTTATGTATACTCATATATGTTTAATCATTACCAACACCCTATGATTCATAATGGCACATGCTATTCTTTTTAGATATTAAAAAAAATAGCCCATAGTAGCACACATCTATTCAATAATTTTAAATTTATTATATTTTAGAGAACACTTACATCAAGAAAACAATTATGAGCTTTAGTATTAAATTCATGTTTCAAAGGAAATCTACCATTAATTTAATTTATTTTAGTTTATACAAACCTATAACAACTAAAAACTAAGAATGATATGTTTGAATGCCAAATGTTTTAAAAGAAAATCATGACATGTATAAATCTTAAACATATATGAAACAATTTATACAATTTTATTATTATAGAACAATTTGAAATATACATACCTTGAAGCTGCAAGATGTGTGAGAAATAAGTATCTTATAGGTGTCTGAAGCTATAAAATATGTAAGATGAAACTATTAAATATGCAATGCAAAGTATAGGTAACTTGTATAAATAGGCATCTTTTTTATGGATAGGGGTTGAGGAGAAGAAGAGAATGAACTTAATTTCTTGGGAGAAGGTCTACAAGCCTATGAATAAAGGAGGTCTGGGCCTTAGAAGAATAAGAGACATAAATGATTACCTCATGGCCAAGCAGATTTGGAGAGGATATAGAAATCAAGGAGAGTGGAAAAAAATATGGGACAACAAATATAAAAGCTAATGTCCGAATCTTCAAAGTTTCCTCAAAGCGGAGATTATCCCAATTGGATCCAATATTTGGAAAAATGTCTCTAGGACTAGAGACTTAATTATCAAAGGTACAAAATGGAAGTTGGGGAAATGGAATCTTATTCATTTCTGGGAGGACCCTTGGCTTCTGGAGTCCCCTTTGAATGAAAACCCTGAGAGGAACAGATATCAAAACCAAAGCAAGGAAAGATTTGGAACCAAGGTGGCGGATTACTGGAAAGATGGACAGTGGAAAGACTTATCTCAAGTGGATCAGTCTTTGGGTAGTTTGAATAAAGTCATGAACTCTATGGTGAGGATTGAAGAAGAAGACCATTTAATTTAGAAACTCACGGCTAGTGGTACTTTTACAGTGGCATCTCTATATCATCAACAGTTCAACAACATGGAAAGTCCTTGCTGGGCTAAAGCTTGGGTGAAAGGCCTCACCCCCAAGATCAACATTTTCTTTTGGATAGCCCTTCAAGACAAAATTCTTACTTCTGAGAATATTAGAAAAAGAGGTATTAGCATGCCTAGTTTCTGTATTCTTTGTAAGAAGAATGAGGAGACCATAAATCATATGCTCTTTCATTGCCCCTTCTCTGTTGATGTTTGGGGAAGTTATCTGGATCAATTCAATATCAGTTGGAGCTTCCCCAACTTGATTCAGGAGATTTTCAAGTCATAGCATCATCCTTCAAAAAACAAAACCACAACCTTATTATGGAAAATTGCTTTACCTCACATGTGTTGGGGTTTATGGAAAGAGAGAAATGATAGAGTTTTCAGAGAAAAGACTACTAAGGCTAAAATTGTGTTTGAAAAAATAAGAAGTATAGTGGAAAATATGAATATTATAGGTGGTATTGATAATCCTAACACTAAGGAGGATTAATTTATCTATAAAAAGTGGAGATTAAAGGCTCAAGAGAGCATCCAGAGCAATCCTAGAGAGGGAGTGATATGGATCAGCCAGCCTAGGGGATGGATGAAAATCAATTTTGATGGGGCCTCTAAGGGAAACTCGAGGGTTGCAGGATGTGGAGTGGTCCTAAGGGATGAATGGGGAATATGTAAAATTATAAAATGTATTCCCATAGGAAATCAGACCAATCATGTTGCCGAAGCCATGGTGGCTTATCATGGGATGATCCTTGCCAAGGAAGCCAATTGTACTAAAGTTTGGTGTGAAGGAGACTCCTTAAACATTATCAATTGTTTAAATATGAAATTCTCACCATCTTGGTCAATTAGTAATGCTATTAAAGCTACTAGGAAAAACAACGAAGAGTTTGATATGTGTGTTTTTACACATGTTTACAGGGAGGCCAACTCTTGTGCTGAATGGGCAGCCAACTTGGCTTGCCAATCGAGAGACATCATTACTAGTTATGGTGAAATGGAGATTGCAAGTGAAATGAAATGCTTTCTCAATCAGGACCGAAGCTATACAAGGCAACGTGGTACTTTTAATCATTATTTCTAATGACCTTTCCATCTTTTTTGATGCAGGGCTTGCTTGAAGATAATGAGCTTTTAAATAGGTGTCTTATCATTATTATTTGGCATGAATTCTGGGTGCTCTTACAGAATAACCACAAAAACCAGAGGAGAAGTTATCAAAATGAGACAAGGCATTGCAAGGAAGGTGCTGGAAAAATGGGAGGTAATAAGAAAAGATTTGAACCTGATTCTTTCTCTGACTGGAGAAAGAACGAAGAAGTCTGGGATGTCCTTCAGCAGGGGGGTCTGAATGTTTTCATGGAATGACTAAGTGGGAAAGACCCCACAATCACTAGTTATTTCATCAAGAACTGGAAAAATGGAAAAATTCTGATTGGATCATAGATGATGAATGTTGACGAAGAGGTTATTGCTAAGGCCACAGGGATGACTACCGAGGGTATGAAATTTTACAGGTACAGAGGAATATCAGATAAAGTAGCAGACAAGTTTCCTATTATGGATGGAGTGAGGAGAAAGATGATCAAAATTGACAACTCCTACCACTCCCCGAAGAGAATTTGCAGGCCATGGAGGTTTGTTTTATTTGCTTCTATTGAATACATTACCTTAGATGGTAGGTTTACCAGGGCCTATGGGCATCACTTCGTCCTACTCAACCATTTCCGTCATGGAGAAAGGGTTAGCCTTCCCTATTACCTTGCCTGTTCTATGGATCATACTATAAAGGAGATCTAGAAGGATCCTAAAGGTGATCATGCCCTCCACTAGGGGCTTATGGTCCTGGTTTATAAAATGCTAAAGGGGAAGTGCACTGAAAAGCCTATTAAAGGCAAAAATGCAAGAGATGAGACTACAGAAAGTAAGGATAGTGGTTTTAACTTTGATTCGAAGACTGAGGGAGAGTCGGAAGAAACCAGCAAAAAAGGGAGGAATAGGGCCAAGAAGAGGAGGATTATTGTGGAATTTGAAATGTCAGATTCTGAAACTGAATCCCTTGAAAGGGAAAGCCACTGGAAAGAAGGCTCAAAAAAAGAATACTAAAAAGGGTAGCAATTCTGATTTCAATTATGTTTTGGTTGAATATGAGGAGGAGGCTGAAGAAAACAAGAGGGTCGATAATCAGGACAAAGAAGGGGAGGGTAACCCGGTTAAGGACAATTTGGAGGTCGTGAATACCACAAGTCTGCATAAGGAGGAAAAAGGGGATAAAAGTGACAGTGGTGACAAATATATTGTTAAGGCCTTCTGTGAGACCATCGCTACTATGGTGAAGGATATTAACAGTCTGAAAACTGATACATAGGCCATTGCAAGAATTACAGTTGGTGACAAGCCCTTGGCGGATCATGTTAAAGAGTTAGTGGTCATTTTGCATAATGCGGAAGCTATTGAATGTATGGTTGGAAAAATCATAGCAACGGAAAAAAAGGTCAATGAGATGGGAGATAGAAAGGAAATGGAAAACAAAATGAAATATTTTGGCAGTAGAATTGACAGGCTGGAGCTCAACGTCAAGAAGATTGCTGATCAAAATTTCCAAAACCTCAAATCTTCGGTGGACAACATGAACATCCTTATCAACAGGTTCAAGAATAATGTAGAGAAGGATGGTGATAAAGAGCAGTTGAACAAGAAGGGTCATGAAAGGAGGACCAGAGCTAACACAAAGAATAAGGGCGACATCAAAGGTCATGAGCTAGAGGATTTGAAGACCTCAGCGAACAACATGAAACAAATGGTTGTTCACGCTGAGGAAATTATGAATAGTATTTAGTTTTAGTTGCTGTCCTTGGTTCAGTCTCTTTGATGTCTTTGTGCTTTCCTTTTGCTGTATGTTTTGAGTTTTTAATGTAATGTTATGTTAAGTTGATCCCTTTCGGTGGGTTCATTTTGTCTTTTTGAAGTGATCAGGCACTTTTTTAGCACTTCTATTTTCCTGGATTGTAAAAGGTTTAGGTACCTTTCAATTACTTGCTTTTACTTAATCAAAACTTGTATAAATAGGCATTTGAGGGCAATTTGTAGAGGAAGTGGAAAATTTTGAATTATTTGAGGGAATGTGTATATAGATGTAAATGAAATTAATTCAAGATAACTCGCATGAATTGTAAGTTGAATGGTATGTATCAATGTAATTTGAGAGGTTATAAATAGGGGTGAGAATACTAATTAATGGTTGATTTGAGAGTTCTAAAGTTTTAGAAATTTTGATGTATTTGAATGCCTAGCATGGGTGAAATCAATATCACATATCATTTCAAATTTGATAAAAATATTTTATATTGTTAATATTTTGAAAGAAAATATATTATGGTGATCCTAAACATTATTTTTCAATTATTGCAAGGTAAACCTAGATAAATATGGATATAGTTGGACATGGCAATACAATATCTTTATCATCTAGGGGTGAAAAGTAGAACACCTTTATTTGTAAAATGGTGACATGTATGTGTAAGTTGGTCATCTATAATAACTACGGTAGATGAAATCTAAATTGGTCTTGTACATGTTATATCTATATTTGTATAGAAGTGGTTTTATAATGGAAAAATAAAAATCTATTTCTGGATTTACCTAATTTTGGGAAGGTGGAAATTAATTACCCAATCTTTGATTGGATTCATAGTTGATTTAACATGTACTTTTGTTTCCATATTCTAAATAAAATTTGAAAGAAGGGGGTAACTTTATATTTATAATTAAGTGTTATATTTCTAAAAAGGGGGGCTGCCAACTCCTATCCCCATTATACATGTCCACTCCATCATTGGGCCCTCTTCTCTAGTGTATGGACACAAAATTGATATTTTTTCCTTAAAGGGAGTCAGTTTCTTGATTTTGAAGTTATTATGTTTGGAATGAAGAAGTCTTGGGAAACAAAAACAAGGAATGTATTGGTAAATTATAGGAGCTCAAGTGACACAAGAAGGTTGATAGCTGGATGTGGGTATTTTTTTATAATTTTATACATGTAAGATAAATTTTTGATAAAAATGGGTTTTTGGTGAGCCTCTTGTCCAGAGCTGCCAAATTTAATTCACTATGACAATACTTGTTGTCCTATTATAATAAAGATAAATTTTATTGAACACAAGGAATGTGATATACTATATCATCACTTTCATTCATAGGTATTTGTCTATTATGATAACATCACAACCTAGCATAGTAAGTTGTTCATGTAGTGCCCCTCCCAAATTCTTCTTTTCTTTTATGCATTGATAGACCTGTAGCATCCTAAATTATACTCCCTTACAATTTTGACCATGTTTGGGTCCTCACCTTAGCGTTTGTGATTCTAGGCCTAATGAGGACCTAATATCATGGAAATTTGACTTCATATTGACCTCATGCATCATTCAAAACCCTTGTCCTGGCACCAAAATTGGGTAGGACCAAGGTGTGGCACCTTTGTCCCCAAAAGGACCAAGGCATGGCGCCTTGGTCCTCTCAATTAGGACCTAACTTTGGGCCCCTTGGCCATTTCAAAAATTGAGTGGGAAATATACCCATGTTAGCTCATGGAAGAAAATTAATAGGTTTTTCAACTAGCAAATATAAAAGGAGGCTTTTCCCTCTCATTTGATCATCCACACACATGAAATTTGATTTGACATCAAGAAATCAAGCATTCAAATTCAAGTGAGCAAGCAATCAGTGTTCCTTCAAACATTGGAGCAACAATAAGGTCAAGAATCAAGCATTGGAGTTGGCATTAATGTTCCATGTTGTTGAAGACTTCATGAAACCCTAATATCATGTGGAGACAAAAAAAATTCACAAGGAGATATATTATTAATGTTTTAAGTCATTATTCAACATCTCCCTCAAAAGGATCTAACATTTCCATTATTGCAATTCAATTATCTTTCATTTTTATTTCATGGTTAATTCCAAAACCAGGGTTTGACTTAGGCAAATCCCTATTCCCAACCTATTTCAACTTCTTTCTGTGTGCAGGAAATAGGTACAGAGCTACGATCATCAGAAATAAGCATTATTTATAGTGACAAATCGATCCCCCATTGCAGTGTGAAAAGTTTGGATGACCAAGGCGACCAACACCATGGTCCCAACATTTTAGGAGATCTTTTTGGGAGCTATTGGAGCTCAAAATCACTGGCTCGATGATCTCTAAGAGCATGCCACCTTCTATGATTATGATCAATAACTGATTTTGGCCAACTTAATGGAATGACCAATTAGATCTTACTTTCCTTCATTTCTAGTTCTGCCAAACCAAGGCGGGTATACCTTATCACCAACTATTCTCCTTTTGTACTAGGATCAACTAATGACACTTAGGCAGATTATATTACAATATTCCTATTTGAAATCACTCTTCAATGGCATGGAAAATGAGAATGAACTCAGCTTTATCTTCTACTTCTTCTGTGCAAAACTAAAACTGAAATGAGATCTATTTTATGGAGCGAAAATGTTTCCTTGACTTGGTTTCGACGAGATGCAATGTTGAGTAAGCAATATAGACCAATGTCTTTCTTCTCAATGGGCACAGAGTCCTATGGAACCTTATCTCTTTCAGTCTCCTACTAGACAGTTTTGCAACTATCCACTACTGATACTCTCACAGTTGCTAATCCTATTATGATAGTCACTATACAGTGAATTTAATCAAACTCCTATAGTAACCATCCAAGATTGTGCACCTTCTTGTTCATGAAATGAAAATAACAAGATAGCTCTAGTATAAACAGTAACCCAAATACAGTTCTCCTCTTATTTAAATCTGATATCTCCTGTCAATGTTTTACATATACATACTCTATACTAGGGTTACACCCCTTCACTTCATCCATCATGTCTCTCTTAGTTTGGTGTCAGTCTGAGAGTTTAGTCGCTGCAGATAACTGTCTTTCTTTCATGTCATTTTGGCATATGTTATACCAATGAGTTGTTACTAGTGTGATTTTGGTCTTTGAGTTTCCTATGCCGAATGATTCTTGGGTGGTGCTCATCGAGATTGTTTTAACTATCGACATACCAAAAAATTGTATGCCCAACTTCACTAGTTATCTCGATGAAGATCTTCATCTTTGATTTTGCCTTTTGTTGTAAGTTATTCCAATAGAGGTATTCAGTCGAGAGTGTGTTGTTGGAGTAGCTATTTCGATGCTACTTCATGTACTTATTTTTGAGATAAGTTGTTTTATCATATCATAGATGATCCATTATTTCGATCTCACTAGTTATACCGATAAGGACTCCTTTTCCATTTTTTGTTATCACCATAGGTTTCTCCGACATTGATATATTCAATCATGAGTTCGTAATCGGGATAATTACCCTAATGCCATTCTATTTATTCACTATCGTCGAGATATTTTTAGTAATAAAAATCTTGATGACATGTTATCTCGACTTCATTGGTTATTCCGATGAGCCTGCATAATACATTATTTTGTATTTTCTATCGTCAGGATAACTTACATCATTTGGATAATTTTTTGAACTTACCTCGATCTCATATACTATTTCGACAAGACTTGTATCGGCATGATGTATCTCCAAATGTGTGTGTATCGGGATAGCTTACTTTATCTTACAGAATACCGTTACTCCACCTTTATTAGTTATTCCGATAGGCGCCTTAAACATCTTGTTCGGTATAACTATACTGATGTAATGCTTATTGGAACAACTTGTTCTATTGGAATCGCATAAAATTGTTATTCTGCTTTTGTTAGTCATTTCGACGGGTAATCAAGACTTCATGTTCGACATTGCTATCCTGATGTCCATGTTCAACACTAATTAGTGGATCGGGTTAGCTATCTAGATATCAGTATTTAACATTGATTTATTAGATCAAAATAGCTATTCTGATATAGTCATGAAATGTTTACTTAGTGAGGGTTATTTAACTGATCTTTCTTGGCTTTATCATGAATTTTTCATATAGCATTAGGGCATAATGGAGACAATATGTGGGATTCTATGTTATGTAAAAGAAAACTTCTATAGCTTCATCCTTTTACCACTTCAAATACAAAACCTTGGTGATCTTGTCAGGGGTATTGTTATGAAAATTTAGGGTTCCATCAGAGGCTCTGTCTAGGGATGCATACCCCTTGTGGGTATGGCAAGGATTCTGAATTCTCTATGGTGAAGATTAAAAAATTATAATAAAGAAAGACATGGGGGGAATGGTTTAATACATTAGGATATAACCTAAACTATTGCACATGGAAGATGATTTAAGAGAACAATCTCTTCAAGAACTATCCATTAACTATCAGTTCCATATGTTCTCTATCCATATTTTGTA
Source organism: Cryptomeria japonica (assembly GCF_030272615.1). Classification (NCBI taxonomy): domain Eukaryota; kingdom Viridiplantae; phylum Streptophyta; class Pinopsida; order Cupressales; family Cupressaceae; genus Cryptomeria; species Cryptomeria japonica. The sequence goes on along the minus strand of NC_081405.1, from coordinate 464,422,385 downwards.
AAAAATATGAATCTTCCCCATTTTTACCTGTGATGACATAAGGTCCAATCCATAATCATTCAAATTTCCCATGCTTTCCTTTGTATTGAGCTCTAGCATTCCACATGAGCACCAATTCTCCTTCTTGAAATTTTCTTTTTGTAGCCCTTTTATCATGCAAGTGTTTAACCTTTTGTTGCATCTTGAGGTTGCATTCCCATGCTTCATTTCTGATTTCATCCAATTCTGCAAGTTATTCCATTCTTGCATTCATAGGCTTAGGTAAATCCAAACCTTCCTCTATCATGAACTTGTATACAAGTAACAAATTAATAATAGGCATTTTGGCTTGAGTGCCATAAACCAGTTCAAACAGAGATTTGCTTGTAGCTTTTTTTACTGTAATCCTATCTGCCCAAAGTGCCATCCTTAACTTAGAATCCCACGATCTCTTATTTTTTCCCAACATCTTTTATAATTATTTTCAAAATATTCTTGTTGCTTGACTCAGCCTGTCCATTTTCTTGGGGATGGTATGGTGAGGAATATAACACATTTATGCTATAATTCCCACATAATGAGGTGAATTCCTTTGATCAGAAACACATCCCATTATCCATGGTGATTCGTGCAGGCACCCAAAATCTAGTTATTATGTATTCTTCCATGAATTTAATCACCACTTCACTTGTAGCTTGTCTAGTTAGGATTGCTTCCACCCATTTTGTGAAGTAATTAGTAGCCACCAAAATCCAACTGTTTCTACCACTCTACTTGTTTGATATTTCTCCCATTAAATCAATACCCCATTGTATAAAAGGTGCCTCTGCAGGTACCGATCTGAGTGGTAAAGCTCCTGAATACTTTCATTTTCCTGAAAACCTTTGACAGGGTTCACATCTCCTTACATAGTCATATACAACATTAAAAATGTGAGGCCAATAATATCCAAACCTAAGTATTTTGTGTGTCGTGGTTCTAGCAGAGAAATGTCCCCCACAAACACCAGAATGCATCTCTTCTAAGAATCTTTTAGCTTGCCACTCATCTAAGAACAGTAGTAGTGAACCATCTCTATTCTTCCAGTATAAGTCACCATCTAGTATTACATATTTAGCAGCCTGTAACTTCAACGTTATTTTTTGATTTTCCATCATACCAACTAGACATGTCATTGTTGTTAGGTAGTGCACTATGTTTGTATACCACGATATCCTTTCAATACTCATAACTGCATCCTTTCTCTCCACATTGTTCACCTGTGCTGCCTCCAAATCAGACTCAACCATTAGCCTAGCAATTCCCTATCCTTAGACTAGTTTTGTAATCTAAATATCAATGTTGAACTCCTGAATTTGGTTTATCCACCTACACATTTTTCTAGTTACTCTCGATTGCCTCAAGATGTCTTTTACCATTGCATTCAAAACATATGCTATTATCTCTACACCTACCAAGTATGGTCTGAATTTTTTAACAGCTTTCACCAATGCACATGCTTACTTTTCATTGATGTCATATTTCAACTCAACATCTTGGAGGGACTTGCTAAAAAATGCTATGGGTTGTCCATGTTGGCAATTGACACTCATCCGATTTAGTAGTGTTGTCACTAATGACAACACACACCCTTTTGGGTTGGTCACTTAACCAGTACTCACCGGTATTCATTGTTTGGCAACCGACATTCAAGTCATCTGACACATAAGGAACTGGCACCGACAAACAAGGGAAACCAACAAACTAGGAACCGGTATTTGAGGCTGACATACAATATTGATTTGGCAGGTCTACACGACAACGATCAAAGGCATCGGTCTTGGAGTTTAATGAATTTATTCTTGTCTAGGCTGACATGTAAATAAATTGTAATATCATTGTAAGCCAACATAAGGCATTTGTGTTTGTGTTTAGGAAGGGTATTTAAGTCAATTCGGTTAGGCTATTTTTGAAATTTAATGGAATATAGTAATGTGATATTGTGCGAGCGATCTTGATCGACAGAATACAAATGTAATATTCTGTAGTTGGTCTTGGATGTTGGTTTAGAGGTTTGGGAAGTGAAGCAAGATACTGATAAGGAAGGACACAGTGAAAACCGGTATAGACAGTGCTTTAACTAGAACTCATCCAACATAGTAGATGCACTTTCATAGTTCAAGAAATTTGTTTGTAACTCCATATTTGGTGTTTGTATTCAGTGAGGCTCCTTTTGTCATGAGCAATGTGCTCTAGGTTGTTGTCCTTCCTACATGTGCAAGCCCCTATTGTAATATTTATTCATTTGGCCAATGGATAGATATTGTGGGTCTCCAATCCCACCATGGTTTTTCAACTTTGAGGTTTTCCACATATAAATATATGTGTTATGGTGTATGCTCTTGTGGTTCTTTCATTTCTATTTGTTGTTATACTCTTTTATGATTACCGGTTACTGAAATACTTTTTAATAAGGTTAAAATTGATCTTGCCGGTAGAACACTGATTCACCCCCCCTCTCAATGTTCTTGGATTCCAACAATTGGTATCAGAGCCTTGTGCCTTGGACTAAGTCTAACAACTTAAGGAAGATCCCGAATCCTAAATCCATGGAGATGAGTCTACAAAAGGAACTTGAAGTAGCACTTGAGGACTATGATGTTGAAAGGCTGAAGAACTTGAAGCTGCAAGATGAGTTGAATTCTGCAAAAGAATTCATTCTTACCCTGCAGGAGAGGTTGTCATCTATTCAAGCTAAAAGGAAGGAACTTTTACAAAATCCAGATGATGAAGAGAAGGATGCCCTTAAGGAACAATGTCAGAAGCTGAGTTAGGAGAATGGTGTCATGAAGAATTAAATACAAGCCATGACTATGAGGATGTCCAAGGAGATTTAATACCAGAAGAAGAATGAAGAAAATCTTGGCAGATCTCTGAAAGACAGATCTAAGGAATGCATTAGGTTGGCCATGAGAATGATGTGTTTGTAACTGAGTTGGTGCAATCACAGAACAATGAGAAAGAGTTGGAAAGAATGATGTCAATCCTAAGAAGTGATCTGGATGTTGCAAATGAATATAAAGAAAATTTTAGGGTCAGTTTTGCTAGGCTTGATTAATTATTGAAGGATCAAAGAGACACTGGAGACACTAGAGGTCTTGGATTTGAGCATGGACAAAGCTCCAGTATTGCAAATTAGGAGAATCCACCAAACAACCGAAATCAAAAATCACCGGTAAGGCAACCCAATGCACATTAATTTAATGGTAGATGCTTTGTTTGTAATAAGTTTGGTCATAAAGCAAGTCAATGCAGAAATAGAGCAAATCATAATAATAATTTTGTTCTCGGTCAGTGTTCAAAGTATAATAAGTATAGTCATAGGATAGAAGATTGAAGAATGAATGTGAGATGTCATGCATGTGGAAAGTTTGGACATATGGCTAATCAATGTAGGTTAAAGAATGGTCAAGTACTCAACAAGGCAATTCAGAAAAAAACAATATTACTTGCTATGCATACAACAAAATAGGACATATTGCCAAATATTGTAGAAGCATAAATACACCAGAAGGGAATGACACATCAAATGAGAAAGGAAAAAAAAATGTTGATGAGATCCAACAGGCTCATGCTAAACAATGGATTATGAAGTTTGGAGATCAATAGACAGAGGTAAATTCTCTGGTTACTCAACCAACAGAGAAAAATGATCCTGCACCGATAGGAAACTTATCCGGTAACTAAGGCCTTAGCCTTAGGGGGAGGAAAATTAATGACAGATCCTCTATTGGCCTCGGTAGAGGTTTGAAAGCTTGTTTCAAATCTTAGTGAAGAGAGTCTAGAGATTCACCAATGCTGAGATAATGGATTTTGTGTCCGGTATCATATGCCGACATGCATTAATGTCAATAGGAAATTAGGGTTTTTCGCAGAATAAAAAGAAAATGTTAGTTCATTTTCATTCACGAGGCATTCAGAGAAAAGCAGAGCAAAGGAGAGAGATTTCAAGTCAATTCAAGGTGATCTAGAGCATTCTTAAGCGAATTCCAGTGCATTTAGAGCGGATTTTCAAGAGCTTTCATTAGCGAAGCTTGTGAGGTATTTTACAAGTTTTCGAGCTATCTTTTGTTTGCAATGGCTTCTGGATCGACCTCCACTCCAATAGGTGTGGCTACCCCTATTTTTGTTGACATCAAGGACCTTCCACACCCTGTTTTCAAGCAATGCCCTCAGACTGCGAAGGTTAATGATTCAATCGGTGTATTTTTTAGGGTTCCTAAAGGAGTTTTGTATGTTGAAGATGTTCATGCATATATTCACTGCACTTTGGGGGATTTGGGTTCTATTGAGATCAAGAACATGTATATTGGCACCTTGCTGAACTAGGATGGGTCGATGAAATCGGAATTTCAAATTCTAAAGGATTAGGCTTTTATCGATATTATGGAGATGCCAGAATTTGAAGATGAATTGATCTGGTATGCACTGAGTCAAGTCCATGGCGAATTCATATAGCTATACTGGCCTTACAAGATCATTGAGGAGGCTATTCATGCGATCAAAGGTTTACCCCAAACCGGTTTGACCCCTAGAAAGAAGAAGATATCTAACAATTAGGTGGAGAAGTTAACTAGTGCAACATTTGACAATCGGTCAATGAGAATTAGCACTATCAGAGACAAAGTTATTCAATTTGCAAGCATGATCATTGGTTACAAGGTAACCCAATCAAATTGGTTGAGCTCTATTTCTAGTTCATGCATTTATTGTGCTCACAAAATGATTAAGGAGGATGCAAAGCTAGATCTATGTCAATGCATGTGTGATGAGTTAATGATAAACTTAGGGAAGATTAAGGGTGAGAAAAGGGTATTTTCCGGTATGGAAACCTTGTTGTTTATTTAATGCTTTTCTTTCTGAATGAGTTACCCAGAACTGGTAAGACCCAATGGGCATTTGATATACCGGTAGCAAAATAAATATAAGATTCTATAAGGAATATGGGACATGACAGGGACTCCATTCTTTGGGGTTATTTCAAATCATTCCAGAAATCAATGAAGAAGAGAGAAAGAGTTCCAAAGCATATAGTTGACAAATATTCAACTGAAATATGCTTTATGATGAATAAGGATGAAACAATGATGGAGGCAATGTAACCATAGAAGATTTGGATCATAGAGATGGGCTATGAGGTAGATGCACAGGTCTTGGACTTGTATGCCAAGACTCTTATTGATGCCTCAGTTGATGAAGTAGAGAAAGCCTTTGGGACTGCAAAGCAAAAAGAAACTGAAGTTGAAATTGGATTAGTAAGAAGGAAAGGGAAGGAAAGATCAAGAAGGTTGGGGAAGCTGTACAGAAGATGTCTTCTAAAACCAAACAGATTATCGGACTAGCTAAAGGATCTTCTTAGGCAGTAGTTCAGACCTCACCGACAACAACAAATGGCAAGGGTGTAGTAAAGAGGAAGAAACGAGAGACTTATATTGCCCCTCTTACATCCAATTTTGATACTGATGTTGTACCCTCACAGATTCCTGAGACTTTCATTAGGATACCAAGGAAGAATGTTGAGGAAGTAAAGAAGCAGAGAGTAAAGGTCACCCCTCTGACACCCCCAAAGAAAATTTTGAAGGAGAGGAAGCCCACAAAGAAGAGAAAACCAGTTAAGGAGTCTACTTCTAATCCCAACAAGAAGAAGAAACTAGATGTAGATATAGCTCTTGAATCCGGTAAGAGTATTGAAGTCATTCCTCCTCTCTCATTTGTTGAGTTGATTGATCAAATAACTAAAGATGGAATTTTGAGTAACATACAATATTACTATGTACATATGTATGATAAGGAGCAAATGTTAATAGAGGAATCAATTTGGTTGTACTTAGATATATATAAGAAAGCACTTTTAGAGATTGAAAAACAGATACCGACAGACTTGTACAATAAACTAGATTCTAGGAGATTATCTGTGGTTGAAGAGGATAGACACATAAAGGTATAAGAGTTGTTAACTATTTGTGGAGCCATAACAGATGAGGAGATGCAACAGTGTTTAGATTTTGCAAATAAAAAAAAATTCTGAAGTAAACACCGGTATGTGAGTCTCATGGTAGGTAGAGTAAACGAGATAGTTAAGGAGACACATGAAGCAAGGGTAAAATTCTTTTTTAGATAAACCTGGATTATTTACAGCACCAAAATTCCCTCAAAAGTCTAACACTCCAGACATCCTGGTAGATGATAAGGGGAAAGGTATATTGCACATGGATCCATCAGTTTTTAAACAAAAACTAATAGAGGATATTCCTCCGGTAGAACCACCTGTACAAAATATAGAGAAACCTGTAGATAATATTGAAACTGTATAGGATAAGCAGGATACACTAGAACAAATCATTCCATTAATAGAGGTTATCAATGTGGATACAAAAAATAAACATGTTGAGGATAGTGAACCTTCAACACCAAATGTACATACTGAAGAGGTTAAGGTTGAACAGGTTACTACACCAAGTGGTGAAGCCACCGGTGCAATTCATAAGGTTGAATCCTTCGGGAATATTTTGGATAGTCATTCATTATTGGCACTTGACTCATCCAGTCAAGTTCATTTTGCACAGAAGAATATTGAGCATCTGAGCAGTTTTAAATTGATGTATGTTGTAGCTCAGAAGTTAAGGAAGGAAGGGACTGAAGATACGTAGGTTATTGAGCAGGTCAGTCCAGTTTTGCAGCAACTTGCACTAGAATATGAGGTAGATCATATTGGAAGTCCATCCAGAAAATTGAAAGGTTTTACAGGGTATATTTCCAAAGAGTTTAAAACTCTTCAACAGGTATCAAACCGATAGTTGGTTGAGCATTATAATGTTGCGCAAAAGGTGACTTGTGACAACATGATTTCACGTGAAAAGGCTAAGCCAACAGATGAGATAAAAAAGATTGATGAGGCTCTAAATGAGTGTAGCATTATATATAGGTCATGTACTAACATCGACAAACTAACAACGGACCTTGAGGTGAAATTGAAGGTGGCAAAGGCCCAGTTAGAGCATTTGGCTAACAGTTTTGATGGTACTCAGACACTGACCAGTACCATTGATGGATAGATTTTGATAAAAGAGTCTGACATTTCCACATTAGAGAAGGACATGGATACACTAATCCAGCGTGCAAGGGAATTAAGAGGTTTGGTGAGTCCCCAGTTGAACACTCTGTTACCTCACAAGAGGGAAAGCATAGAGTTAATGAATAATCCTACTCCGGAAGACCTATCAGAAGAAGATCTTCATGCATATATTCTTAATGGTTTTGTATCCATTTTGAGCACATTGAAGACAGGTTGGGATACATACTTAGGATTTTTGAAGAATTCTTACCCGAATATTTTCAAGTACATCTAGATCCGGTAATCACAATTTTTCTCTCATTCTTTCATTCATTTTCCCCGACTTTGTCATTGATGTCAAAGGGGGAGAGGTTGATGTGAAAAAGGATTGGGACATAAGAATTAATGTACAACTCAAGGGGAGCAGTCTTCCAATAGTTTTTTAGATTAGTTTTGGAGTTTTTGGCAGGGAACCGAAATAACACTTCAGCGATCCATTTTTCATGTGTGTGTTGTCATCAATGCCAAAGGGGGAGATTGTTGGCAATTGACACTCATATGGTTTAGTAGTGTTGTCATTGATGGCAACACACACCATTTTGGGTTGGTCACTTAACCGGTACTCATTGGTATTCATTGTTTGGAAACTGACATTCAAGTCATCCGGCACATAAGGAACCAACACCGACAAACAAGGGAAACAGGCAAACTAGGAACTGGTATATGAGGCTGACATAGAAGATTGATTCGACAGGTCTACATGGAAACAATCAAAGGCATCGGTCTCAAAGTTTAATGAATTTATTCTTGTCTAGGCCGACATGTAAATAAAATTTAGTATCATTGTATGCTGACATAAGGAATTCATGTTTGTGTTTGGGAAGGGTATTTAAGTCAGTCCGGTTAGGCTATTTTCAAAATGTAATGGAATATAGTAATGTGATATTGTGCAAGCGATCTGGATCGACAGAATGCAAATGTAATATTTTGTAGTCGGTCTTTGATATTGGTTTATAGGTTTGGGAAGCGAAGCAAGATACCGGTAAGGGAGGATACTGTGAAAAATAGTGCAGACAGTGCTTTAGCTGAAACTCATCCAGCATAGCAGATGCACTTTCAGAGTTCAGAATTTTGTTTGTAACTCCATATTTGGTGTTTGTAGTCAGTGAGGCTCCTTTTGTGATGAGAAGTGTGCTCTAGGCTGTTGGCCTTCCTGCATGTGCAGGCTCCTATTGTAATATTTATTCATTTGGCCAATGGATAGATATTGTGGGTCTCCAATCCCACTGTGGTTTTTTCTCTTTGAGGTTTTCCACGTATAAATATATGTGTTATGGTGTATGCTCTTGTGGTTGTTTCATTTCTATTTGTTGTTATACTCTTTTATGATTACCGGTTACTGAAATACTTTGTTAATAAGGTTAAAATTGATCTTGTTGTTAGAACACTGATTCACCCCCCCTCTCAGTGTTCTTGGATTCCAACAGTCCATACCCCTCCTCATTTTTCTGTAGCATGACAACAACTATTGTGTTGCAAGAGGCAAGATAAAATATTTGAAACAGCTTACCGAAATCAGGTGATTTCAGCACAGGAGCTTCCTTGGTGGCCCTCTTGATGTCTACAAATGCATTTATTGCTTTTGATGTCCAATCAATTTTTGCTCCCTTCTTCAACATTTTTGATATAGGCTTTACAATTTCTACAAAAGTTTGAAGTGAACCTCCTAACAAAGTTAATTTGCCCAAAAAATGACAGGATGGCCTTTGCAATTTTTAGGATTGGAATCTTATCAATACCCGCTACTCAATTAGAATGAATACTACATGGCCCATCAAAAAATATCTTCCATACGCCTGCATGGTGTTTCATAGCATGGTCTATGATTGGATAATTATTCTAGAACTCTGGCTTTGTTATTTGTTTAGTAAAATCTCCCACTTCTGTATCACAAAAAATTATCATAGGCTAATTCTCCAGGCATTCGATGATGTCCTGGTGACCTTGGTTCCCTCTCAATCCTCATTTGTTTTTCATTCACAGGCACCGTGGCATATGACAAATCTAGCTGAATGCTTCCTCCCAGAAGTCGTGTCCATTGTCTTGACAACAACATCCCATAATGTGGGGGCACATCTATGACTGTGATGTCTATCTTGTATGTGGCTTCAGGGTATGATGCTATCTTTACCTCCACATCCTTCATGACCCCTACTATTGGAACTGATCAACTATCTATGGCATAAAATTTTCCATAGTGATCATCCACTTCCAAACCAAGTTCTCTCATGACTCCCATAGAAATTAAATTTATAGTTGCTCCAGAGTCGATCATACAATTCCTTATCAATTTATTGTTAATTAATAATGTTAAGTAAAAAGGGTCCACCTAGGATGGATCATCAGGAAGTGTAGTTCCCAAATATATCTTGGGAGTAGGTTGGTTTCTTTTCTCCATGTGAGCTGGTTTATCTTTCTTTTTCATTCCATTTAAACCAGTGGGTACCCTTGAGATCCATGAGAACGCACTACTCTTGCATTCTGGGATTCACATCATTTCAAAAATTAGTATAGAGATTTTCATTTGTGATAGTGCATTGGTGATGTCAAATGAGTTGACAGATGGTGCAGATATTTTGGGAATATCCACTTGTGGTATGATTGGAGTTTTCTGAGTCAATGCCATCTTTGGTGCCCTCCATTTTTGTGCTCCTTTGTACCCTTCTCTTTTATGAACATGCTTGCAAGCTTACATTTTTCATGATTAACAACCCTATTTCTCAGATTACAATTGTTCTTGGCCTGTTCAATAGCAGCAACATTGAGAGATTTTATTTCTTCTCCAGAAGGTCTCCTCCATGATGTTGTATCATATCTCCCCCAATTTTTTCTAGCAGTATTGTCCTCACAATCTGAAAACACCTCTTGCTGATAGAACTGTTTATTTTGTTTTTTATTGTTGACATCGTATTCATATCCTTCAACATCTGATGAATCAAATTCCCCTATAGACAACATGTTGATGGTCTCACTGTCATCATATTCTTCTTGTTCAATATACCTAATCTCATCATTCTACATATTCCGGGCCACAACACACTAAAATGGAGAGTGTGGGAGGTTGCATGTCGTGCACCAAGGAGATTCTTCCACAAAATGATTATTTTGTTTTTTCAAAGGATCAGGGGTATCTTTCCTTTCCTCAATGAGCCTTCTATCCTTCCAGTTAGTTTTATATGGCATATCATGTAATCTCATTCTGTCACTCCTTTGGAATTGTGGCTTATCATTCTTAGTGACCTTATGAGTGAGATCCTTCAGGGCGTTAATTACTTTGTCCATTTTATCTTCCTCCTTAATCAATTTATTTTGCACCTTGGGGTTATAAAGTCTGGCATCATCTCTCCTACCTATTTTACTAGATGATTTTCTATTACGCTCTATGATGATTGCAACTTTGTAGGTTTCACTCAAGTCAGAAGGATTTCTGGTCCTGAACTCATACCCTATTTTTGGATCAAGACCATCGATGTAGAACTGTTGAGCCATGGAGTCATTAGGTTTGAGATGAGGTGGTAACTTGTTCTAACATTTTAGTAAATCTCATGTTAAAACTTGACACTTTTTCATTATATTCCTTTTGTATAGTAGCAATTTCATGTAAGGCAAACTTTGGGTTCACATGACTTCCATACTGCTCCAAAAAGATTTCTCTAAATTCTTCCCAATTATAAATTGATGAATTGGGTAAGCTCGTGTACCATTCATGGGCATCATCAGTCAATGACTACATAAATAACTTCATAAAGACATCTTCTAGTCTCACATCATGATCAACTAGCGTGTTTTATAAATTCCTTACATGATCTTCCCCTGAGGCTTCACCATTTATTGAGAATTTTGGGATAGCTTTCCTGAGTTCATCACTAATCTGATTTAGATATCCAAGGATCCCTATGAAGTTCACTTGCCTATAGTTATCAATATTCATGAGTCCTCTTCATGGTATGTTTTGTTGATAATAATTTTCATATTGATATGGGTTTGCATATTGGTACTGATTTGTATATATGTGTTGGTTTTGCAAGTGTGGGCACTATTGGTAATGGTATGATGAAAGAATACGTATCCGTTAGATTACCGAGAGGGGGTGGGGGTGAATAAGTAAATAGAAAACTTGAAACAAACTTCCCAAACTCAAACTCAAACTCAAACATACAAAGTAAACTTATCAATGAAATACCACTGTTAAGATCAATGCTCATAAGAATACCGGTTGACTGTTAAATCAACTTAACAGTAAACAACATTTAACTTGTAAACATACAAATGCTTTATCATATGCCAATGCTTCATTTCTCAATGCTTCCGGTTATCATGCCTTATCAGAAATAGTTAATTAGTTAATCAAATCAACCATAAGATCATAACCATAAAAACATTCACCACATGACACAAGTATTTATACGTGGAAAACCCAAATAGGTAAAAACCATGTGAGATGGGACTCTCAAGATAATATCTAAACTCTTCTGAAGTTCGCCCTGTTAGGAGCCAAGCATGTTAAAGCTTTTACAAAAGTCTCGTTAAGAACTAATCCTGTTAGGAATCACCCGGTTAAGGGATTGACTACAAATGCCTTGTTAGAAGCAAATACCCTGTAAGGAGTAACCTCAGTAGAGGATTTGAAAATCCAATCTATTGGACTACCTTGTTAGAGGATTTAATAATTAACCAAGCTTGTTAGAGCTTACCTAGTTAGGGGATTTCAATTCTGCTGTAATTGTTAGAAAACAATAGGAGTTTCTTGATTTGTTTGAATAGCACTACACTTGCTTGATCAAATTCATTTAAGCTTTTATCAGCCTTTACTCAAACTGTAGACTCATTCTCTGGTTCTCCAACCAGACACTCAACTGATTTCTACCAACTCTTGCCAACACTAAACAAAACAACTTCATTGACCTTAAATATAAATCAATTAGGTTGGTAACACAACAAAAATCTAATCCTCTCATCAAGATTACAAACAAGTCGGTACAAGCACGATCATTGGATTTCATAGCAATCTCTACACATCAATCAAGAAAAATTCAACCACTCCTTGATTACCACTTCATCAAGCTCAGTAACTCATCATGCCCTTTGCATTAGATGCAATACACTTTGTTCATTCCCTAGACAAACAAACAAACAAACATGCCAAAACAATTGACCTTGTCTTCATACAATGACCTTACGTGTCACCATCATTACTGCTCAACATCAGATCATAAACCAACATAACCAATTCAACAACCTTAATCGGTTAGGGTTTAACAAAAACAACTGGTAGGTTTTACCAGTTACATAACATAGAAAGGGTTTAACCTTTTACTCCGATTACCTGTTCAACTCACAAAATTACATACCGGTTTACAATATTCTTCACAAAGCTCTTCCTACCCGTTATAAGACAATATCAACAATAACAACAATATCAGCAATATCATTACCGGTTCAATTGACATTAATGATAACATAACATATCATTAATGAAATCTTCATGCAAATTCCAACAATCTTCTCCTTTGGCATTGATGGCATTACAAATATCAACACCATTGCTTTGTTATTGTGATTGTGAATAGGAATCCTAGTTTACATTACCAAGTATTCACATGTTCTCTCTATCTTCAGTATGTCATTCATTTTCCTTCCCATAATCACATAATTCTTCTCCCCCTTTGACAACAATGCCAAATTGAAAGAAAAACATGTAATGTCAAATTTTCATTGTGCATCAACAACATACTGCAACTTGATGCTCCCCTTGTGGAATACATCCACTTCTACACCAACCCTTGTAAAATTCTGCAAGTGATTCAAGGACTAATATAGTCAACATCATGTTCAGCTAACTTCATGAAGAGGGACAACCCCTAACTAACTTCTAAGATACTCAAAAAGTAGTCTTAGGCAGAGGTTTGGTAAAAATATCTACAAGTTGCTCCTTGGTAGAAACATGCTCTAAGATAACATCTTTGCACTGAAAGTTTTGCCTAGAGAAATGATACTTCAATTCAATGTGCTTGGTTTGTGTGTGCAAATATTTATGGCACTTGTATTATCACATAAAATCTTTATAGGTTCTGAAATCTTCATCTTAAAACCTTCCAAAATGTGCTTCATCCAAATAGCCTATGCGCAATTCATACAAGTTGCAACATACTCAGCTTCAGTAGTAGATTGTGAAGTACAACTCTTCTTTTTACTACTCCATGAAACAATCCTTCGTCCAAGAAAAAATGCTCCACCGGTTGTGCTTTTTTCGGTCATCAACATTTCCTGTCCAATCAGCATCTGTGTATGCCTTCAAATAAAAGTTTCCTCCATATGGATACCATACTCCATAGTCAACAATACCTTTCATGTATCTAAAGATTCTCTTGGTTGCTATCAGATGTGTCTCCTTAGGATTCTTCTAGAATCTATCAACTATCCCAACTGCATGGGCTATGTCTGATCTGCTGTGAACAACATAGTGCAATTTTCCAATCCTTGACCTATATTCCTTCTCATCAACAGAATTAGATTCATCTTCCTTGGACAACTTACAACCTATAACCATTGGTGTCCCAACTGGTTTACAGTCACTCATGCCAAAAGTCTTCAAAACCTCTTTCACATACTTAGACTGTGTAATGAAATTACCATGCTTCATTTGTTGTATCTGCAAGCCTATGAAATTTTTTATTTTCCCTACTAAAGACATTTTAAACTCATTTTTCATTTCCTCTGCAAAATTGTTGCTCATGACATCATTACCTCCAAATATAATATCATCAACAAATACTTCACTAACCAGTATTTCTTCTCCTTCAGACTTGAGATATATGTTATTATCATCACTGGTTCTCAGAAAGACTATCTTCATTAGATGTGTATGAAGCCTTTCATACCATGCTCTGGGTGCCTTCTTTAATCCATTTAAGCCTTATGCAATCTGCATACCATGTCTTTCTCATCAGTCAAAGTATAACCATCTGGCTGCTCTATATATACCTCTTCTTCCAATATCCCATTAAAAAATGCAGACTTAACATCCATCTGATATACCTTGAACTTTTTATTTCAAATGCAAGTAAATTTTTGACACCTTCTAGTCTTCCTATTGGTGCAAAAGTTTTGCCATAATCTTCTCCTTCTTCTTGTGCATAACCCTTGTAGACTAATCTTGCCTAGTTGCGAACTACAACACCATCTTCATTCAACTTGTTCCTGCATACCCATTTAGTACCTATAACATTATTATTTACCAGTTGAGGTACTAGGGTCCAAGTGTTGTTTTTCTCAATTTGATCCAATTCCTCCTCCATAGCTTTAACCCAATGATCATCACCAAATGCCTCCTTAGCAGTTCTTGGTTCAATGGTGGAGATCATGCAAGAATTCTCTCTGATTCTTCTTCTGGTTAGCACTCCAACATCCTTATCTCCAATAATCTACTCAGGATTGTGATTCAGTCTCACATATCTAAGAATAATATGATCATTATCTTCAGGTTCAACTTCTTCGTTGTCATCATCTTCTAAATTTATCTGTTCCGGTTGGACTGGTGCATTAGAATTTGCTTTGCCGGTTTCAGATTTCATAGTTTCTGGTTCCAAAAACAAAATGAAAGGATCTTCATCCTTTTTCTCTAAATTGGTTCCTTCTGAGACTTCAGGAAATTCATTCACTCGAACATTAGCACTCTCAACAATTCTCTATGTCCGGTTGTTAAAACATTTGTAGGCCTTACTCTTGATGGAATAGCCAAGAAATATGCCTTCATCACTCTTAGCCTCAAATTTTTTAATGCAATCACCTCTCTTAATAAAACATTTGCTTCCAAATATCTTAAAATAGCTAACATCAGGTGATCTTCCATACTAATATTCATAAGGAGTCTTTTCCTTACCTCTCTTAACCAGAAACCGGTTCATTGTGTAAATAGTTGTGCTAACAGCTTCTCTCCAAAAGGTTTTTGCTACACCTCCTTGTATCAACATTGTCCTAGTAGCTTCAACAACTGACCGATTGTTTCTTTCTACAATACCATTTTGTTGTGGTGTCCTTGGTGCAGAAAGCTGTCATTTGATACCATTCTCTTCACGGTACCTAGTGAATTCCTTAGAAGTAAATTCACTACCTTGATCTATCCTCAGACATTTTATCTTCTTATCGCTCTCTTTCTCAGCTAAGGCCCTGAATTCCTTGAACTTACCAAAAGCTTCAATCTTATCCTTCAAGAATGTGACCCACATCATCCTTGAGCAATCACCAGTGAGAATCATAAAATATATGTCACCTTGAATTCTTTTTGTTCTTATTGGTCCACAAAGATCTATATGAACCAAATCTAACAAGTGCTTTGTTGAAAAGGATTTTCTTTTGAAAGTTGAAGAAGTCATCTTTCCTAACTGACATTCTTTGCAAAGAGCATTAACCGGTTTGTCTAATTGAGGCAAACCTCTCACTGTCTTGGACTTACTCACTTTAACAATGTTATCAAAGTTTATATGACAAAATATCCTATGCCAAAGCCATCTATCATCTATTTTAGCGATAAAATAATTTCTAACTTTAGAATTAAGGTGAAACAGGTTACCTTTAGTTTGTTTCCCGGTTGCAATCAATTCACTTTTCCTGTCAAAGATTTTGCACATACCATTTTTAAACTCCAGTAGGTATTCTTTGTCATTGATTTGTGCCACACTCAAAATATTGTGCTTTAGTCCTTCAACACAGTAGACATCATTTGTACTGCTCTTCCCATTAAGAGAAATAACTCCTTTACCTTTAACCATGCAGGGTGATTTATTGCCAAATCTAACAACACTGCCATCAAATTCTTTCAAGGAAAGAAATTTGCTCTGATCACCGTTCATATGACGTGAACAACCACTATCAATGATCCAATCATCAGAGTTATCCATCCTAGATACTAATTCCTTCTGGTCTAATATCTCTTCCTTAATAGCCACAAACACAATATCTTCACTAGCATCACCATCAAATTCTTCATCAGTGATACCACTACCAGTAGCAATAAGACAATCTCTTTTGCCTTTACCCTTATACTTCTTGAATTTATCTTTCTTGTGTTCATTTTCACCATTAGGACAATTAGCCACTATGTGACCAATCTTGTTGCATGCAAAAACATTTTAAAGGTAATTTACCTCTGTATTTACCAGTGCCTCTAGGAAAATCGCTTTCCTAATAATGCTTCAAGCTCCACTAAACTATCTTCATCATCAACATCTCTGCTGGATCTAGATTCATAACCATGACTAGTATCTCTACTTTTCCTAACAGATGGGTTAGAGACAAAAGCTCTAAATGCAGACTCATATTTCTATACACTACCATCATAACCATTTAATTCAAAAGCAGTAAGCTTGCCAATGATGGAGTCAAGAGTTACCTTAGTTTTGTCAATGGACTTCAGCTCCTGAATGGCTGCAACTCGAATAGCATAGACTGGTAGTAGGGTTCTCAGTACCTTACCAATTACTATGGCATCTTCCACTTTCCCTCCTGCACTCTTAATTTCACCGACTATCTCTTTTATCCTTTGACCATACTGCTGGATATTCTCACCTTCAGACATCCTGATGTCATCAAACTTTCCTCTTACACTCTCTTCTTTAGCAATCTTAATATGTTCATCACCGCTATAAATCTCTTCAAGTTTTTTCCATACTTCATATGCAGTTTCAAGACCATGAACATCTACATATTTAGCATCAGATAGGGAACTGATAATAGCCTCTAATGCTTGATGATTTTCTTGTTGTTCTTTCTTCTAATAATCAGTCAGAGTCCCAGTAGGTGCAATATACTTAGTATCTACATGATCCCAATACTGACTTCCCAGACTCTTGATGTAAATCTTCATTCTGTCACTCCATATCCTATAGTTTTCTATGTTGAACTTCGGACCTTCCTTCTTCACCATGATTTAGCAAATCTTTTCCTCAAGTTGTTAGGCTTAGACCTTAGATGATCTGAGATGCTTTGATACCAATTGATGGTATGATGAAAGAATAAGTATCTGGGATTATTGAGAGGGAGGGGGGGTGAATCAGTAAATAGAAAAACTGATACAAACTTCCCAAACTCAAACTCAAACATACAAAGTAAACTTATCAGTGAAATACCACTGTCAAGATCAATACTCATAATAATACCGGTTGACTGTTACATCAACTTAATGGTAAACAACATTTAACTTGTAAACATCCAAATGCTTCATTTCTCAATGCTTCCGGTTATCATGCCTTATCAGAAATAGTTAAGTAGCTAATCAAATCAACCATAAGATCATAACCACAAAAACATTCACCACATGCCACAAGTATTTATACGTGGAAAATCCAAATAGGTAAAAACCACGGTGAGATGGGACTCACAAGATAATATCTGAACTCTTCTGAATTTCGCCTTGTTAGGAGCCAAGCCTGTTAAAGCTTTTACAAAAGTCCTGTTAAGATTTGATCATGTTAGGAATCACCTGGTTAAGGGATTGACTACAAATGCCTTGTTAGAATAAAATACCCTATAAGGAGTAACCTCAGTAGACGATTTGAAAATCCAATCTAATGGACCACCTTGTTAGAGCTTACCCGGTTAGGGGATTTCAATTCTACTGTAATTGTTAGAAAACAATAGGAGTTTCTTGATTTGTCTGAATATCACTACACTTGCTTGATCAAATCCATTTAAGCTTCTATCTACCTTTACTCAAACTGCAGACTCATTCTCCGGTTCGACAACCACACACTGAACTGATTTCTGCCAACTCTTGCCAACACTAAACAAAACAACTTCATCGACCTTAAATACAAATCAATTAGGTTGGTAACACAACAAAAATCTAATCCTCTCATCAAGATTACAAACAAGTCGGTACAAGCATAACCGTTGGATTTCATATTAATCTCTACACATCAATCAAGAAAACTTCAACCGCTCCTTGATTATCGCTTCATCGAGCTCAATAAATCATCACGCGCTTTGCATTAGATGCAATACACTTTTCTCATTCCCTCGAAAAACAAACAAACAAACATGCCAAAATAATTGACCTTGTCTTCATACAATGACCTTACGTGTCACCATCATTACTGCTCAACATCAGAACATAAACCAACATAGCCAATTCAACAACCTTAATCAGTTAGGGTTTAAGAAAAACAACGGGTAAGGTTTACCGGTTACATAACATAGAAAGGGTTTAACCTTTTACTCCGATTACCAGTTCAACTCACAAACTTACATACCAATTTACAATAATCTTCACAAATCTCGTCCTACCGGTTATATGACAATATCAACAATAACAACAATATCAGCAATATCATTACCGGTTCAATTGACATCAATGACAACATAACATATCATTAATGTAATCTTCATGCAAATGCCAACAATTGGTTATATTGATGTGTATAATTTGGTACTCCTTGCTGATATGCCATGTTTTGAGCTATGCTTGAGTGGTTATACAGAGGAATTTGTTTCCCATGGAAATAGTTACCATAACTAAAATGTTCCATATTTCTTTTAGCTGTTGAGGTCATAGGTGGGATGGAGGCATTAACTTGTGGGATACTAGTATGTGGGGCAGTGGCAGATGTATTCACATGGGATGAGTAATGAGTAGTTGTAGTAGTCTGCATGCTAGGTATTTTGCTTTCTATTGGTATTCTTTGGGGTATTTGAGTGGATATGTGGGAAGTGTTTTGTGCAACCATGTTAGCAACTCTTTGGGCCATTTGGTCCCCTATTTGTATGAGCATCAATATTCTTTCTTCTTGTTCTAAAAACTTAATTTCATCCTACAAATCCTTTTCAGTAGGTTCCCCTGTTTGACTACTTGAAGAAGATAATTTGGTGCTAGTATGTGAAGAAAATCCTAGTGGAGTACTGAAAGGATCATGGCGTGTTACACCTCTTTGTGCCATCATAGCCTCATATTGTCTTTGGATGTTCCTATCAACCTTAGTCAAG
This sequence comes from Cryptomeria japonica, assembly GCF_030272615.1. Classification (NCBI taxonomy): domain Eukaryota; kingdom Viridiplantae; phylum Streptophyta; class Pinopsida; order Cupressales; family Cupressaceae; genus Cryptomeria; species Cryptomeria japonica. Next base: position 464,403,274 of record NC_081405.1, on the reverse strand, counting down.
AACCTATATGCAAGTGGGTTTGTATACTAGGTGAAATACTCCTCATTCTGATTATTCAGACAACCTCCTTGAGCTTGGCTTACTCCCGTTTGGTTATGATTTTTTCTTCTATTTTTTTTATTTGTTAAGGACATGTTATTCTCCATGGATGAATTGCATGTAGTATCCCCCTTTGTAGGAGTCTTTTCTGGGCTCTTTTCTATTTATTTTGTATTTTTGTTACTGCCTTTATTCTTTTGCTTGTAAGTGACTGGATGGATGGGATACCCTCATTTTAATGATCTTCTACCATACATGTATAATATATTCCCTTAACACTTTGATCAAAGTCGCCACCCTTTTATGGGATTATGTTTATTTCTCTGAGTTCTTCCGTTAGCAAAGTCTATGAATAAATATTTTAATTCGTTCCCAATAGAGTCGCCAATTTTGTTAGAGCTCAAAATCACTGGTTTGATGATCCCTAAGAGCATGCCACCTTATATGATCAAGATCAACAACTAATTTTGGCCAACTTAATGGAATGACCAATTAGGTCTTACTTCCCTTCACTTCTAGTTCTGCTAGACCAAGGCGGGTATACCTTATCACCAGCTATTCTCCTTTTGTACTATGATCAGCTAATGACACTTAGGCAGATTATATTACAATATTCCTATTTGAAATCACTCTTCAATGGCATGGAAAATGAGAATGACCTCAACTTTATCTTCTACTTCTACTGTGCAAAACTAAAACTGAAATGAAATCTATTTTATGGAATGAAAATGTTTTCTTGACTTTGTTTCGATGGTATGAAATGCTGAGTAAGAAATATAGACCAGTGTTTTTCTTTTCAATGGGCGCAGAGTCCTATGGAACCTTGTCTCTTTCGGTCTCCTACTAGACAGTTTTGCAACTATCCACTACTGATACTCTCATTGTTGCTAATCCTATTATGACAGTCACTATACAGTGAATTTAATCAAACTCCTACAGTAACCATCCAAGACTATGCACCTTCTTGTTCATGAAATGAAAATAACAAGATAGCACTAGTATGAAGAGTAACCCAAATGTAGTCTCCAATCTTCTTAGTATTGAAACAATAGACAAATTCAAAACAATACACCAAAGTAATCTTAATGCAACATGTAAGCAGAAAGGCAACTAATTTTATATTACTTTAAAACAAAATTACACCACAATATCGAAAGTATTTGTATCTGATATGTTACATTACAAAAATCTCCTCTTATCTAAATCTGATATATCCTGTCAATATTTTACATATAAATACTCTATACTAGGTTTGCACCCCTTCACTTCATCCGTCATGTCTCTCTTAGTTTGGCACCTTTTCTGACAATTTAGTCACTGCGGGTAACTATCTTTCTTTCATGTCATTTTGGCATATGTTATACCGATGAGTTGTTACTAGTGTGATTTTGGTCTTCGGGTTTCCTACGTCGAATGCTTCTTGGGTGGTGCTTATCGGGATTGTTTTAACTATCGACATACCAAAAAAATGTATGCACAACTTCACAAGTTATCCTAATGGAGATCTTCACCTTTTATTTTTCCTTTCGCTGTAAGTTATTCCGTTAGAGGTATTCAGTCGAGAGTGTGTTGTCAGGGTAGCTATTCCGATGTTACTTCATGTATTCATTTTCAGGATAAGTTGTTCTATTGGATCATAGATTCAATCCATTATTCTAATCTCACTAGTTATATCGATAAGGACTCCTTTTCCATTTTCTCGTTATCGCCATAGGTTTCTCCGACATTAATTTCTTCATTCATGAGTTCATAATTGGGACAATTCCCCTGATGCCATTCTATTTATTCACTATTGTTGGGATAGTTTTAGTAATCAAAATCTTGTTGACATGTTATCCCGACTTCATTAGTTATTCTGATTATTCTGTAGAATACATTCTTTTGTATTTTCTATCATCGGGATAACTTGTATCATCTAGATAAATTTTTGAACTTACCCCAATCTCATATACTATTCCGACAAGACTTGTATCGATATTATGTATCCCGAAATGTGTGTGTATCGGGATAGCTTACTCTATCGGCGTTATAGAATACCGTTACTCCACCTTTATTAGTTATTCTAATAGGTTCCTCAAACATCTTGTTTGGTATAACTATACCAATGTAATGCTTATCAGAATAGCTTGTTCTATCGAAATCAAATAGAATTGTTATTCCGCTTTTGTTATTCATTCTAACGGGTAATAAAAACTTCATATTCAACATTGCTATCCTAATGTCCATGTTCAACACTAATTATTGGATCGGGTTAACTATCCCAATATCGGTATTTAACATTGATTTATCATATCGGAAAAGCTATTCCGATATAGTCATGAAATGTTTACTTAGTGAGGGATATTTTACTGATGTTTCTTGGGTTTATCAAGAATTTTTCATATATCATTAGGGCATGATGGAGACAATATGTGGGATTCTATGTTAGGTAAAAGAAAACTTCTATAGCTTCATCCTTTTACCACTTCAAATACAAAATCTTGGTGATCCTGTTAGGGGTATTGTTATGAAAATTTAGGGTTCCATCAGCAACAAGTCCAAATTTCCTTGCATTGCTTAGATCTAGGTTCATGGCTAAATCTTGCGGCTGTAGCTTACTATTTATGTATTTCTACTTCAATTTCCAGCACTTTTGCCCTAATTTCAACAATTCAACTTACAAAAGAGGATTCATTAATTCACATAATCAAAAACCCCCAATCCAATCAGAATTCTAAGTCCTAATCCTTGTTGGTTTGTGAGTAGATCTATTGGATTGGAACCCTCTTTTGAATGTAGTATGGTTATTAAGTCATAAATTAGTGGTTTCTTCCTTCTATGGTGGGAACCCTAATTTTTTACCATATCACAATACCTTATGGACTTAGCGTGGACTCTTTTATGATGCTTTTGATGCATGCTTATGTATCTATTTAAAAAATGTATGCTTATAGTTGATGATTGACATTTCATATTAAGAGATGATACATTATGGTTTATGTAGATGATGATATAATCATGACTATTATGATGGTTGGACATATGATGGATATCTGTGAGCACTCATTATATGTTCTAGAGGTTTATATTTACTTATGATGGGATCATGTTATGTGCTAACCCTACTACATGCTTTATGGGATATGATGATATTATTGAGGATGTTATGGTTGTCGTGTTTGTATTATTACTATACTAATGAAAGAGATGATGTTATACCACTCATTTACGAGCAAGGTGTGATGTTGAAATTCTCTTTCACTTGTCTGATTATTTCATGTTATATGCAATGTATATTTTGTTGTATAGGCATTGGAGCTGTGCAGGAATGCAGTTACTAGACATTGACTCCACATGGTTTCATAGGTCTGAGCGTGTCTCTAATCCCAATGGCAAGTTGATCGGAGATGACATGAGATCCTATCAGACACTCTGGGCTTGGTTGGTACCTTGTTAGTTTTGGTGTCGTGGTTAGAGTTGCCTTGTAGGAATTATGTGGTATTTTATGTGATTCCTATGCCAAGTTGCCTTGTCGAGTTGTGGTTATTAATTAATTGGTAAATATGGTTTATTGGTGATTAAAATAATTAATGGTTGGTTTGGTATTTAAATATAAATGTGTATTTAATTATTGGGAGTTTATAATATATTAATACTTATTTTCTTGGCTTATTTTATTGTTTATCCTTTTACTTATTTGTTTTATTGTTTATTTACCTACCCTCTTTTACCATTGGCTTTTGACAGTTGTATTGGGGCTTAATATTATTTAAATAATATTTAACCTTGATTTTTGAGATGGTTGGTAAAGTTTATTATATTTTTAATTATTTTTGAGTTGACTGCAATGGGTTATGATTTTTGGGATGACTATTTTAAATATGGAGATTTGAGTTTTTTCATGGGGTTGTTTTGCTAGAAACTTATTGCATTTAAAATTTGGTTGGGTATGTAGTTTTTTTGCATATGCATGAAGATTGGAGCTTGGCTTTGTTTCTTATTGAAGTCGTGATTTCGTGGGAGGATTGGTTGGGTTGTGTTCTATTATTCTGCAACTTTTTCTTTCTATAACTTCAAATTCCAAGTTGGGGGATCTGAATCCCTTCCTATGTATTTGATTTCAAAAAGATTATCTTCATTGTGTTTGTGGAAAGGAAATTGTGTTTGCGGTGTGTTGAAAGGATAATCCTATGCTTATTGCATTATCGTGATTTTATTTCTTTTATTTGGGTTTTGGTATTTCTGGAGCTTCTGGGAAGTATATTGCTGTGAATTTGATTTATTTGATTTATATTTGTTTCCTGGAGATTTTGGTATACGATGCTTGAGAGGACCTATTTCCCTTTCATTTATGTGTATATTTTTCTATCTTGTGTTGTAATGAGGGAGGTGTTGTGGTCCTTGGTTTGACAAAGTAATTTGGCTTCGTGAATGAGTTCTTGTATGGAGTCGGGAAGCTTGTGCTTTGGATTTGGATTATAGCTCTTTCATTTATGTGTAAATCTTGTTTTTGATTTGATTATCGTCGTCATGAATCTCTGTTGATGTCATAGTTATCCTTTGGTTTCCCTTTATTGTTGTGTTATATCCTTCTAGCTCCATGAGCCCCACCACAACATGTGGCAGATAATCACAATATCATGACTTGATAGGTGCTTACATCATCAACCTTGCAAACCTACAATTTCCTCATTCCTTTTATCTTTGTGGGCCCCCAACATGACACGTGGCAGTTGAACACAACATCACAGGTCACAGTGATGTTAACCCTAACCTCTATGATCGTGTGCCTAGCATTCCATGTTATGATTCATGGTTTGATTGTAGCATCACAGATCACAGTGGCAGTTAAACCTAATTGTTGTGATCGTGCACCTTACAGTTCATGTTACGACTCATGGTTTGATCGCAACATCATAGATTTCCCTAGCAATCTAACTTAATAGTTGCAAACTTGCGCCCAAGTACTTAACACCATCTTTTTCAGTCCATCACAACATCATAACTTCCTTTGGCAGGTAACCCTAACAGTTGTGATCTTGCTTGTGTTATTCCCAATGTTGTTTTACTTATGTCTAGGTTGGTTTATGTCGTATTATGACCTTTCTAAAGGTTGTTATGCCTTGCAGTGATCTATAGCAATCTACAGATCTACTGATGGATATATATATCATATGGTTGAGAATATTGGTACCATGATTAGAATAATGTATATGTTGTTGGAATATTAGTAATGTGGAATCAATTATGATTATGGATCATATTTAGATGTGGATCCTTGGATGGATATGAGTATTATTTGCTTATTTATGTTTATGTTATACCCTTATTTTTATAAACATGATAGGGGGAGTGACTTCCAAGTGACTGATGGGGTCATGAGAGATAGGCCACTAGGAGATCTCTAGTGATGGGTGTCGGGGTCTAGACTACCAAGAGATCTCATTGGTAGTTGTTTATGTAAGAAAATTATAAACTTGAATAATTAATGAATCTATATGGGAAGGGTAGTAGGTTTTCACATTAATAAGATAATGAAATAATTTACGATGCCCCACTCATGCCCTAGAGTACCTAAGCAACTAAACAAGGAAATAGAGATTTTTTTTTTAAGAACTAATATCATACATACATACTAGCATGTGATGAGACTCTTCCTTATATGTGTCATAGTACCTTAGCCCTCATTTTGGATGGTCACCTCTGGTGTCTTTGAGTTTTGGTTGAGCCTTGTGTTGTGTACTTGGTTATGTTATTGTGGTTGGATTTCAATTATGGATGTTGCCTATGTTTATGTCCCTTGATTGTTAGGTGTCAGCTTAGGGTTAGAGTGTTTGTGGACCTTATGTCATTCTCTAGAGCAAGGGGGGAGTGGACCTTATTGGTTCCACATGGTCTGATGGTTTGATGCCTTCTTCCATTGAGATTTTCTCATTGGATGTTCGTGTGCGTGGATGAGGATTCTTTATTTCTTCAACTTGAGATTGGATTCTTGGAACAGGTTATCATGCATTCTTTGTATTTGAAAGATATAATTGTAATCATATACCTTGGATAATTGTATTTGTAGCATTATACTATGATTCATCATTGTAGAAGATATTGTAATTTGAGTAATGAACCTTGTAATTAGAGATTTAGGGTTCTTGTTGGAGTAATTGATGATTATTTGTATTCATTGTAGTAAGAGTTGTGTAATATGTAAAAGATCTATGTGGTTTTCTCTACTATGAAATGGTTAATGATTAGGATTAGAATTGTTATGAATATCTATTGGTTGAGAATATTGAGTAGGGACATTTGGAATTGGTACTTAAAAATGAATCCTTCATATTAATTGTATTACTAAGTCCTATATGCTAGATTGAATGATAATATTGTTAAGGTATACTGTTATTTGGCTATAATTCATGTATGGAAAAAGTTGTAGTTAAATATTTACCTATGTTCTTAAGGTGAAATGAATGTTAGGATTAATAAAAGGGAAAATCTTGCAATAGTATTATTAGATGTGGTTCATATCTTGTTGTATGTTAAGTGATAACATTAGAATACCCTAGGGAAAGTTAATTTGTGTGATGTAAGTTAATTCTGCTTGCGTAATTATGATAATAAGTTCATGATTAAATTGATGTATGCATTTATTGGAAGTTATGTTAGTATGTATGTATGATATTAGTTCTTTAAAAAAAAATCTCTATTTCCTTATTTAGTTGGTTAGTTTCTCTAGGGTATTTTGGTGGGCATTACATCTAGTATCAGAGCCCATGTTCATACATGGGGTCCTATGGTTTCATGTTGAGCCCATGGTGCGTAGTGGTGTTGTAACTTGGGTTATCCTTGAGGTTATCCTTGCTAGATTTTTTCTTTGTAATAGTTGCCCTAGATTTTATCTTATAGTTGTTTTGTATTTTTCTTAAACAAGATGGCTCATAGGGGTAGAGGTTGTAGGCAAGGTGATCATGTGGGTACTCGATAAAACCCTTGTCTAGAGGTTTCTGTAGAGGCTCATCAAGAGGAGCAACAACACAACCTTCTAGGAAACGAAGCCTAGGGTGAGAGACAATAGGGTAATGATGCAATACCTCAGTTGATTAATGTTATTCAGGAGCTTCTTGCGTGATTTGGACTGAGGTAGGAGGAGAATAAGCAGGAAGATTCTCGTCACTCTGATCATCAGGATAGAATTGCATATCAGGAGAGAGAGAGAGAGAGAGAGAGAGAGAAAGGGAGTTTTTGCCACAAAGGAAAGATGATGTAGTTCTAAATCATGATGTGATTACAACAAGCCATATGAGGGATCTTCTTAGGTCTCGACATCTTACTTTTGATGGATCCAATAGTAGGACAATGGCAAAGACTTAGCTTTTGGATTTGGGTAGGTGTTTATCTATGCATCTATATAGTAGTAACACCAAGGCTAGGTGTGCTATCATGCATCTTCATGGATTTGCTTCCACCTGGTGGCGTCTCAAGGAGTGTAGCTTTATTTGGATATTGCATCAGTACTTTGGGAGATATTCTTGCAGCAATTTTGTGCTCATTTTCTATCAGACCTTTGGAGGCAGAGGAAGGTAGATGAGTTCCAAGACCTAAGGTAGTTAACCATGACAATTGAGCAATATGAGCATAATTTCTTTGAACTTAAGTAGTATGCAAGGATAGTGGATGATGAGGCCATGCTTGTGCATCATTTTGTTAGGGGCCTTAATGCTCGTATCAGTGGAGGTGTTCAGATCTTTGAACCCAAGACTATGGAGGTATCCATGGAGAAGGCACATTTGGTTGATGAGAATTTCGCCTTGGCTTTAGGTAGTCAATCAGGAGTACGGGTTGGTGGTGCTCTAGCTTCAGGTTCAAATGCGAGAGGCACATAGTTGCAAGCATCATGATTTTGTAGGAGTCACCCTTCACCATTCAAGGGTGGATGGTTTTAGCAGAAGAAGAATTTTCAAAGTCAAAATTTTGCTCATGGTGGTGGATCTTAGGCAGATAGGGAGCACAATAGGAAACATATCAAGTGTTTTCATGCTACTCAACCAATGTAGTATTCTCAACAAAAATATAAAAAAGGTAGTTACCAACAGTCTAGTGCACCTTCAGTAAGAAGAGGTTTTAGCAATAGAGGTTGCTTCACATGTGGCCAACAAGGTCATATAGTAGTGCATTGTCCTCAAAGATCATCATAGGTGTCTGGTCAGAGGCCAACAACTTTAAAGCCTACTATAGGAGGAGGGAGATCTCATCGAGTCTTTGTAGCGGTTGATAAAATTCAAGCTGAGCACTAGGGTAGAGTTGTGGAGACTATATGTGAGATAGGGGGTATTTCTTGCTCAATATTGTTTGACTAAGTAAATTCATATTATTTTATTTCTCCATCTTTAGTAAAGAACTACAAACTCTCGGTGGTAAAGCAAGATGATAAGTGGCAGGTTGAGTTAGCAATGGGTTCCAGGGTGGCAATAGACTCTTTTATTCATGGTCGTGTGTTGGATCTAGGAGTTTGTTCCACCACTGTGGACCTTCAAGTTCTTTCTTTGGGGTCCTATGGTGTTGTGTTAGGTATGGATTGGCTCGAGGCACATTAGGCTAAGATTGATTATTGTCAGAAGAGGGTGCAGTGTCTTCATGATGGCATGGAGAGAGTGGAGATTGTGGGTGTGCAATGACCAATTTCTCTACATATGATTTCTACTATGCATTTGAAGTAGTTTGTGTGGAAAGGATGTTAGTTGTTTGTAGTCATAGTGAATGATTTGGATGAGGGGGAGAATTGGGATGATCTCTTTTGTCATCATCCTATTCTTCAAGAGTTTTCAAACGTGTTTCCTAGCAAGATTGTGGATATGCCACCTAAGCGTGACATTGATTTTCAAATAGACCTAGTTCTTGGAGTTGAGCCGATATCTAAGGCACCTTATCAAATGACTACTTAAGATTTCAGTGAGTTGTGGTTGAAATTCAAGGATTTTCTAGCTAAGTGTTTCATTCATCCTAGTGTTTCTCCATGGGGAGCACCTGTGTTTTTTGTTAAGAAGAAGGATGGATCTCTTAATTTGTGCATAGATTACCGATAGTTGAATAAGGTGACAGTGAATAATCCTTATCCTTTGTCGAGGGCCGATGATCTTTTTGATCAGATTAAGGATGCTAATGTCTTCTCTAAGATAGATCTTAAGTCAGGGTATCATCAGTTGCGGATTCAAGAGGTGGATATTCATTGGACATCTTTTTACACTTTTTATAGACATTATGAGTTGTAGTGGTTCCTTTTTGTCTTACTAATTCACCCTTAGTTTTCATAAGTTTGATGAATGGATTGTTTAGGACTTACATTGATAGATTTATTCATGTGTTCCTTGATGATATATTGATATACTCGAGGACTGTAGAGGAGCATGAGGAGTACATGAGGTAGGTGTTGCAGTGTCTTCATGAGAATCAGTTGTATGCCAACTTGGCTAAGTTTGAGTTCTTTTAGAACAAGGTGAAATATCTAGGCCATGTTATTTTAGGAGAGGGTATCACAGTGGATCCCTTTAAAATTTACATAATTGTGGATTGGCCAGCACCTACTAATGTGGGTGAGGTTCATAGTTTTATGGGCCTTACAGGATATTATTGTTGGTTTGTTCAGGGATTTTTTAAGATATCTCATCTTATCACTTCTCTTTAGAGGAAAGGGAAGAAGTTTGTTTGGTCAGAGTAGTGTGAGACAACTTTCTAGATTCTTACGGAGCATCTTAATAGTGCAACTATCTTAGCAGTGCTAGATCTAGCAGAAGATTGTGTTGTGTGTATTGATGCTTCTTTGGAAGGTTTTGGAGTAGTTCTTATGCAGGATGGTTGCATGATTACCTATGATTCTCGTAAACTCAAGGATCATGAGCTAAATTATCGCTCTCACGATTTGGAGTTAGTGACAGTTGTTCATGCTTTGGTGAGATGGACACATTTTCTTCTTGGGCATCAATTCGAGTTGCATAGTGATCATCGTAGTTTGCAGTATATTTTTATTTAGCCAAACTTGTGTTGGCATTATGGATGAATTGATTATGTGTTGCATTGATGTTTTGTCATTGATGTCAACACTAGCTGTTATGGTTGGTTACTGACAGACAAGTTTTGGTTACTGGTAGAAGATCTAGTGTTACCGGCAGAAAAGACTATCTGTTGGACACTTCCGGCATGTTTGGATCAGTGAAGTATGCTTGATTTCATGTGTTATATGCTCCATGAGAATTTTTTGGTCAGTTGGTATTGGCTTGGTAATTAGATGCTATCATACACTCTAGTAAACCCTTACCGACACTGGTTTAACACTTAACCGATAGTGCTTTCATTGATGAATCATGACAAGATGCATAGTTGGTGTTGGCGCAACTTCTTCATGTATTTCAGGATGCTGAAAATATTCTTTGATCGTGCTTCAACTGTTTGAAGACATTGCTTTGGCGTGGTGGACCCAGAATAGGTCTAGTACCTATCTAGGTTATGGACCGGTATCATGCTAACGTGTACTCTACACATTACCGAGATGTTTCGAGAGGATTTATGGATTTGTTATTATTGTTTTGGTCTTAAGATGACATGGTATATCATTATAATATAAAATTATGTAATGATATTATTGTAATATCTTTAGGTGGCCGACCTAATCGGTTTAGGCCTTAGGGTTTGTATAAATAAGAGGTAGAAACTCTTTGTAAAGTATCATGGTTATTGGAAAATTCATGGTCAAGAAATGTAATGTACAAATATTGTAATATCATTCAAGTAGAGGAGTTGGTCGATCATTGGTGATCGAATTGGATTCAGAAGAGGATTTAGTCCTCTGGCACTGAGCTTAATCAGGACTATAATCAGGCATGGTAGATGCTATTTCTAGTAGTTTACTTTATTGGATTGTTGTCCTTTTATCTTGAGATGGTTGTAGCCTCTCTGTAGTCGGTGAGACTTTTTTGTAATGAGCAGTATGCTCTCGACAGTGTGTCTTCCTACAAGTGAAGGCCCCTCATTGTAACACATACTTTTTGTAAAAGTATCATTTGACTGTGGGTAGGCTTCCCACCGTGGTTTTTCCCTTTCTAGGTTTTCCACGTACAAATCATGGTGTTACGTGATATGGTTGCATTTCATTGATTATCTGGTTAATTGTTAAGTTGTATTGTTTACCAGTATTTGTTCCTACGGGCATCTGTATGTGATTTATCGATACTTGGTTTGTTTAAGGTTGTATTGTGGATTAAAAGTTATAATCTGTTAATAGCTAATTCACCCCCCCCCCCTCTCATTTGTGCATCGGTTATCCTAACAACTATAATGCTAGGTAGTGTTGATGGATGGAGTTCCTTTGTGAGTATGATTTTGAGGTTAAGTATATTCAGGGAAAGGAGAATGTTATGGTAGATGCGTTGAGTTGTAGGAGGCATGAGTTATCAAAGATGACTCTCAACATGGATTTGAGGAGTCAGATTCTTAGTGCACTTCCTTTGGATGCTCGATACTAGGAGGTTAGTGCGAAGATTTCTTTGGGGAGAGATATAGAGGGGAGATTTGCCGGTTATTCTTTAGAGTTAGATGGTCTTCTTTGCCATTTGGGTTGATCTTGACAAAGGCACATCATGAGCCTTTCTCAACACATCTAGCTGTCAAGAAGATGTACGCAGATCTTTGATAGTTGTACCATTGGTCTAGCATGGGATGTGATATAACAAATTTTGTGTCTTGATGTTTGGAGTGTCAGTGAGTGAAGCCTGAGCATCAGCATCTCGTTGGGTTTTTGGAGTCGAACTTGGTTCCAAAATGGAAATGGGATATCATTTCAATGGAATTCATTGTTGGTTTGTCGATGTCTTCTTGTCATCATGATGCTATCATGGTCACTGTGGATAGGTTGACCAAGGTGGCACACTTCTCTCTGATTCGATCTTCCTACACAACAATGACACTGACATGAGTTGTCATGGATGATATCACGATGTTGCATGGAATTCCTTGACGGATCATATCGATTTGAGATCCTGTATTCACTTAAGAATTATCGACTTCTCTTCAACCTGATTTAGGTGCTCGGTTGAAATTTTGTTCAACATATCATCTAGAGATAGATGGGCAGATAGAGAGAGTTAATCAGGTTCTTGAGGATATGTTTTTGATGTATGTCTTGGATCAACAGTCGCAATGGGAGGACTACCTATATTTGGTGGAGTTTTCTTATAATAATGGTTATCATTGCTCGATTGGTATATCTCCTTTTTAGGGTTTGTATGGTCGGCCTTGTTGTATGCTATTGAGTTGGGATCATTTAGAGGACAGAATTCTCTTGGGGCCAAAGATGCTACAGGAGATGGAGCAGTAGGTGACTTCTATTCATGATCATTTGTTGGTAGTGTAGGATAGACCAAAGAAGTATGCAAATTCTCATCATTGAGGGTTCGACCACGAAAGGGTCATATCTATTATGGAAAGGCTCTTAGTTGGCACCTCATTTTGTTGGACCGTTTGAGGTTTTGGAGAGGATCAACCCTATAACTTATTATCCTACCTTCCCCCCAAGCTTGTCTCGCATCCATGATGTGTTTCATGTATCAGTTTTGAGGCCATATTTCCTTGACGCGACCCATGTTTTGGATTAGAATGCCTTGCAGGTAGGGGACGTGTATCTTTCTTTGGAGCCTATGTGGATTATATAATGTTCGGGATTAACCCTCAGGGGTCAAGATATAGAGTAGATAAGTGTCCAATGGGACCCGAATGATGAGTCTTTGATGACTTGGGAGGATGCAAAGCAGATGAGAGATCACTTTCCCTATTTGTTCTTAGGATTCCAAGAGTAAGCCTAGACCAAGGGGGGGATGATATAGTGCCCCTCCCTGATTCTTCTTTTCTTTTATGAATTCATAGACCTTATGGAATTAGCTTAGACTCTTTTATGATGCTTTTGATGGATTTTTATGGACCTATTATATTTTGGATGCTTATACTTGAAACTTGACATTTCATATTAATAGTTGATACATTATGGTTTATGTGGATGATGATATAATCAAGACTATTACGATGATTGGACATATGATAGATATTTGTGAGCACTCATTATATGTTTTGGAGGTTTATATTTTATTATGATAAGATCATTATATGTGCTAACCTTACTGCATGCTTTATGGGATATGATAATATTATTGGGGATGTTATGGTTGTTGTGTTTGTATTATCATTGTATTCATGAAAGAGACAATGTTATACCACTTGTTCACAAGCAAGGTGAGATGTTGCAATTCTCTTTCACCTATCTAATTATTTCATGTTATATGCAATGTATATGTTGTTGTATAGGCATTGTTGTTTTCCATGAATGTAGGTACTAGACATCGACTCCACCTAGTTTCACAGGTATGAGAATGTCTATAATCCTAATGGCAAGTTGATCAGAGGTGACATGAGACCCTACCACACACTCTAGGCTTAGTTGGTACCTTTCAAATTTTGGTGTTGTGGCTAGAGTTGCCTTGTAGGCGTCATGTGGTATTTTATGTGATTCCTATGTCGAGTTGCCTTATGGAGCTATGGTTATTAATTAATTAAATTATTAATCAATTGGTAAATATGGTTTATTGGTGATTAAATTAATTAATGGATTGTTTGGTATTTAAATATAAATGTGTATTTAATTATTGGGAGTTTATAATATAGTAATGTTTATTTTATTGTTTATCCTTTTACTTATTTGATTTATTGTTGTAGACGTCTAAAAATGGTCAACGCTTGCGGAGTCGTACTTTAACATTTGCGCATTGCCTTATTTTAAGGTTTTTGCGTCGCATTAACATTTCTCCTATGATTCGCACTTGGTCTTTATCATTTGCGAGCATCGAGTCCTTCTTCTGCATTCCTCATTTTTCTCACTTTTGAATTAGGTCTTGTTGATAACAATTTTCAGTCATGATTTTGGTCGATCCTTGTCTTCTTGTCAATTTTGTCATTTTGCGATCAATTTGTCATCGATCGTTGTCTTTCTCAATTGTGTCAATTTGGATCAATTAGTCATTGTTCCTCATCAATTGGTGCATTTATCAATCAAATCGTTTGTCAGCATTGGTCTTTTGTCAGTCAGAATCATGATCAAATTGAATCGATATCAATTATCTTTCATCAGGACCTAATTGCCATTCTTGCATTTTCTAATTCATCTTCTAGGGTTTCATGATTTATTCATTTAACCTTGTTTGTCATTTCTCCCTCTAGGTTAAATAATTTATTTATTTATCCTAAGTCTTCTTGTCACAATTAAATGTTTATTTAATTGGCTAATCAATTCTTCCCTCTTTGTGAATTAATTAATAAATGAAAAATTGTTAATTAATTTACTTAATTCCTAATTTCCTAATTTCTAATTCTCAATTCTCTCCTATTTTTCTCCTAATTTCATGGGAATGACATTTCAAGTTGTCATAATTTGTCATAATTGACAATCAATCAATTTTGACATAGAAAGTTGTCATAATTTTGTCATGAATTATCAATCAATCAATCTTGCATAGAAAGTGCAAATTTGTCATAATTTGTCATAATTGACATTCTTGATTTGCAATTTCCATTTGAATCTCTTCATGCTAATTTGATCTTTTCTCCAATTTGTCTATAAATTGGATGATTTTCTTCAATCAAGATCCCTACCTGGTTGAATCAATCACGCTTCGAGTATTCTTGCGCAACAATCTTGTCTACTTGCTTTCACATCATGCTTATGCACTAGTAGGTGAGATCCACAAACAAATCTATTTGAAGGAGAAAGAAGGACAATGGAGCCACATGAAGGAGACATTCAAGTCTGCATTTGGTTTGCTTAGTTTTCAATCTTGAATGTCTTGTTTTCATGTCTTTATTGAGTGTGTTTAGGATTGATCATTGCATTTGAGCTTTCGTGATTGAGCTAGATTACTAATATTGATTTGCTTTGATGATTTCTGATTTCCTAGCTACATTAATTGGTGAACCCGACGTGAACTTAACCCCTTAACTGTGTTTTTGAGTGCTTTTGAGCTGATTTGCAGGTGAAAAACTCAAGAAATAGAACAACTCAGAGCTTTCTGGACACTCTTGCGCCTGTGTAAGCAATCCTGCGCCTGTGTGAGTAATCCTATGCCTGTGTGAGTAATCCTGTGCCTGTGTAAGCAATCTTGTGCCTGTGTGAGTAATCTTGCGCCTGTGTAAGCAATCCTGCATCTGTGTAAGTAATCATGCACCTGTGTGAGTAATCCTGTGCCTGTGTGAGCAATCCTACGCCTGTGTAAGCAATCATGCGCCTGTGTGAGTAATCCTGCACCTGTGTGAGTAATCCTGCACCTGTGTAAGAAAGACATCCTGCGCCTGTGTAAGGCATTCTGCGTCTGTGTTGAGACATTTTGTGCCTGTGTAAGGCCAAAAACAAGGGTAAAACCAGTGTTTTTGCTTGCAAATTACTTTGTGTTTTTCATTCTGTTTATTGCATTCTGGTTTCTTTTGTAATAATCCTCTGTGCAGCACCTTGGCATTACGCATGACAAAGACAAAAAATGAAATTACTAACACATTTTATGGAGGTTCGCTAGTCAAAGACTAAACAAATTGAACTTCTGACTTGGTGATTTTGGAGGTTGCCTTATACTCCAACTAAACTTTTGTGTTTGTAATTCATAATTAGGCACTTAGTATTATTGCTAAATAGGATGGAATGAATGTGTGTTTTCTTTGATTGTTGAGTTTGACATTGAAGTAGGAGAGTATGCTCTCATCCTTCTTAGGGTGATCAGAAATCCAGATCTTCGATACCATTCTCTTGGTTCAGATTGTTTGTTACCTTTAGAGGGCCTGCCTTCCCGACCATTTGCTTTCTTTTGCAAGCAAGTGATAATCATGAGAAGGGAATGACCCAAAGTGAGTACAGCTAGAATACCTTGGCATTCTAACTCACTATAAACAAATATCTGATGGGTGAAAGCTTTGAAGGAAGGGTTACGTGGGAATTGCAGTTACTTGGGAAGTGATGACCCTTGAACTCTTTCTCATATCAACATCTAAGTAGGACCTCATGGTCTAAATCACACTTGTGTGACTACATTTGTTTGGTATCTTGGTGGGCTTAATGTCTCAATCACGCTTGCGTGACACCAAGGAGTAACGCTTAACATAAATCCTTACTAAACACCTTGTATTTAGAGGCCAAAAATCCTTCTAGTTGCTTGAGAAGGACAAGTTCGGATACTTGGAAGAGATACTAAGTTTGCCATGGGGAGATTTCCATGGGGACTGATGCTTGGCTGCCCTGAGAAGTGAGTGTCGTGGAGGGGAGCCCGTGGGGTCAAGCATCTATGTATTCTCTTTGAATCCCATAACGAGTCTACCTCTCAAGTACCTACTATCCTTGCCTACCATAAGAAATGTGTGAATGAGCATGATTGTCTTGAGTCTAAGTTGAAATATCTTGTCTTCTTTGCTTGTCAAAAGTTGAATTGTATCTCATTTCAAAAACAAGACAAATTGATTCAAAACAAGGTTAAACACAAGAACATTTCATCCAACAAAGTTCAAAAACACCTTCAAACATGGTTGTCAAACATTTTTCAAAATCTTGTCTCAAGATTCATGTGACTTAGATTTAGGTTCATCTTAGGTTTGCATTTTGCAAAAGTCATTGTCAATTACCAAGGTTAAGTTTCACCTAGGTCATACTCCTTTGCATATCAATAAGGGTCATCCATTTTGCATGTGTCCTCTTGCATTAGAGTAATACCATTTCATAATTCAAACTTAGGTTGACATTGTCATACATTTGCATTTGCATACCCTAGGTTTCTTCATTAAGCTTAGGTCATTATCATATCATATTAGGGTCACTTGCATAGTAATTGTCCCTTAGCATATAGTGTCAAAACTAGGTTTTGTCATACTTGAGTAATCCAAATCTTTGATAAACCCTAAGTCATTGTTAGGAAGTCTAGACCTTATCAAACCTTTTCTCTTTTTGTGATTATTGTCATTTGGTCAAACCTAGCTTAGTATCCAAGCATTTAGGGGAGACATTGTCATTTTGTCCTTTGTCACTTGGTCCTTTTGTCCTTCGAGGTCTAGACATCATTTCAATTTCCTAAGGGTCTCTTTTTTAGATTTGCATTCCAAAAAGTTTGTCAAAATCTTGAAAAACAACAAAAACATTAAGTTGCATTGTCATCCTTTTAGGTTGCATTTGTCAATCCCAAAAACATTGCATAGTGACATGTCTATTGAAACAAGGTTCCAAGCACCAATGATGCAACAAATTTTGACGTATCAACCGACAATGCAATCGAATTTTAATCCAAGGCAATCACAATTATATCCAACCCAACAACAAGGCAATATCGATCAAACTTTTTATGATGAAACAAGTCTCCAAATACAAAAACTAGAGGAGAAACTAGCTCAAGAAAAGGAGATATTGGAACAAAGAGTGAAAAACATTGAGAAGAATAGATCACAAATGTCCAAAATGTTTCAAAAATTTCTAGGTCGAAATCCAAAGATTGAGCCAATTGATGTAAGATCTCTTATTGAACGATCAGACATACCATCTCTCCTCTCACAAATAGAGATGATGAAACAATTTCAAGAAAAGAGACAACAACATTATGTGCCTCCACAACAAGAACAAGAAGGTGTTTACTATCAATCAGATTTTCAACCAATACAACCAATGGTTCAACCAATGGTCCAACATATACAACCAACACAACCAATGGTCCAATTTCAACAATATGTCCAACCAACTATACAATGTCCACAAATAGTTCAACCAATGGTGGAATATCAATGTCAACAACCACAACCAAACATTCAAAAACAAAGGTTGCAATGTGCACCAAGCCAAATTTTGAACATGTCAAACCAATTTGATCAACATCTAGTTCAAAATCAAAACATGACATTAGACTAGAACCAACTCATTTCCAAACAAGTTCAAATTCCAGATACAACCATGTCAAAACCTTGAAAGAAAGGTGGCTTTATTGCAAGGCTCTTAAGGAACCTACCAAGTGAGTTCTTTGAAGAAGATCAAGATAATACACTTATGTCTAACAATGCCTCATCCCCCCACAAACAAATTGACTCTCCAGTAGCATCTATCCCTACACCTTTAAAAGTTTCGTAGGAACCTTCCATATTGTCCTCATCAAACAATACACCCAAGGATGCAATTATCCAAGAGCTATCCATAATTGATTGCCAAAATAATCCAATTCATGATGCACATCCTTGTCATGTTTCAGAAATACAAGACCCAATGCCACCATGCACTTTATTGCCATTACCTATTTTAGAGGACCCCATTCAAAGTCCCTCTTCCTCATGTTCAAGCATTGATTCCTTGCCAGAATCCATCACAAATGTTCAAAGTGCATTTCCTTCATGCTAAAACATTGATTCCTTGTTAGAATCCTCCATGCATATCCAAAGTCCAACCCCATGTCAAGAGGATAATTTAGAGCATGAAGAAACGTGTCTTGAAAAAGATCAAGATCAAGATCTCGAAACCTTATCATCCCATCCAATTGTTGACCAGGAACCCATGTTCCCAGAAACTCGTGATGATTCCCCTATTCTTGTCCATCCTATCCAAAGTCCTATTGACACTCCATTCCCCGGGAAAGATCAAGATATCCCAGTTCATCCAATCCCAAATGATCCCCTTCCATTTCATGAACACAATGTCCTTTCAAATCTCATTGACATTCCACTTCCTGAGAAAGATCAAGATATCCTTTCCATCCTTTATGATGATCCCATTGAAAGTCAAGAGCAAAGCGCCTTTAAAGAGGATTCCAATGATCTTCCTCCTTTTCAAGATCAAATTATTCCTTCAGATCCTCCACAAGATCCACTTGTTCCTCCATCTCCTTGTCCTAATGCTCCATATACACTCCAAGATTGCATTTCTTTTGATGATCCCATTATTTCTCCTATTCCATCTCTTGAAGAGCCTGTCATTGAACCATCTCCACTACACAATCCTAGTCCCCCTCATGATCCTAATCCCCCTCATGATTCTAATGTGTCAGTGCAAGATGTTCATGAACCCTCGACATGCATAATGGGTTCTTCCACTTTGGTGAAATCCGATCCACTTCAAGATCTCATTATTTCTCTCATATCATATCCACCTCGTAATGGACTCGCGTCTTCTTCCCAAAGAAAAGAGTATCCTACAAGTCAAAATATTCATAAAGGCAAAGGGGTAGACCTTCATGAGAAAGAACCCCTCCATATCAAAGAAGATCTTAAGGGTCATGTCTACACAACTCACTCTCAAGATGTTGGTACCCCTGCTAAATCCAACATCCCTTCAAAATCCAAGCATACACCTTCCCCATCATACTTTCCATCCATCTTAGGTCCTTATATTCCTTCATTCTCTATGCAAGGTCAGCAAAGGCATACATCCTTGAGTAAATTTCATCAATCCAAAATAAGTCCACTTCATTCATATCCATCCATTCATTCCTTCCCCCCTCCAAGCAATTTGGATGTCAAGTATAAACGTCATAAGTCTAGCAATCCACATGTATTCAAGGATCAACATGTCCAATCTAATCAACATGTCAAAGCAAAGAAAAATATGATCCAAAAAGAAAAGGAAAAATCCAAAAGGTCACAAAGGCCCACCATTGCTCAAAAACAAAATTCAAAATATATATGGGTTCCTAAATCCCTTGTGCAAGCAATGAACTCCAAGGAACCACAAAAGAATGAAACATCAAAAACCATGTGGATTCCCAAGAAGCTCCTTGAAGCACAAAAAGAACAACCCAGATTGGCATCTGAAATTTCTATTCCTCCATCTAAACTTTCTAAGTCTATTCCTCCACCACCTTATTCATCCGTTTTGGGCCCTTATGTCCCAAAATCCATAGCCTTTCCTTCCTCAAAATCTCAATATCCAAAATACATCTTTCCTCCATCAGTCCATCACCCCTCAAGGTGTGTGCCAATGTCAATCTTGCCAACATTTCTATCCACTCAAGCACAGTTCTTCGAATACCCTATCTATTATCCAATTCATATTTTCCATCCTTCGATACCTTTGGTCCATCCTTTGCATAATTCCTTGCCTTAGTTTCATCTCTTTTTCCATGTCCTTATCCTACCAACGTCTTTGAGCATACTTTTAAAGGTCATGGTCCATTTTTTTTCAAGGCTACTATCCAAACAAAAAGACGCTTGAGTCCTTCTTCCATCCCCTATCATGTGTCCATCTTCTATTGAAAAAGTCAAAAAAAAAAAAAAAGACGCTTGAGTCCTTCTTCCATCCCCTATCATTTGTCCATCTTCTATTGAAAAAGTCAAAAATACAAAAAAAAAAAAAAAAAAGTGAAAAAAAAAGACAAGAAAAAAAAAGTAAAGCAAAAATAATTCGTCCATTGGTGAAAACCTGGCAAACAGGCGCCTTGGGCAAGTACTGTGATGAAAACCTGGCAAACAGGCGTCATGCATAATCTATGAACTTCTTGCATACCGTACATGGGGACAGGTTTTATCCTATCATATCCTCTTGTCCTTCATTGTTCCATCATCCTATTGAACCCCTATCATTCCCCTTCATATCCTATTGTCCCTCATGTCCATTTTCCCTTTCTACCTTTGATCTTAACAAGGCTGATGATCTTCATGAGCATCATGCATCTTGTTAGCAGCTTTCAGTCTATCATAGATTTTGGTCATTTATCCATTTGCTTATTATAACCTTTCATCCATATTCCCTAGCTTATTGCAACTTTCTACCACTATC
This sequence comes from Cryptomeria japonica, assembly GCF_030272615.1. Lineage (NCBI taxonomy): Eukaryota > Viridiplantae > Streptophyta > Pinopsida > Cupressales > Cupressaceae > Cryptomeria > Cryptomeria japonica. The sequence goes on along the minus strand of NC_081405.1, from coordinate 464,382,450 downwards.
CCTTAGCCTATCCCGACCTTTAGTCCATGTCCCTTATCCATTCTTGGTCTTGCTTATCCTATCCATATCTTATCACTATCCATACACTCTTTTTCATTCCTTGATCTTGATCTGACATAAGGACGCAAAATTTGAACATATTTTTCAAAAACCTCTTGACATGTCCATCATGCCATGTCCTTGCTTTACATTGCCATATCCAGTCTCTTGTCCCATCACGCAATAGCCCTTGAAAATTGCATCCGCATTGTCTCCATAATAAAAGGCCTTTGTCTTCCCGCTATCCATCATCATTTCAGCAAGCCTATTTATTCACCTGTCATATTCCTTGCCTTGCCAGACACTGGGGGCAAAATCATAAAATTGAAAAATGTCCTTAAAAAAATCATAAAAATTGAAAAATGTCCTGAAAAAAAAATCATAAAAATTGAAAAATGTCCTGAAAAAAAAAAATCATAAAAATTGAAAAATGTCTTGAAAAAAATCATAAAAATTAAAAAATGTCCTTAAAAAAAATCATAAAAATTGAAAAATGTCCTGAAAAAAATCCCTAAAAATCATATAATGTCCTAAAAAAATCATAAAAATTGAATAATGTCCTGAAAAAAAATCTCAAATCAAATAATGTCCTGCAAAAATCCCTAAATAGTCAAATAAAGTCCTGAAAAATGAACACAAAAAATTGTACACACTCGAAAAACAAAACAAGCATTTTGCAATAAATATCCCCTTTGTGCATAAGACAGATCACTGAGCATCCCTCCAACGACACGCAATTCAACATTGCGCTTTAATGCAATCATGCGTTAACAGATGAACTTTTCAATCAAACCAGACATTCAAACTGATCACAATTGTCTTCTCAATCGAACGTTAGCATCAATATGATTTGTCCTTGTCACTACTATCATGGGTCTTATACAGGGTGTGGTATGCTCGAAACTAGACTGTGTCCTATCTTAGACGGGGTACCGCATGTCCTGAAACCAGACAACATGATCGTCCTATCAACACTTTCAACTTTTGACAATGAAGATCAAGATGTTTGTTTGACTTGTTGGAATTAGCAAGTCTTATCATTTATTGATTTATTTTCGATCATGTTCTTATATTGCTCGATGATGTCATTGAGTGATTTAGAGTGACCAGGATGGTTCATGGTCCCTTTCTTTTTTGTTGTGATTGCTGTTTGTTTGTGATGTGTCTGTCTTTTGCAAAAAGGGTTGCATTTCAGCTATGGCCTTCAATGCCATGATGCTACGCATCCGTTTTGCTACATTAAATAAACGTTCTCACCTACAAAGTGCATTACTGAAAGCAAGTTTTTTTCTTCGTCTCTAACTGTCCTCTATCTCATTTCTTCTTACTAACATTTCTTCCGTCAGTTTGGATAGTCAGTTCGGTCTAGTGCTCCGATTTCCCCAAACACATATGTTGCATCCTGCATTCATTAGTTAGTACATTTACATTACATCAAGCATCACATCAAGCATTTTATCCATTTCATATTATAAATGCATCAAAAACACATCAAAATGTATTCATACATGTTCCACAATAAACAATGCATGCGCCATCCATGCATGGAAAATAAACATAAGTCATAACACATTGTATCCCATCATATCGATGCATATCATATCATATATCAAAATAATATCGGAGTACAAAATTGGACTGTCTGTCCTAAGTATGGCCCGTAGGCTGACGACAAAATGTCAAAATACATCTGTCTCTATCATAAGGAGCACGTGCCTCTGTCACTGGGTGCTCCCTCTGTCCTCCTCATCCCTACCCTGTCTCAAGGATGATGTCCCTCCTGCCCCAGGTCCTGGTTGTGGTGGTCTCATAGGTCCACTCACCCCCATGCTGCTCACTGACCTCCGAGAGCATGGCCTACTCTCTGTCCTCGATCGTGCCCGATATGACGATGCTATCTGCTCTGGTGGAACTGCACTCTCATATAGTGTCCTCCAATGGTGTATCTCCTCTCCGGTCTCTACCAACATCTGTGCCATCTCCCGTGCACTGGCGTCCCGAATCGACCCAATATACTCAGTGACTCTCTATTCTTCTTGCTGTGCCTGAGCTATTGCTGTATCTCGAGCTGTTGTAAGTTTGGCTATCTCTACTCTGAACTGCTCATGCTCTATCCTCAAGATGGCATTTTATGTGATTCCTATGTCGAGTTGCCTTGTGGAGCTATGGTTATTAATTAATTAAATTATTAATCAATTGGTAAATATAGTTTATTGGTGATTAAATTAATTAATGGTTTGTTTGGTATTTAAATATAAATGTGTATTTAATTATTGGGAGTTTATAATATAGTAATGTTTATTTTATTGTTTATCCTTTTACTTATTTGATTTATTGTTGTAGACGTCTAAAAATGGTCAACGCTTGCGGAGTCGTACTTTAACATTTGTGCATTGCCTTATTTTAAGGTTTTTGCGTCGCATTAACATTTCTCCTATGATTCGCACTTGGTCTTTATCGTTTGCGAGCATCGAGTCCTTCTTCTGCATTCCTCATTTTTCTCGCTTTCGAATTAGGTCTTGTTGATAACAATTTTCAGTCATGATTTTGGTCAATCCTTGTCTTCTTGTCAATTTTGTCATTTTGCGATCAATTTGTCATCGATCGTTGTCTTTCTCAATTGTGTCAATTTGGATCAATTAGTCATTGTTCCTCGTCAATTGGCGCATTTATCAATCAAATCGTTTGTCAGCATTGGTCCTTTGTCAGTCAGAATCATGATCAAATCGAATCGATATCAATTATCTTTCATCAGGACCTAATTGTCATTCTTGCATTTTCTAATTCATCTTCTAGGGTTTCATGATTTATTCATTTAACCTTGTTTGTCATTTCTCCCTCTAGGTTAAATAATTTATTTATTTATCCTAAGTCTTCTTGTCACAATTAAATGTTTATATAATTGGCTAATCAATTCTTCCCTCTTTGTGAATTAATTAATAAATGAAAAATTGTTAATTAATTTACTTAATTCCTAATTTCCTAATTTTCATAAATTTCAATTTTCTAATTTCCTAATTTCTAATTCTCAATTCTCTCCTATTTTTCTCCTAATTTCATGGGAATGACATTTCAAGTTGTCATAATTTGTCATAATTGACAATCAATCAATTTTGACATAGAAAGTTGTCATAATTTTGTCATGAATTATCAATCAATCAATCTTGCATAGAAAGTGCAAATTTGTCATAATTTGTCATAATTGACATTCTTGATTTGCAATTTCCATTTGAATCTCTTCATGCTAATTTGATCTTTTCTCCAATTTGTCTATAAATTGGATGATTTTCTTCAATCAAGATCCCTACCTGGTCGAATCAATCACGCTTCGAGTATTCTTGCGCAACAATCTTGTCTACTTGCTTTCACATCATGCTTATGCACTAGTAGGTGAGATCCACAAACAAATCTATTTGAAGGAGAAAGAAGGACAATGGAGCCACATGAAGGAGACATTCAAGTCTGCATTTGGTTTGCTTAGTTTTCAATCTTGAATGTCTTGTTTTCATGTCTTTATTGAGTGTGTTTAGGATTGATCATTGCATTTTAGTTTTCGTGATTGAGCTAGATTATTAATATTGATTTGCTTTGATAATTTTCAATTTCCTAGCTACAATTGTTTATTTACCTACCCTCTTTTACCATTTTCTTTTGAGAGTTGTATTGGGGATTAATATTATTTAAATAATGTTTTACCTCAATTTTTGAGATGGTTGGTAAATTTTATTATATTTTTTATTATTTTTGAGTTGGCTGTGATGGGTTATGATTTTTGGGATAATTATTTTAAATATGGAGATTTGAGATTTTCAGGGGGTTCTTTTGCTAGAAAATTATTGCGTTTGAAATTTGGTTGGGTATGGAGTTTTTTTGCATATGTGTTAAGATTGGAGCTTGTCTTTGGTTTTGATTGAAGCTGTGATTTCGTGGCAGGATTGGTTGGGCTATGTTTTATTCTTTTGCAACTTTTTCTTTCCATAAATTCAAATTCTAGGATGGAGGATCTGAATCCCTTCCTATGCAATTGATTTCAAAAAGATTTTCTTCACTGTGTTTGTGGTGTATTGAGAGGATAATCACGTGCTTATTGGAAAATCGTGATTTTATTTCTTTTATTTGGGTTCTGGTATTTCTAGAGCTTTTGGAAAGTGTATTGTCGTGAGTTTGATTTATTGGATTGATAATTGTTTCTTGGAGATTTTGGTATACAATCCTTGAGAGGGCCTATTTGCCTTGTGTTTCTATGTATATTTTTCTATCTTGTGTTGTCGTGAGGGAAGTGTTGTGGTCCTTGGTTTGACATAGTAGTTTGGTTCTGTGAATGAGTTTCTATATGGAGTCGGGAAGCATGTGCTTTTGATTTGGGTTATTGCTCTTTCATTTTATGTGTAAATCTTGTTTTTGAGTTGATTATTGCCCTCATGATGATTTTGGTGTCGTAATTAGCCTTTGGTTTTCCTTTATTGTTGTGTTGTATCCTTCTAGATATGTGATCCCCACCACAACACGTGGTAGCTAGTCGTAACATCGCGACCTGACAGGTGCTTACATCATCAACCTTGCAAACCTACAATTTCTACATTCCTTTTACCTTTGTGGGCCCCTGACATGACATGTGGCAATTAACCCTAATCATGTGATCATGGGCCTAGAATTCTATGTTATGATTCACGGTTTGATCACAACATCACAGGTCACAATGGCGGTTAACCCTAACCACCCCGTTCATGCACCTAATATTTTATGTTATGAGCCATGGTTTGATTGCAACATCGCACCTTTCCTTGGTGATCTAACTTGATAGTTGTGAACCTACACCTGAGCACTTAACACCATCTTTGTTACTCCATCGCAACATCACAACTTCCTCTGGTAGTTAATCCTAACCATTGCAATCTTGCACCTAGCAATTTATGTGACTTGACGTGCACTCCAAGCTAGATGGCAAAAGCTTGTGAGCTATTTCTCACTTACTAATCTCATGTCGGGCTATATAAATAACTGATAACCTTGCAACATCGATAATTTGGGATAAAAGGTCAAGGTCATTATCCATGCAGTTGTTTGCCTCTGCACACAAACTGTTTGTTTTGTTGTTTTAGTATTTTTTTGTCAATTTTGTTGTCTAAGTAAGACCAGAGGCTAGTTTCAGGTTGTTGTGGATCCCCATGTTATTCTCGGTATTCATTTACTTATGCATGAGTTGGGTTATGTCATATTATGGCCTTTCTGAAGGCTGTTATGCCTTGCAGTGATCTATAATGATCTATTCATGGAATCTTGTCTTAGATATATCATATGGTTGAGAATATTATGTGCTTCTTTGGGATCCTGTTTGTGTATGTTTATGTTATACCCATAGGTTTAGGAACATGATAGGGGGAGTGGCTTCCAAGTGAGTGTCGGGGTCATGAGAGATGGGCCACCAAGAGATCTCCAGTGATGGGTGTCGGGGTCTAGACTACCAGGAGATCTCAATGGGAGTTGTTTATGAAAGAAAGTTTTAACCTTGAAGAATTAATTAATCTAGATGGGATGGATAGTATATTTTCACATTAATAAGATAATGAAATGATTTGTGATTCCCCACTCATGGCCTAGAGTGCTAGTATAGGCTCGGGATAAGATTTGGGAAGGCCTTGGAGAGGCAACTAAACTCCCTTGATTCTCTCAAAGGTTGAGACGGTTATTCATGTTCATCACGGGTGTCGATGCAAGAGACCCTAGGATAATTCCCTTTGGTTGTGATAACATGTGATGAGACTCTTCCCTATATATGTCCTAGTACCTTAGCCCTTGTTTTGGATGGTCACCTATGGTGTCTTTGAGTTTTTGGTTGAGCCTTGTGTTGTGTACTTGGTTATGCTTTTGTGGTTGTATTTTAGTTGTGGATGTTGCCTATGTTTATGTCCTTTGGTTGTTAGGTGTCAGCCTAGGGTTGGAGTTTATGTGTACCTTATATCATTCTATAGAGCATGAGGGGTGGATCTTATTGATTCCACATACTTGGGTGGTTTTATGCATTCTTCCATTGGGATTTTCTTGTTGGATGTTTGTGTGTGTGGATGAGGATTTTTTATCTCTTCAGCTTCATCTTGGATTCTTGGAGCAAGTTATCATGCATTCTTTGTATTTGGAAGACATCATTGTAATCATACACCTTGGATAATTGTATTTGTAGCATTAGGCCATGATTCATCATTGTAGAAGATATTATAATTTGAGTAATGAACCTTGTATTTAGAGATTATGGTTCTTATCAGATCAATTGATGATTATCTGTATTCATTGTAGTAAGAGTTGTGTAATATGTAAAAGATCTATGTGGTTTTCTCTACCATGAAATGGTTAATGATTAAGCTTAGAATTGTTATGGATATCTATTGGTTGGGAAAATTGAGTAGGGACATTTGGAATTGGTAATTAAAAATGAACCCTTCATATTAGTTGTATTACTAAGTCCTATATGCTTGATTAAATGATAATATGGTTAAGGGATGTTGTTATTTGGATATAATTCATGTATGGGAAAAGTTGTAGTTAAATATTTACTTTCCTATGTTCTTAACATAAAATGAATGTTAGGATTAATAAAAGGGAAAATCATGCAATAGTATTATTAGATGTGGTTCATATCTTGTTGTATGTTAAGTGATGACATTGGAATACCCTAGGGATATTTAATCTGTGTGATGTGAGTTAATTCCGCTTGTGTAATTATGATCATAAGTTCATGATTAAATTGATACATATGCATTTATTGGAAGTTATGTTAATATGTATGTATTATATTGGTTCCTAAAAAAAAAATCTCTCTTTCCTTGTTTAGTTGGTTAGTTTCTCTAGGGAATTTTGGTGAGCATTATAGTTCACAAGCCCATTCAAGGTTTAGTGTTAATGAATCTATATTATGAGCAACAATCACTTTTTATGCAATTTTATAAACCATAATATTATGCTTCTAGTGCTAAGGATGAAAGGGCTAATAGATTATTTAGATATGGATTCATTTTTACCCCTCCTAAAATTTCAAGGATCTTAAATAGCTTTAGATAGATCTAAATAGTATGATACGATATCTTCTACAAAAAATATATTTTACAATGAGGGATCGAGTCCACAACAAGTACATGGTTCAATGGTCTAAGTTCTACCTTTCTAGATCACAAAGATGGATCTAATCTCTAATAAATATAAGGTTCATGTTGGGACCTCCAAAATTTGGCTAAATTTTGAGGGCCCATGTAAAATTTTTCTTATGGAACTCAGAAAAGCAACTACAAAATCTTGCCCAAGTAGCTCACTTGAGAGAGCTCCATTTTTTAGCCTGATGAATATCATGCAAAATGCCTTTGGGATTATGTTCTTCACTTATCAGTAAGCATATTGATCAAGTTGCAGCTTCCTGTGATCAGATTGGACATATTTTTCAAGAACTCAGTTTGAGGGGTCAACAAAGGTTCACTGTATGCATATTTTCATAAAAGACTTAGTAGCCTAATTTAGAGGCTTTCATTTTACACTCAGTTGATTGTCATGATGAACCCCTTGTTCCCCTGTGTTCCGTGCAATTTTGTGTTCCCCTATGTCCACTCTCAGATCCCCAAGACCTCATTTGACATATTTCCTAGGGCCAAATCTTTTGCAATTTGTCATGTTTTTCAGATTGCACAGTAAAAGGTTTTTAGTAGAGCTCACTTTGAGCATTCATATCTAGCATCCATATGATTATTACATTAGGCTCATATTTTTTTGTGATTTATTGCATCTAAATGAGCTTGTGTTCTAATTGGTAGCGCCCTCGAATTCCGTTTGATGTCTTTCCCTGGTCAAAATAAAATGTAGATTGCTCAGTTTTATTCCCAAAATCAATGTTGAACTGATTAAAGTTACCCTGCATTTTATTGTTTATCTTTCAATCCATTGACCTGCACACTAAACCAACTGGTTCCTTGAAATCTTTGTAGTTTAATGGTCCACTGTGCAAGGTTCTAGACCCTCATGATGCCATTAGCTATTTTTTCATAATGGATTTGAAACAGGGTTTGGAAGGGGTTTTGGTAAAAAAAAAGTGCAGAAATAGCCAAGTTGTCATCTTTGGCAATTAAAATCTTGCACCCCAGGTATCATCAAGTGAATCTAGTTTGCAATATGGTTCACAATATATTAGACTTCATGTTTGCCAAGCATCGTGGTCTCATGTGATCATTTGATCGGCTTTTTAAGATGGTTTTCAGAGGCTCCAAGCTAGTTTTGGCCCTTTTTGTGAGTGGTTAAAAATTCAATGTTTAGTGAATTAATTCTACACATTTCTTCTCTAGATAAATGTTCAGGTGGTTTCGTGCTAGTTCTAGGACTCAGTTGTTTGAGAACGAAATTTCGTTTTAGCCAAGCCCACAAGAGACTCGACTTGCCTCATCAAGTTTTGGTTGTAATTGATAATAATAGTTTGTTATTTAAATCATATTTATGATTTAAATAATGATGCACATATGCAAAGGATGGAAATATGGGGCGATTGCAAAATTGTATTATTCATGCTTATAATTCACTGAGTCATGTATCTGACCACGAAAGTAGAAGTTTTAAAAATGGATTTTAAAGTCATATTTTAATTAGCAATAGGAACATTTGTAAATGTGGGGCCTATTAGTTATAGACCATGGCAAAAAGGGGTTATCCTTGGCACTCGGTGAAATAAATCCTTAGCCCTAAAGAGTGGTTGAGTTAAATTGTATGAAGGTTGACTATAAGCTTCTCCTCAATGCTAAGTGAAAACTGAATAGGGCTTTGGGTGGAATACGTATATTCTGGCTCCAAAAGTGACATGTTGTACCAATGACATGCATCAACATACATGTCCGAGACATGCATACCATGCCAATTTCCGTAGCAGCCGAACCCACAATATGTGACGTGGAGTTGTTGTGGACTCGCCGGTTTCAATCGTCGGGCCCCATGCGAAATTACGTGGACATGCCGGAGGACGATCGCGACTTGCTTACTGGTTAGCGGCGGTGTTTTCTGCATAACACGTACATTAAAAGCTAGAGAAAAAAAAAACCGTCGGCGACTGTACAAACCACGTTTGGACGACATACCGGTGGGAAAAAGAGGGCGCGGGTTGTTAGCACATATTTTTACAAAATAATTTGTGCTATATATGGATGCCTTTTTTCCTATCATATTAGCATTTACTGTTGGTGTCTTATATGCAGGAGCATAACTGAAGAAAATGGAGCTGTCCAAAAGATGAAATGCCTCATGAATGGCGTTGCCAGTCCTCCGAGCCTGCGCAGATGGAGCAGTAGACTAGACATTAGAAACTTCCAAGAAAATGCAGTTGCCATGGGTCGCGTGACTGCAAACTAGGCTCAGAATTTTTCAAACAAAGGCTCAGGCGTAGAACACATGCAATACCAGGGGAGGCATAAAACCATTTATCCCACATTGGTTGTGGAGAGGATATTTTTTATATTTAAATGCAAAGTCACACACATCCATAGTGTCAAAGCTTAAAGTCTTTTGACAAGGAGCTAGCTCAACGACCTAGTGGACCACACATACGGACGCGCATCTCAAGACAACCAAAGTTTTACGACAGACTGGCGAGGATGGAGGCTAAAGATCGAGCAAGTCAGACAGATCTAATGATCGGGCGGATGATCCAACGGTGGTCACTAAACCACAATCAGAAACAACTCATCGGTTAATCCTCACGACTTGACGACTAAGCACGTGCAGAAAAGGGGACGTTAACAAGCATGCAAGTTCGAGATTGATCCAACGACAGTCACTATACTAGGATAGGAATTTGCATGACCTATATCCCCACGACATAGCGACTGCCAAGGTGGCAGATGAGGTGTCATCCCGGTGGATCTGCAAGCGAATCAGGATGTGCCACATGGTGGAGTGCAGAAGAAGAACCCAAGTCCAAGTGGTGGGTAGGTGGATCTACGGGCGAACCAAAGAGTGACATGCGACATAGATGGATAAAGAGAGGAGCGAGCCGCTCAGGCAAGGTTAAAGGCCGAGTAGATAAGGAAGATCGAACGGTTGGCCAAGTCAATCCAACGGTGGTTGTTATACCACAATCGGAAGATGTGCGATGTTTATTCGTCACGACATGGCGATCGAGTGGTGGGGCCCGCTAAGGAAGCAGTTGGGAGGAGATAACGTGCAAGCAAGTTGGAAAAGATCTAACAGCTATCGTTGATCCGCTATGCAAAGATGCATGATGGATATCCATCATGGCTAGGTGACCAGGGAGAGCTTCATTCCGACGATTAGTGAGGCCATGCTAAGGTGGCAGGACAGAGACCCTGAAGCCAATCCAAAGGTGATACGTTGTAAGCCTGATAGATAAGGTAGTAGACCGGCGATGATGAAGTGGTAGTCAGGTGGCATGTCATCAAAAAATGACTTATCGAACAAACCTAAGTTGCGATGGATCTCTAAAAAAAAATGACTTATCGAACAAACCTAAGTTGCGATGGATCTCTAAAAGGACTCACTGAAAGCAGTAGTTTCATCGACATGAAGTTCATCGAAGAAATCAGAAGCGGACCCATTGAAAATAAAAGGTTTTGATGAAACTACAGAATCGATAGGACATGAGAATAGCTCGTCAAAGGAGGAAGTTTGGCCGAAAGAATAATAAAAGGGAAGTATTTCTTATCGTATCATGCTGCCTTATCTATTTTATGAAAGTGCATTAAAGATAAATTTTATGTGTATTTATTCTAAATAAAGTGCCTTGAATATATATTTTAGGGTAAGGTATTATTTTATATGAACAGATGCTATGTTTGCAAAATATTTTTAAAGGGAAATACTTTGGTTTTAATGAATTATTTTAAACAAGTATTTTCAAACTAAAATCTAAAGTGGAATACGTTTTATTTTCAAATCAAGGAATCTGATTGGCTTATCTTGTGTGTAGAATATAATGAGAAGATAATGAATACTTGCTGAGGAATTTTATCAAGGCGGAGAATAAAGCGCACATTATTGAAGCATCATTTAGTATTTGTAGGGTTTTAATTTATAAATTATTTGTTAAACCAAAGGGTGTGTCTTTTGGAAAGTAACTGTCTGTAACTCCCTTCTGTGTATGAAAGCGTGTGTCCTTTCATATATGCCTTTTAATTTAGATACTTAGGGGGGTCATTTTTATGTAATGTGGGGGAAGTCATAAGAACAGGATATTGCTGTAAGGATTGAATATCATTTTGTATTAGAGAAGTCTATAGGAAGAAGAAGTATCATTTTGTGCAAGCAATCTATAATGGAGTGTCTGCAAGTGTAGCTTATGTATGCAATTATTTTCTAAAGATTAATATACAAGGTTCATTGTTTTTTTTTCCAAATATTGTGTACACTTTTGTGTTGATGATTAGCTTTGTCCTCTTGATAAATCTATTTATAGATTTTCTATGATGTGAATCACATGTCGTTGCATTAAGTGAAAGATTGAGTTCTTATTGTTTGTGTAACGCATACTTAACCTTCATAGCTGATGAGAAATTGTCTCTTGAGTTGATAAGATATTTTGTCCACAAAGCGTCATATATATTCCTGGATAGAGGCACTGGTCTGTTATTGATCTTTTAAGGTTTTGATCTATATGCATTCAAGGTCCTTGATAGAGAAATGTTCTTCCCAAATCCTATATGAATTGATCTATGCACATTTCATTTAAATCCTGAAAGCAATCTCATTTTCACTATACATTCACAATCATTTCTTTTCAAAACATTTAGTTAAAGCACATAATAAAGCATAGTTGCAGAACAATAATTTGCCAGTTGTGTAAACTTTCTAAAAGGTTTAAATCCAGTATAAATAACCTCTTTTGTGCTTGAGAGGAAGAGGCACACCCACCTAGGTTCAGTGGAGCCTAAAGTGCAGAGGGATCTAGTCCTTGATTATCCCTGTTTGTTGGCCAAGGATAATTGGACTACTTGTGGATTTTGAAAGTCTTTTGGTTTTCCAATTTATGGTTTTGGGAACCAACACGGGCTTCAAAAAAAGCCATAAAAAAAAAAAAAATGCCGGCGATTTAAGAAACCACGTTTAGACGGCATACCGGCAGGAAAAAGAGGGCGCTTCTTTCAAAATATGTACCTTTGTATGAAAATGTGGCACCATTTTGTGCCTAATGTGGAAAAAACAAGACTAATGTGTGATTAAAACATTATTATTGAAGGGCAGGCTACGAGTCATTGTTAAAGAAGCAGGCTACAACTCATTGTTGAAGGGCTCTTGTTGAAGAAGTAGGCTGCATTTTTTAAGGGCATCCAATTGTTGAAGCAGGCTGCATTTTTTAAGGCCGTGAGGTATGTGGAAATCGGCCTCTAGAAGTCGTCTTTTTCCTATTTGTGTTTGGATTTTATTTAAAATGATGGACACGTCTATTCTAGATTTGCATTGTTTGTTTTCATTTCTTATTTTGCTTTATATGTAGTGCGAAAATTTGCTTGTTTTGGAGGCAGAATAGGGAGAAAATTTTCTTGTCTAACCATCGCATTAGGGTTAGAGACCATGTGAGATGCGTGTTTGCTGGCTCCAAAAAGCCTTACATCGTGACTCTCGGCTAACAAGCCATGGTAGTCCGGTAGTGGGTCGGCCCTTTTGAACATCCTTTTGAACCTTAGGTTGTGTGGTCATGGCTAAGCCAGGCCATCCATGAATCTGCAAAGGCACATAACATGTCATTTTTGTCCAATTCATCGTTTCGCGAGGCCACAAAAAAAGCCGGACACGTTGTCCGCGCGCGAATCAGTGAAGGCACATAACACGCCATGATAGTCTAATTCGTCATTTCGCGAGGGCATAGAAAAAGGCGGACACACAGTCTGCAAATCAGCAAGGCCAAAGAATATCTTTGTGACTGTAGATTTTGAATTGGACGGGTGGGATTGGGTTAGAAGCCACCCCATGGTTAGAATGCGCGTTAGTTTTTCGTGTTAGGGTTAGCCGCATTAACGTTACAAGGCGTGTTAGAGTTAGAAGGCGGGTTAGGGTTAGCGGCGTTAGGGCTCGAAGGTGGGTTAGGGTTAGCGATGTTAGGGTTAGTAGGCGGGTTAGGGTTAGCGGCGTTAAGGTTAGAAGGTGGGTTAGGGTTAGCGGCGTTAGGGTTAGAAGGCGGATTAGGGTTAGCCGCGTTAGGGTTAGAAGTGGTGTTAGGTTTTTGGTCGGTCTTGTCTCGCCGAAGCTATTCTGGCTCCAAAACGGATGCATCTATTTTGGCTCCAAAATGGTAGAATGGAATTACTAACACTCGTGTTAGGGCTATTTTGGCTCCAAAATGACAGAATGGATTTATCGTCGATTTTGCAATAAATGGTTGCGATTGACTAACACATTGTTATCGTGTTGTACTAAAGGTCCAACGGTGCAAAAAAAGTGACTAACATTATTTCTCCGATGACTTTCTTTTCGCTACTACCTTCACTGATGGACATTTTCACTATTGCTCTTTTTGGTATAAGTCTTACTGATAGCCTCATTGGTTATCGGCAAGACAATTTTTTGCTTTTCGGTATATGCTTCTCTGATATAACCGTCGTTGACTCCATACTATAATCGGTGAGACTAATCTCGATACGTCTGACCTTGCATTTCCATGCATGCTTATCAGTATATGATACGTCGATCAAAAGCTAGTATTTGTTGCCTAAGTGTTTTTATCGGGGTGACTTAGCCCAATAGTGTAACTTTCCATTATTTGTAATTTTTACTTCCTCTTAAGGATACAAAAGATTAATAATCAAACAGGAATTTCTTCCATACATAAGGGCGCCTTTTCTCATTATGCTTTCTGAGATCCTATAGAAACTTACACCTTGGCAAGACTCGTGTAAAACGTGTAACTAACATGTGTTAGTCAATCTGTACTGTCATTTTGGAACCAGAATAGTCGCCGCGGCCCGGGCTCCCTCCAAAATGGATGTGTCTATTTCAACTCCAAAATGATAGTACGAATTGACTAACACACATATTAGTCGAGCATTTTACACCATCCATTTTGCAATTAATGGCTATGATTGACTAACTTGTCACTAAAACATTGTATGAAAGATCCGCTTTGGAGCCAGAATAGATGCAACCCTCCAAAACGGACCTATCATACAATGTGTTAGCATTGTGTTAGTCAATCGCTTCCCGTTGATTCTAAAATCGACAGTGTAAAATGTGCAACTAACATGCGTGTTAGTCAATGCAAAATTGCGAAAGCGCATAACGTGCCTTGTTAGTCGATATCAGAATGAAACTTTCTTTTAGCTATGTGCGTCATATGAATCCAAGGTCTTCGAAGGATAGCATGATATGGATATGTGTAAGTGTACAAAAATGTCCATAGACTATGGTGCAGAATACAAATACTTAGATTCTAGAATAACATGGAACATGTGGTAGATGAATTTAGTGATTAGAAAGCACTAAAAAATTAACGCATAGGTTGATAAAAATTGAAATAATTTATAGACGTCGCAGTTAGTCTGACATATTTGCATGTTTGTTTTGGAATTACAGGTATCTCGATTTCAAATATGGAGGCTAATTTTTCTTTAGAGACAAGCAAAACATAGGTCGCATTTTGGGGAGGAATAAGCGATGATAGGTTGATGAACCTGTTCGTCTATGAAGACAACGCATTCCTTTCTGTGGTGAAGTTAATCCTTGGACCTGAGTATCTAGACGATGGATGGAAGTACAGAATGAATGCGGACATAGTGTCTCTATTTATGGCATGGTTTTTCTTTGAGAATGCAAACATTTTCAGAATTAATATAAAATATAGCTTTACCGGACAAAAAAAAATTGTTGACAGCAACGAATACTCTTATCTTCCCTATTTTGAAATAGTTCTTAGCATTTCATTATATATGGTGAAAAAACATATGTTTTTTATTATATGTGCATGAAATTGTTCTATAACATAAAATTCAAGCATTTTAATATATATGACTACAAATTAAATTAAATTCTTGTAGCACAATTGAGTTTCTATTCTGGCTCGGTAAGAAATTGGAGGATTTCAATATATATGGTGAAAAAAACAAAAATTGTTTTTTGATTCTATGTGCATGAAATTGTTCTCTATCTCATATTCTATATTCTATATTCCGGATATCAATTCCAATGTTGCTATATATAATTCCCAAGATGGGATATCACTTGTAGAGTTGGCTTGAGTTAGAAGTGTTGAATGGTTAGCTACAACAAGCTCACATCTAGAGGGAGCAACTCAAACACTAATGATGTTGTTGTTGGTCCATTTACTTGTGTTATGATTGTTCTTTATGTGTGTTGATGATTGGATGATTTACTATCTTTGTTGACTTCTACATCTGATGATTTACTCTTATTACAAACTATGAATCCAAATAAATGTCAATCAAGCTCAACCTTTTACGCATCTACTCCCAACATTCCTATGATAATGAAATGGGGAATTGTATTAATAAATTATCCAACATTTCTTTGTGGAGTTCAGAAAAAGATGATACGTAACTTGTTTTTCAAGCCTACTTTCTCTTTCCTATGAGTTCCACAAGTGTAATAATTGTATTCATATTTTCATTGCCTATTTTGAAAAAGATGATACATAACTTGTTTTTAACTTCCTTTTATAACCTCCCTTATTCGATGTCATTGCAACATCTCATATAATTTTAGAGAATAATAATAAACAATATCTTGTAGCTCCTCATGGGTGATGGGGAGAGGTTCTCAAAGAGAGTCACACCTTACTCAAAAGGTAGTTGGATAATGTTTTAGTGGGCTCCTATCACTCTTCAATTTTCCTTTAACAAGTCAAAACACTCAAACTCTCTTGGATTGCTCCCTATCAATTTGTGTTCAATAGTTGCTTCCAACACTCAAACTGTCTTGGAGTGCTTCCTATCAATTTGTCCTCAATAGTTGCTTCCAATTGGTTTTTGGGAAATTACTCAAAATTTACTCAAAGAACCTTCCAACACCTTTGCTGATCAGAGTACCCTTTTGGACAAAATTTTGAATCCACTAGGGTAGACAATCTGGTCTGTTCGTACTGGTACAGATCCCAAAAATGGCAATTTTGAGGGGTTTTGGATTAGTAGTTTTCTTCAAAAGGTTTAAATGGTTTTTGCACCCTATCACACCTCTGCCTCTTCAATGAGACTCTTTTTTCCTGCATCACATTTCCATTCCAAACACTTTGCACATTCACAACTTCACAACCCTGCAAGTAAATACAACGCTTTCCATTATTTTCCTAACCGGGCTATGACTGATCTCGCCTACGAAATGATGGCAAGTTGATTCCAAACAACTTCCAAGCCATTAAAAAACATATTTACACTATACGAGGGTTCCATGACTTGAATCTAAAGTGTCATTGAGCAAAACTCAAGGGATTTCAAGTTGTAACCATGACTAGGCTCTTGAACCCTTGCTCAAGCCGAGAGCAATACAAATTTGTAAACACACCTCAAACCTGCACTAAAAGAAATTACAAACACCTCCTGAGCAATAAAATAACATACACTAAATCACCATGAAATAATAGTAGCAAGGTCAATCCATTTGGTACAGATTGCTGCTACAAAAATGACAAAATTACAAGGTAAAATCTAGAAATTGTCTTCAAAATATATTCAAACTTGCTCATAAATGTTCCAACCCATGTAAAATCATTCTTAGAGAATTTTAGATGCCATTTTGGTCATAACCAACTCTTCATTGGTTTCCTAACCACCAATTTGCTAAAAAATGTAAAGTTGCAAAAAGTTGTCAAGCAACAATAACAACTTTTGCTCAAATGTGCATTAATGCCTTTTATGCATTTTTCCTTATACTAAACCTCCTAGGATGACTTCCTAACATTAAACTGACATTCCTAAATTCCTAATGAGGCTTTACAAGTCATTTTACATCATAATGCAAATTTATGCCATTTTAGGCTTACAAGGGCTCATAGGCCATATTTGAGAAAAGTAACAACCTAGGTGACAATCATCCTTCAAATGACTATCAAACACACATGTGGACCTCTGAGTAGTCCATTATTCAAACCCATAATCCAAAATATAGATCATCACATCAAAATCTGGAAAATGCATAAAAAATGGTTAAAAGCTAGGTGCTCCTACACCAATGGGTGTCCAACTTACCTATTTCAAGAACTTTGGAGATTCAACATTATATATTAGAATTGTAATTAAATATTAGACTATCTAAACAAAAATTTAGAGATAGACTCATTTAATAGTACTTGGAAACCTTGGTAAATAGTTTCCTAACACCTCACTTGGTATGACCAATCTCTTTAGCATGGTCTTAATTTCCCTATCTCTTCAATTTGGTGGAACAAGGTATTTTAGTATAATGAATGCCCTTTACTCTTCATCAACAAGTTTAAAGGAAAGAGGTTTGTTAGGAAAGGCACCTATATGTTTAAGGAATTGGGGGACCTCCCAAGCTCCAACAAACATCGTGAAACCACTTCAAACATGAATTTGTCCATAAGGCATTTGATATACATAATGTGGATGGATCTCAATAATGAATTATAGAAATCAAAGGTTTATTGGTATTCCTAACTCACATATACATGATTACTCTATGCCAAACTTCTCAATGGCTAATGTATAAGATTCATTCAACCCACCAATCTTGTCCATTCTATTGGAAGAAAGATTCCTCTAAGAATGTGTTTGATAATTTTTCCCATACCTCTCATGTTAGGAACTCCACTAGATCATCTTTCCCCACATTTTGTATCAAAATGGTAACGTGGAAAGTTTTACTTTTTGGTTTCATTGTGTTCTTTAATGTGGTATCAAAAATGCATAGGCAAGTGTTTATCAAGATTATTTAGAGGTCTATATGCATAGTTTTGTTCTCTTAATATGTATATCCTTATTGTTAAATTTTGATATCTCTAATACCATTTCTAATTTTGTAACACAAAAATTTTGCAACACAAGCCTACAAGATCAAACAAAAAACTAGAACACCTTCCACAAATGGGAGTAGCAAGAAAAATGTGCCATATTCCTCAAAAGCGAAGATTATAGAAAGAATGATACAATGCATAAAGACTTGCTTTATAGAAAGCAAGAGATGCCCTAATCCTAAAATTAGGAGAACTAAAGTAGGATGACCTAGATACGATGATGTTGTGGGAGAGGCATCGCCTAACCTAGAGTATGAAACCCCTGTTGATGGATATTGACCATTTGACACTAGGCTCAATAGGAATATGTCATATGGTTTTCATGCCTAGAATTTGGGCTAATCTCATACTACTGATTGTCTTAGTTGAGAGATGGCAAAATAAGAATAGCTCATTTCACCTATAGATAGGTGAGATGTAGGTGACGTTAGAGGATGTCTGAGCATTCTATGGATCTGTTGGGTCTCAAATCAACAGATTGGATAGGTTCTAAGGAAATGCCAACTCCTATGACCAAACCCTCCAATTGACTTGGCCAACTTATAGAGTGAACCTATTTGGTTACTAACTCTCTCACTTTAGGCTCTACAGGACCTAGGTGGGTATACCTACTCACTAGTTGTTCCTTCAACTAATGCTTTTTATAGCAGATTTAGTGTCTTAATCTGATATCTCCTAGTCTCATAATGGCATAAGTTTCTTAAATGGACTAATTTCAGATGTGTGTATTGATCTATGTATCTTACAAAAGTATATATGTTACACTTTGGCTAAATTACCTACTATACCTACTCTACTAATCCTAATGCTTAAAAGTAAAGGGTAACTGGTATGGTTAAAGGGTTTGTTTACAAATGATCAGTGTCTTTCCTCTTATTTGGGCTACAGAGTCTTATATTTCTTCAGGACTTATTGTGTAAACTTATGAGACAATTTTTAAACCCACCACCTCTCGATGAGTCTGTCAGTTACTATTTCTTATAAGCTCTACTTCAATGTCTATATTGTAAACTGCTTGAATGCATTTAACCATAACTTTTAAGAGACCATCCAAGGAAGAAATACAGGGAACAATTACAATTCGCAAGTAAATCTTTTTGATCCAAATCTACAATATGAAACACAAAATTTTACTGGAAGAACACGAATAACCTTATCCACTTTTAGATAATATCATAAGCAACTGCCTTTTAAAAATATGTTAACTCTCAACACATATGAGAAAGAAAATGCAACTGGTTATTTTTGATAAAAAGTTTAAAGTACAAAATTGCCTCCACCTCTTCTATCTCTATTCTCTTTTTTTACATTTTACATCACACATATATATGTGGTTGAATGGTTTTCATATCCTTTTGGGTGAAAAGACACCCCCCTTTTAAATAAAAATAATTCCAAATCCCGAAATTGCCTTAGTTTATGTAATTAATTGTCACTTTACAAGTTGTTTAGGCATATTAGAGGTAATTTAAGGCCATTTTATGGGTATATAATGGATAAATGGCCTTTAAATGATGTAAATACCCCCTTTGGTGCTTCACAATCTATTTTTTATGCCCATTATTGTGTTTATGTTATGGTTTCATATTGTGCAACAAATATAAAACATGTTACTTGTACCTATTCAATATATATATATATATATTTAGAATTTTTTTTATTCCTTGTCTTGGAATCTGGAATTCTAAAAATTGCAAAATTTAGGGTTCCAACAGTGGCTCTGTCTACGGATGCATGCCCCATGCGGGCATAGCAAGAATCCATCTATCTCTGGTAAAGTAGACTGGATGTGTCAAATCATCTCCCTTATGTAGATTATGTCAAAACTGCATGTAGTGGCCCCAAGCCCCAAAAACTGAACACTAATTCTTTCCTCTATCAAACATCTAATTCTCATCATGAAGTAGTATAAAAACTTTGAAATTATCGATATCACCTGATTGGAAATTCTTGTCATAAGATGCATCATCCATCCTTATTTTATAGGGATTCTTTATTTCACCTGGATTATCATTATCCCCTATTCCATAGGAAATGGTATTTATACTTTTACAAAAGTTTGCTTCTTGTGGCATCTGCATATTCTTCATCTCTATTTTATTGGAATGTTGCATATTATCTAACTGGTACTTCTTTTCACCTTTTATTTTATCTCTATGTGATGTACCTTCCTTTTGTAACTCTCTTATTTTTGTGGTCCTTTTATCACGTGACTTAGTCATATTATTACCCATGTTGTCTTCACACATGTTTGTATTGTCCATACTATCTGAAATTTTTTCTTCTTCATCATATAAAGGATTTGAGAATACATGAAAATCCTTTTCACACATACTATGGCAGTAGGGAATATGATTTTCCTCTATCACTTCATCACATAAGGGGTTTGAAAATATTTGAAAGCCATTTTCAAATTTGCATACCTCTTCTTTATCAATTGTATCATCAAGGTACTCAGGTATGGACTCACTTTCCTCATGACAGGTACAATATTCTTCATCAATGTTAGCAACAATTTCTTCTGGTTCTGACTTGTACTCACAAACATCATCAATTGCTCCTTCATCAGATGGGACTTCCAAAGGGATAACTAATTCTTCTATATATTCATCTTCATTTGCATCTCTTATATTGATGTTACTCGTCTCATGCAAATCATGTAGTTTTTTATTCAATTCTTCAATAATTGAACATGTTGATTCCAAACTGCCAGACCCACATTCTCTAACAATTAATTCCTCCAGTATATCTGAATTAAGTTTTATATTATCAAGCATTTGGAAATAAGTCACCATTATTCTGCCAATCAGTTTTTCTATAGATTCACCTTCCTTTCTTCTTATGTTGTAGATTGCATTGCCACAATCATAATCCGATTGAATCTGATTTTGGTATGGAGAACCAATTGAAGGGCTAGCAACTGAAGTGTTGTCCTCGATTACACCATAAAATTCTTCCATGAACCACCATTCAAGTTCTTCCCATGATGAGATACTTTGTTGGGGTAACAAGCTGAATGACTGCTCTGCAACATCCTCCAATGTTAGCACAAACCATTTCATGATCGTTTCTTCTGAGTAGATTTTGAAGGTCTCAATAAACCAATAAAATGATTTTAGATGCCCAATTGGTGATTCCCTTTCATCTCCATGGAACCTCGGCATGCAAATCTTCAACTCACAAGGAAATGCATATGGATATTCAGGGATATTACTGAAATCCAATGGCTTAAAACTTCTTGGAATATTCTTGCCTCTTTCTGGTTGTGGTTGCCACTGTGCATATTTTTCTGAAGATGCTTCTCCATAAAAATATGGATGTTGAAACATATTGAATGCTACTGATCTTTTTCATTTAATTTTCCTTTTTACAGAGTCACCACCTCTTTCATAGAGGACATAAGTTATTTCTTTCTTTTGAGTTCTCTCACACAACAGAGTCTTAATAATTCTTCCCCAGCAGAATCGCCAATCTGTTGGGTCTCAAATCAACAGATTGGATAGGTTCTAAGGAAATGCCAACTCCTATGATCAAACCCTCCAATTGACTTGGCCAACTTATAGAGTGAACCTATTTGGTTACTAACTCTCTCACTTTAGGCTCTGCAGGAACTAGGCGGGTATACCTACTCACTAGTTGTTCCTTCAACTAATGCTTTTTATAGCAGATTTAGTGTCTTAATCTGATATCACGTAGTCTCAGAATGGCATAAGTTTCTTAAATGGACTAATTTTAGATGTGTGTATTGATCTATGTATCTTACAAAAGTATATATGTTACACTTTGGCTAAATTACCTACTATACCTACTCTACTAATCCTAATGCTTAAAAGTAAAGGGTAACTGGTATGGTTAAAGGGTTTGTTTACAAATGATCAGTGCCTTTCCTCTTATTTGGGCTACAAAGCCTTATATTTCTTCAGGACTTATTGTGTAAACTTATGAGACAATTTTTAAACCCACCACCTCTCAATGAGTCTGTCAGTTACTGTTTCTTATGAGCTCTACTTCAATGTCTATATTGTAAACTGCTTGAATGAATTTAACGCTAACCTTTAAGAGACCATCCAAGGAAGAAATACAGGGAACAATTACAATTCGCGGGTAAATCTTTTTGATCCAAATCTACAATATGAAACACAAAATTTTACTGGAAGAACACGAATAACCTTATCCACTTTTAGATAATATCATAAGCAACTGCCTTTTAAAAATATGTTAACTCTCAACACATATGAGAAAGAAAATGCAACTGGTTATTTTTGATAAAAAGTTTAAAGTACAAAATTGCCTCCACCTCTTCTATCTCTATTCTCTTTTTTTACATTTTACATCACACATATATATGTGGTTGAATGATTTTCATATCCTTTTGGGTGAAAAGACACCCCCCTTTTAAATAAAAATAATTCCAAATCCCGAAATTGCCTTAGTTTATGTAATTAATTGTCACTTTACAAGTTGTTTAGGCATATTAGAGGTATTTTAAGGCTATTTTATGGGTATATAATGGATAAATGGCCTTTAAATGATGTAAATACCCCCTTTGGTGCTTCACAATCCATTTTTTATGCCCATTATTGTGTTTATGTTATGGTTTCATATTGTGCAACAAATATAAAACATGTTACTTGTACCTATTCAATATATATATATATATATATTTAGAATTTTTCTTATTCCTTGTCTTGGAATCTGGAATTCTAAAAATTGCAAAATTTAGGGTTCCAACAGTGGCTCTATCTGGGGATGCATGCCCCATGCGAGCATAGCAAGAATCCATCTATCTCTGGTAAAGTAGACTGGATGTGTCAAATCATCTCCCTTATGTAGATTATGTCAAAATTGCATGTAGTGGCCCCAAGCCCCAAAAACTGAACACTAATTCTTTCCTCTATCAAACATCTAATTCTCATCATGAAGTAGTATAAAAACTTTGAAATTATTGATATCACCTGATTGGAAATTCTTGTCATAAGATGCATCATCCATCCTTATTTTATAGGGATTCTTT
Source organism: Cryptomeria japonica (assembly GCF_030272615.1). Lineage (NCBI taxonomy): Eukaryota > Viridiplantae > Streptophyta > Pinopsida > Cupressales > Cupressaceae > Cryptomeria > Cryptomeria japonica. The sequence continues at coordinate 464,359,447 of NC_081405.1, read as the reverse complement.
ATTTCACCTGGATTATCATTATCCCCTATTCCATAGGAAATGGTATTTATACTTTTACAAAAGTTTGCTTCTTGTGGCATCTGCATATTCTTCATCTCTATTTTATTGGAATGTTGCATATTATCTAACTGGTACTTCTTTTCACCTTTTATTTTATCTCTATGTGATGTACCTTCCTTTTGTAACTCTCTTATTTTTGTGGTCCTTTTATCACGTGACTTAGTCATATTATTACCCATGTTGTCTTCACACATGTTTGTATTGTCCATACTATCTGAAATTTTTTCTTCTTCATCATATAAAGGATTTGAGAATACATGAAAATCCTTTTCACACATACTATGGCAGTAGGGAATATGATTTTCCTCTATCACTTCATCACATAAGGGGTTTGAAAATATTTGAAAGCCATTTTCAAATTTGCATACCTCTTCTTTATCAATTGTATCATCAAGGTACTCAGGTATGGACTCACTTTCCTCATGACAGGTACAATATTCTTCATCAATGTTAGCAACAATTTCTTCTGGTTCTGACTTGTACTCACAAACATCATCAATTGCTCCTTCATCAGATGGGACTTCCAAAGGGATAACTAATTCTTCTATATATTCATCTTCATTTGCATCTCTTATATTGATGTTACTCGTCTCATGCAAATCATGTAGTTTTTTATTCAATTCTTCAATAATTGAACATGTTGATTCCAAACTGTCAGACCCACATTCTCTCAAAATTAATTCCTCTAGTATATCTGAATTAAGTTTTATATTATCAAGCATTTGGAAATAAGTCACCATTATTCTGCCAATCAGTTTTTCTATGGATTCACCTTCCTTTCTTCTTATGTTGTAGATTGCATTGCCACAATCATAATCCGATTGAATCTAATTTTGGTATGGAGAACCAATTGAAGGGCTAGCGACCAAAGTGTTGTCCTCAATTACATCGTAAAATTCTTCCATGAACCACAACTCAAGTTCTTCCCATGATGAGATACTTTGTGGGGGTAACAAGCTGAATGACTGCTCTGCAACATCCTCCAATGTTAGCACAAACCATTTCATGATTGTTTCTTTTGAGTAGATTTTGAAGGTCTCAATAAACCAATAAAATGATTTTAGATGCCCAATTGGTGATTCCCTTTCATCTCCATGGAACCTCCGCATACAAATCTTCAACTCACAAGGAAATGCATATGGATATTCAGGGATATTACTGAAATCCAATGGCTTAAAACTTCTTGGAATATTCTTGCCTCTTTCTGGCTGTGGTTGCCACTGTGCATATTTTTCTGAAGATGCTTCTCCATAAAAATATGGATATTGAAACATATTGAATACTACTGATCTTTTTCATTTAATTTTCCTTTTTACAGAGTCACCACCTCTTTCATAGAGGACATAAGTTATTTCTTTCTTTTGAGTTCTCTCGCACAGCAGAGTCTTAATAATTCTTCCCCAGCAGAATCACCAATCTGTTGGGTCTCAAATCAACAGATTGGATAGTGTAAAGCGGAAAAATCGAACCCTAGTTGTTCTCCCCTCCCCAACTCCAAGGAGAGAGAAGGGAGGTCACTAGGGTTGATGGTTTTCACTTAGGAGGGACTTTACATTCAAAAGAGGGGCTGAAACCCACAAGATCCAATCCCTCACAATGCAGGATTGGATTCTAAATGAGTTTCAAGGGTTAAGACATCAAGGATACCCTCTTTTGTAAAGAATGTAGATAGAATGATTGAACTAAGAATGTATGTAGAAGCAAGGAAGATTCGCTTATAAACAGAGATAGGGATATGGGATGAAGCTGCGGACCTGGAATTAGCAGTAAAATGTCGAGACGGTGCTGTTCTGCAAATTTGAGCGAAAGTTGACGGGACGATGGCGCCCGGCGTGCACACGGTCCTCCGAAAAATCCACGAAACAAAGGTGGATCTGTTAGTCTCTGCACAAGGATTCCAGATCTTCAATTATAGCTGCGTACCTACAACCTACACACAGAAAAGAGAGGACGATTGGGGGGTTAGGGATGAAGGGTTTGCCTTCAGGTCAAAACCCAGTTTTGGAATTAACCAAGAAATGAGAATGATGTAAATGTAAATGTTTGTAATGTAAACAAGTACTGGTACCTTGTTGTAAGAATGTTTGTATTCTTACATGCGAAGGTGTAATGTATGTTGTATGTAATGTGTTGTAAGTGATCTCCTCTTCAATGGTTGAATCCTTGTCTTGAATGCAACACCTAGCCTTGAATGGAGACTTAGAATGCTCAATTGCTTGAAGGAATGCTTGAATGCTTGAATGTTTGAATGTTTGAATATCGCTTTCGCGCCTTGCTCACATATGTCCTCTTCCCTTTTTGAGAGGGGAAATGTAGTTTATATACTTGTCAATTAGGGCTGATAGACTGATTTTTCCAACCTTAGGCCGACATAGAAACAATATTTTCCAGTTTGCAAACTTAAACACCCGATGCCCAAAAGAGACCGGGCCCAAAAATAGGGCCAGGGACCAGGGCGCTGGGCGCCATGGTCCCACCTCCCGGGACAGCAAGGTGCAAGGAGGGATCATGCCAAGGTGCAGAAAAATGCAATTTTTGGTGTCACAAGCAGGTTTCGGGGTCTCCATTCATGTTTAATGTTGCATCGCCATCATGAAGACCCAAATGCAGTCGAAATTGCAAGTGTCACAATTTTAGGACGCTACATTTAGCCCCCACTTTAGCGGGAGTATAAGCGTACACCAATAATTCCGGTAAAGTACAAGGAAACAACATTGAAAAACTTTCACCACGTCAAGGAGGCAAGATACACCAAGCCCCCAGTGGACTAAGGATCTTACGACTTCGATTGACAAAGTAAACGGGAATATCATGAGGGAGAACCATGACTATCAGTAGTAAGGTTCCCTCACTATGAGTCATGCAAGAAAGATATCAAAAATTTTCAAGGCAAAGCTAAATTTGTCAAGAAATTTTCAAGTATCTTGAAAAGATATGAACGGGATGTATGCCCCCCTACATTAAAGCGATCGCACATGCCTCACCGGGGGTGATTGCTTTAAGGTAGTGATACATATAAGAAATGAGAAAGGAGCATGTTACCACAAGGATTTAGCCCCCAAGTGTGAGATAAGTCCAAGGATAATAGACACAAAACACAAAGCACAAGGTGACTTCACTTTCCTCGGGGTCAGTATGTTGTATGATAATTCATGTATATCATATATATGTATGCATAATTGTTCTTCATTCCCCCATCAAGGAAGGTCACCTAGAAGAAGGGAACACATGTGTCTTTTGAGTCAACATGAGAGAGACCAAGAGATCTCAATGCTTTGCATCGTCCTCAAGTAGACAACACTAAGGACAACAAATAGAAGAATGAGAATAACACATAGAAGAAGTAACAAAAAAGATCAAGAGAGGAGGAGAGAGTCTGCTATGCTAATGAAACTAGTCTAGCACGTCATCTACCCCCCGATCTTGCTGATCAATATTTCGGGAAGGCAGGAAACACACTAGAGGAGGAACATCCAACATAGCAGATGGAGCTATCACAAGATCCAAACAAGGGCTATGTTCATGTTCCAAGCCACGTTGTTCTTGTCTAGGAGCTAGGATAAGTGCTTTAGAAAATTTGTTAGATAAATGGTTATCAACATCAACATATTCATATTCACTATCAGAATGAACAGAAGTAACATTTTCATCATGAATAACATTTTCATCTATATCATCATCAAGATTTATAAAAATAGGATCTTTAACTCGCACAGGATCAAGACCATCATGCATCTTATGTTTAGGAGATTTTGGCTCAATTTTCGGTTGAGGAGAAAATGGAATAATACTAGCTGAAGGTGTTTTTGGGGATTGCAAAGTTTGAGAAGCAGCTGCCTGAGCTCTAAGACGACGCTTTCATCAGCGTTCACGTGTAGAACGATTTCGTCTAGTCCTAGTAGGAAGCTGAGAAGATTGAGGAGGAGGAATGTTCTCATCCTTATCACTTGGGTGTTTAGGTTGTGGTCTCTTAGGTTGAATAATAGGAGAAGAGGAAGGTCTCTTCTCTCTATAAGAGGAAGGAGGAGGAACTGCTCCATATAAAGGAGGAATATTTGGTTTAGGAAGGAGACCAAGTCCATCATGACAAGGAGGTATAGGTCTACCTTTAGGAAGTTTATTAGATATAGGCATAGTTACATTCATAGGGATGGGTTGGGAATCTTCTTGAGGAAAGACATTGGTTTTATCTTTCAAAGGAAGAACTTCCTTCTCAAGAATGATAGGAATATCAAGTTTGGGTGTTCTAGGTTCACTGAGAGATAGTATCATATCTTTTTTCCATTTTTGGTAAGATTTGAAAAGATGATCACTCCGCGGTGGAAGAGATTGGAATTGTTTAGGCCAAAAGTAATCAATAGGAACGCTAGAAGTTCTTTTTGTTGGTTTAAAGAGACTATGATTGATAGTAACAATTTCACCATTATGGGGAAATTTCAAACACTTGTGAATAGGAGAAGCAATAGCTTTCATGGAAGATAGCCAAGGATAGCCTAGCTTCACATGAAATTGTTCAGATGATGGAATAATAGCAAAGTCCACATCAAGGGGTTTGTTATGGACCTCAATAGGTAATGTAATAGAACCAATTGCAGGAGAAGAAAATGCATCAAATAATTTCACAACCACATTTGTTTCGTCATAGATCACTTGATTCAATTGCAAAGTAAAAAGAAATTCTTCAGTAATGACATTAACCATGCAAGAAGGATCAATAAGCACTCCACGGCAAGGTGTATTCTTGACTTTTGCAACTATATATAAAGGACCATCAGGTGCCCTGATAGTTTCACTGGAATCAAATGTGATGGAAGGTTCTTTAGGGATTTTCTGCTGCTCCACAAAGTTAATCACATTCGGAGTCATAGACACAAGATCATCAGGTGAGATAGAGGAATCATTAGTATCAATCACATTAGAGGTATGAGAAGGTAATGGATCAGTAAAAATCTTAAGATTTTGGTTAGGAGGAGCTACAGATGTGTTGCCTTTATCATTCACACCAGAAACAGAGATAGTATTATTATCAATCAAATCTTGAATTTTACCCTTTAAAGCAAAACATTTTTCAGTATCATGCCCAGGATGACGATGATATTGACAAAAAGATTTGTTATCAAAATAGGGTGAGTTAATCTTTGCAGGATCTATTTGTTTTATAGGAGGAAGAGTAAGCACATTTTGTTCCAATAGCTTATTCATAATACTATGCAATGATTCATTCAAAGGAGTAAACTTTCTTTCTTTCTTGAAAAACTTAGAAATAGGAGGCACACCCGATGTTGCATTCACATTGTTGTTGATGATGTTTTCATTGAATTTAATGGACTCTTTGTTCGGTTTAAACTTCCCAAATGGTTGTTGACTACTATCACCCTTATCACTCGGAGCCATAGGATTTGCTTGTTCCATTTGACTCACAGTCAGTTGATAATTGTGAAGAGTTGCACACAACTGTTGGAAAGATGTAAACTCAGAAAATAGAAGTTTTTCTCTAATATCTTTTTGTAAATTAGAAATAAAGATTCTTTGAATATCATTGTCAGGCACTGGAAAAGAAATTTGAGCATACAAATGCTTATATCTACTAATGAAATCGGTCACTTTTTCTTTAACACCTTGTTTACAATGCATTAAATCAATCAAAGTAACTTTAGGACTTATATTGTTTTGAAATTGTTGAATAAAAGCATTGGCAAGTTGTTCGAAAGAAGAGATAGAATAAGAAGGCAACGAGCAATACCATTGCAGGGCTTTATCTCTTAATGTTCTAGTAAACAGTTTTGCAAGCAACCTTTGGTCATAGGCAAAATCGGTACATATTGTTTGAAATGTCTTAACATGTGTTAGAGGATCACCCTTACCATTATAAAGCTCCAAATGCGGAATTTCAACATGTTTAGGGGGAATAGCTCGAACAATGTCAAGAGAAAGTGGGCTCGCAACATCAAATGTGGGCACACTAAACTTAGATTGATTCATAGAGGCAATTTGTTGCTGTAAAGAAGAGACAATTTGTGCAAGATTGTTAATGGTCGCTTCAGTCGAAGAGTTCATATTAGACGTGTTAGATTGTGATGGAGGTATTATGTTGTTGAAAGAAGGTATTGATTGAGAGTAAGGTGGTGGGACACTATGATAGTTAGTCATAGGAGATGATTGGAAAGGAGGAACACTACAAGGAGGAATGGAATGGTTAAATGAATTGCCCCCTTCTGTCATGTTCATTTGTGGAGATATAATAGGAACACTTATTGAAGGAATAAATGAAGAAGTTGGATTGAGTGAAGGAAGAGGGTTGATTGAAGAAGAGGGATTGCCCCCATGACTATTGATTATAGGAGGAATGTCTTGTATCGAAGTAGTCATTATGTTTGATGTAAAAGTAGGTATACTAGCAATAGGAGTTGTCAAAGGAATAGAATGATTAACTTGAGTAGGAGGTTGTGTATAACCTAAAGTTTCGGCACAACTTTTCATAGGCATCACATTTAAATCCATGATGTGTGCAATACCACGAAAAATATCAATTCCATTCTTATCACTTTGAACCATACGTTTTAGACCCTCAATTAAGGAAAGAGCTTCACTATCAGGGTATTCTTGAGACATCCATTGTCGAAAATCATCAAATTGGTTATCCAATTTCGAAAGTTGTTCTATAGAAACCTCATGGAGAGCTTCTTCATCATTAAGAGGATTAGAGGAATTACCCATGTCCTCGTTAAAAAGGCCATTCAAATTAGGTTCCATCTCCTTAGTAATTACACCTTGGAAGGACTTAATTCTAAGGCTTCGTCTAACAGGAATAGCGTAAGTAGGGCTTTTTGTTGTAAAACTCATGCACTAAAGAGAGAGAGAGAAAATCTTGAATTTTAGAGGCAACAAATTTCAATAAAATCAGCCAACCTCCTAGATTTAAGCTGTTAAATGCAATCAGGACAATCTCCCAAAATTTCAGAAAAAATGTCAAGGACCGTGGCGAACGGAGTGCACACGGTCCTCGCAACTTTTTTTGAAATTTTCAGGGATGAAAGTTATGATGATTTTAAAGCCAATCTGAAAAAATTGAGTGATTTTACGACCTGTAGATAGGCCAAATTAAAGTTGCAATCTCAAAATTGAACCCTACCAAAATTGTTGAAAAATGCAAAATTTGAATTTTGAAAAAGAGAGGGAAACTGAAATTTTGAATTTTATGATTTTAGAGGGAATACTAAAAGCAATGCAGGCTTTGAAATTTAAAAGTTGACTCGATTTCATGCAAAATTCAAATTTGAAAGTGGAAATCAAAGTTGTTGTAATTAAACACCTAATTTCAAAAGTGACAAATTGTAAAAATTCGAATAAAGCACTGAAATTTCGAATGAATGCCAACACACTTTTCAGATCTAGGACAGTAAGGAACACAATTTTGATATGAATTTTAATTTCAACAATTTTTGAATGATTATAAGCCTTAATCCAAGCAATCACTAGACCAACTTTGACTTTAATTTTGAAAGTGTTAGAATTGATAAAATCAGCCAAAATTCTGGATTTTAGCAGGAAAAATATAGTAAGATCTAGCTCCCGAAATTTTGGAAAAAATGTCGGGGACGATGGCGCTCGGGGTGCACACGGTCCTCGCAACTTTTTTCCAAATTTTCAGGGATGAGAGATATTGTGATTTTGTTGCGGAATCCAAAGTTACAACCGATTTGAAGGTGTTTTGATTAGTGAAATTATCAGTCAAAGGTTGAATCAAGAGGGTTTTAAAAATTAGGGTTTTGACACTTAACCACTTAATTTTCAGGATTAAAGCACAAATATGAATTGATAATTTGCAATAGAAGGATAGATCTGAAACAAGCATTAACAATTAGACATTTCACAAGCTTAATTACTAAAAAGAAAATTTTAGGGTTTTTATGCAATTAGCCTCTAAAATTTGCAAAAGATCAAACATGGAAATGTAATTAAGGAAGCAAATTTTTCAGATCTAACCATGAATAATCAGAATGAGGATGTTCACGTCGGGTTCACCAAAATGTAAAGTGGAAAAATCGAACCCTAGTTGTTCTCCCCTCCCCAACTCCAAGGAGAGAGAAGCGAGGTCACTAGGGTTGATGGTTTTCACTTAGGAGGGACTTTACATTCAAAAGAAGGGTTGAAACCCACAAGATCCAATCCCTCACAATGCAGGATTGGATTCTAAATGAGTTTCAAGGGTTAAGACATCAAGGATACCCTCTTTTGTAAAGAATGTAGATAGAATGATTGAACTAAGAATGTATGTAGAAGCAAGGAAGATTCGCTTATAAACAGAGATAGGGATATGGGATGAAGCTGCGGACCTGGAATTAGCAGTAAAATGTCGAGACGGTGCTGTTCTGCAAATTTGAGTGAAAGTTGACGGGACGATGGCACCCGGCGTGCACACGGTCCTCCGAAAAATCCGCGAAACGAAGGTGGATCTGTTCGTCTCTGCACAAGGATTCCAGATCTTCAATTACAGCCACGTACCTGCAACCTACACACAGAAAAGAGAGGACGATTGGGGGATTAGGGATGAGGGGTTTGCCTTTAGGTCAAACCCCAGTTTTGGAATTAACCAAGAAATGAGAATGTTGTAAATGTAAATGTTTGTAATGTAAACAAGTACTGGTACCTTGTTGTAAGAATGTTTGTATTCTTACATGCGAAGGTGTAATGTATGTTGTATGTAATGTGTTGTAAGTGATCTCCTCTTCAATGGTTGAATCCTTGTCTTGAATGCAACACCTAGCCTTGAATGGAGACTTAGAATGCTCAATTGCTTGAAGGAATGCTTGAATGCTTGAATGTTTGAATGTTTGAATATCGCTTTCGCGCCTTGCTCACATATGTCCTCCTCCCTTTTTGAGAGGGGAAATGTAGTTTATATACTTGTCAATTAGGGCTGATAGACTGATTTTTCCGACCTTATGCCGACATAGAAACAATATTTTCCAATTTGCAAACTTAAAGACCCGATGCCCAAAAGAGATCGGGCCCAAAAATAGGCCCAGGGACCAGGGCGCTCGGTACCATGGTCCTGGGGGACCAGGGCGCTGGGCGGCATGGTCCCACCTCCCGGGACAGCAGGGTGCAAGGAGGTATCATGCCAAGGTGCAGAAAAATGTAGTTTTTGGTGTCACAAGCAGGTTTCAGGGTCTCCATTCAGGTTTAACGTTGCATCGCCATCGTGAAGACCCAAATGCAGTCGAAATTGCAAGTGTCACAATTTTAGGACACTACAGATAGGTTCTAAGGAAATGCCAACTCCTATGATCAAACCCTCCAATTGACTTGGCCAACTTATAGAGTGAACCTATTTGGTTACTAACTCTCTCACTTTAGGCTCTGCAGGACCTAGGCGGGTATACCTACTCACTAGTTGTTCCTTCAACTAATGCTTTTTATAGCAGATTTAGTGTCTTCATCTGATATCTCCTAGTCTTAGAATGGCATAAGTTTCTTAAATGGACTAATTTTAGATGTCTGTATTGATCTATGTATCTTACAAAAGTATATATGTTACACTTTGGCTAAATTACCTACTATACCTACTCTACTAATCCTAATGCTTAAAAGTAAAGGGTAACTGGTATGGTTAAAGGGTTTGTTTACAAATGATCAGTGCCTTTCCTCTTATTTGGGCTACAGAGCCTTATATTTCTTCAGGACTTATTGTGTAAACTTATGAGACAATTTTTAAACCCATCACCTCTCGATGAGTCTATCAGTTACTATTTCTTATGAGCTCTACTTCAATGTCTATATTGTAAACTGCTTGAATGAATTTAACCCTAACTTTTAAGAGACCATCCAAGGAAGAAATATAGGGAACAATTACAATTCGCGGGTAAATCTTTTTGATCCAAATCTACAATATGAAACACAAAATTTTACTAGAAGAACACGAATAACCTTATCCACTTTTAGATAATATCATAAGCAACTGCCTTTTAAAAATATGTTAACTCTCAACACATATGAGAAAGAAAATGCAACTAGTTATTTTTGATAAAAAGTTTAAAGTACAAAATTGCCTCCACCTCTTCTATCTCTATTCTCTTTTTTTACATTTTACATCACACATATATATGTGGTTGAATGGTTTTCATATCCTTTTGGGTGAAAAGACACACCCCTTTTAAATAAAAATAATTCCAAATCCCGAAATTGCCTTAGTTTATGTAATTAATTGTCACTTTACAAGTTGTTTAGGCATATTAGAGGTATTTTAAGGCTATTTTATGGGTATATAATGGATAAATGATCTTTAAATGATGTAAATACCCCCTTTGGTGCTTCACAATCCATTTTTTATGCCCATTATTGTGTTTATGTTATGGTTTCATATTGTGCAACAAATATAAAACATGTTACTTGTACCTATTCAATATATATATATATATATATATATATAGAATTTTTCTTATTCCTTGTCTTGGAATCTGGAATTCTAAAAATTGTAAAATTTAGGGTTCCAACAATGGCTCTATCTGGGGATGCATGCCCCATGCGAGCATAGCAAGAATCCATCTATCTCTGGTAAAGTAGACTAGATGTGTCAAATCATCTCCCTTATGTAGATTATGTCAAAACTGCATGTAGTGGCCCCAAGCCCCAAAAACTGAACACTAATTCTTTCCTCTATCAAACATCTAATTCTCATCATGAAGTAGTATAAAAACTTTGAAATTATGGATATCACCTGATTGGAAATTCTTGTCATAAGATGCATCATCCATCCTTATTTTATAGGGATTCTTTATTTCACCTGGATTATCATTATCCCCTATTCCATAGGAAATGGTATTTATACTTTTACAAAAGTTTGCTTCTTGTGGCATCTGCATATTCTTCATCTCTATTTTATTGGAATGTTGCATATTATCTAACTGGTACTTCTTTTCACCTTTTATTTTATCTCTATGTGATGTACCTTCCTTTTGTAACTCTCTTATTTTTGTGGTCCTTTTATCACGTGACTTAGTCATATTATTACCCATGTTGTCTTCACACATGTTTGTATTGTCCATACTATCTGAAATTTTTTCTTCTTCATCATATAAAGGATTTGAGAATACATGAAAATCCTTTTCACACATACTATGGCAGTAGGGAATATGATTTTCCTCTATCACTTCATCACATAAGGGTTTGAAAATATTTGAAAGCCATTTTCAAATTTGCATACCTCTTCTTTATCAATTGTATCATCAAGGTACTCAAGTATGGACTCACTTTCCTCATGACTGGTACAATATTCTTCATCAATGTTAGCAACAATTTCTTCTGGTTCTGACTTGTACTCACAAACATCATCAATTGCTTCTTCATCAGATGGGACTTCCAAAGGGATAACTAATTCTTCTATATATTCATCTTCATTTGCATCTCTTATATTGATGTTACTCGTCTCATGCAAATCATGTAGTTTTTTATTCAATTCTTCAATAATTGAACATGTTGATTCCAAACTGTCAAACCCACATTCTCTCACGATTAATTCCTCCAGTATATCTGAATTAAGTTTTATATTATCAAGCATTTGGAAATAAGTCACCATTATTCTGCCAATCAGTTTTTCTATAGATTCACCTTCCTTTCTTCTTATGTTGTAGATTGCATTGCCACAATCATAATCCGATTGAATCTGATTTTGGTATGGAGAACCAATTGAAGGGCTAGCGACTGAACTGTTGTCCTTGATTACACCATAAAATTCTTCCATGAACCACCACTCAATTTCTTCCCATGATGAGATACTTTGTGGGGGTAACAAGCTGAATGACTGCTCTGCAACATCCTCCAATGTTAGCACAAACCATTTCATGATCGTTTCTTCTGAGTAGATTTTGAAGGTCTCAATAAACCAATAAAATGATTTTAGATGCCCAATTGGTGATTCCCTTTCATCTCCATGGAACCTCGGCATACAAATCTTCAACTCACAAGGAAATGCATATGGATATTCAGGTATATTACTGAAATCCAATGGCTTAAAACTTCTTGGAATATTCTTGCCTCTTTCTGGCTGTGGTTGCCACTGTGCATATTTTTCTGAAGATGCTTCTCCATAAAAATATGGATATTGAAACATATTGAATGCTACTGATCTTTTTCATTTAATTTTCCTTTTTACAGAGTCACCACCTCTTTCATAGAGGACATAAGTTATTTCTTTCTTTTGAGTTCTCTCCCACAACAGAGTCTTAATAATTCTTCCCCAGCAGAATCGCCAATCTGTTGGGTCTCAAATCAACAGATTGGATAGGTTCTAAGGAAATGCCAACTCTTATGATCAAACCCTCCAATTGACTTGGCCAACTTATAGAGTGAACCTATTTGGTTACTAACTCTCTCACTTTAGGCTCTGCAGGACCTAGGCGGGTATACCTACTCACTAGTTGTTCCTTCAACTAATGCTTTTTATAGCAGATTTAGTGTCTTAATCTGATATCTCCTAGTCTCAGAATGGCATAAGTTTCTTAAATGGACTAATTTTAGATGTGTGTATTGATCTATGTATCTTACAAAAGTATATATGTTACACTTTGGCTAAATTACCTACTATACCTACTCTACTAATCCTAATGCTTAAAAGTAAAGGGTAACTGGTATGGTTAAAGGGTTTGTTTACAAATGATCAGTGCCTTTCCTCTTATTTGGACTATAGAGCCTTATATTTCTTCAGGACTTATTGTGTAAACTTATGAGACAATTTTTAAACCCATCACCTCTCGATGAGTCTGTCAGTTACTGTTTCTTATGAGCTCTACTTCAATGTCTATATTGTAAACTGCTTGAATGAATTTAACCCTAACTTTTAAGAGACCATCCAAGGAAGAAATACAGGGAACAATTACAATTCGTGGGTAAATCTTTTTGCTCCAAATCTACAATATGAAACACAAAATTTTACTGGAAGAACACGAATAACCTTATCCACTTTTAGATAATATCATAAGCAACTGCCTTTTAAAAATATGTTAACTCTCAACACATATGAGAAAGAAAATGCAACTGGTTATTTTTGATAAAAAGTTTAAAGTACAAAATTGCCTCCACCTCTTCTATCTCTATTCTCTTTTTTTACATTTTACATCACACATATATATGTGGTTGAATGGTTTTCATATTCTTTTGGGTGAAAAGACACCCCCCTTTTAAATAAAAATAATTCCAAATCCCGAAATTGCCTTAGTTTATGTAATTAATTGTCACTTTACAAGTTCTTTAGGCATATTAGAGGTATTTTAAGGCCATTTTATGGGTATATAATGGATAAATGGTCTTTAAGTGAAGTAAATACCCCATTTGGTGCTTCACAATCCATTTTTTATGCCCTTTATTGTGTTTATTGTATGGTTTCATATTCTGCAACAAATATAAAACATGTTACTTGTACCTATTCAATATATATATATATATATATATATATATATATATATATATATATATATATATATATATATATATATATATATATATATATATATATATATATATATATATATATATATATATAATTTTTCTTATTCCTTGTCTTGGAATCTGGAATTCTAAAAATTGCAAAATTTAGGGTTCCAACAGGATCCCCATCTATGGATCATATGCCACGTATGACACATTTGGAGATAATAAGGGTTTGTGATGAGTGTTTGTGGATGAGAACTTGGATTCTTATGACAGGGAGTCTAGTTGGAGGGTAATGGTATCCATATAATAGTCTCAGATTTTTTGTTGATAATGGATTTACATCAATGGAAATAGAGGGGGCCTCACAAATTATAATCAATGCCACCAACAACAACTTGACACCCATTTGGAATCTTCATCGCTATTTGGTTGATATTGCAATGCACCTTACCCAATTTCAAAATTATAGAGGGTCTAAGCACCACGAAAAGTTGGCATGGTATGCATGTCTTGGAAATGTATATCGATGCATGTCGTTGCTATGATAGGTCCGTTGTCGAGCCACAATACACATAGCCTCCCACAAATATTTGCATATATGTTTATTCTGCAGTTTTTGAGTGAGATTAGGTGCGTCCAACTTGTGTCAGACATGTATATTCTGGCTTCAAAATGTGATTGTACCAACGACATGCATCGACATACATGGGACGCATCTATTCTGGCTCCAAAACAGACTTATCATACCAACGACATGCATCAACATACATGTCCGAGAATAAATTTATATGCAAATACATGTGGCGGGCACCTAATAACTACATGAAAGAGAAAGTGAGGTAATATGTTCTATTTCAAATTGAGCTTCTTTTACGTGGTCTTGACCTCATTTACATGTTATGGTTTTCTTTTTGATGCAAACAGACTCCTGAATGAAAATCAGGTTGTTGATTGGTTGATGCAACCATTCCTTGACTATGGATGACTTGCTCTTGTTTAGGAGTTGATCTGTTGTTTGCTGACAATTAGGAGTTGATCTGTTGTTTGCTGACAATTAGGAGTTGATCTGTTGTTTGTTTGATGATAGCAAACATGGCACCTTTTTTATCTGCCTAACGTGGAAAAAGGAAGACTAATGCGCGAACGAAAAGATTATTGTTGAAGGGGTCCTTGTTGAAGCAGCCTGCGTCTATTCTGGATCATTGTTGAAGGGGGATTTATGGGACTGCAATTTTTTGTGTCGTGATGTGGCTTGGGGTATGTTGAAATCCGCCTCTATAACTCGTATTCTTCCTGTTTCGGTTTGGATTTTGTTTAAAATCATCACGATTTGCATTGTTTGTTTGTGTTTCTTGTTTGCCTCTATATGTAGCTAGAATAGCTTCAGACTATGTCAAATATTTGCCTATTTTGGAGCCAGAATAGATGCATACCATCACATTAGTGTTGGAGACTGCTAGGACTAAGTTTTCTTTTTTTGATCTAATGAGCAGCTGAGAATAATTGAAACAAAGCATAATATTTCCATAGTTTCTTTTGTCTATGTTTTATTCTATCGTTTTCCTCTGTATTGCAAAGGACATGTTTGTTGAATTGCAGGGTCAGAGGATCATTTGCAACACCTTTTTCAATATATATATGTGTGTGTGTGTGTGTGTGTGTGTGTGTGTGTGTGTGTGTGTGTGTGTGTGTGTGTGTGTGTGTGTGTGTGTGTGTGTGTGTGTGTGTGTGTATTGCTTCATATTGACACACACACACACACAAATATATATATATATATACACTTGCACACGCCAAACCGCAAACAAACAAAGCAAACCCAATCAAACCTTCAACAATCAGACGCCCTTCAATAATGAGCCAAAATATACGCAGCCTACCAAACCCATATATATATATATGAAGCAATACACACACACACACACACACACGTCGGCGGTTGTTTATTTTTTCTGGCTTTTCATGTGCGTGTATAAGAACAAGCATTTCATCTTTAACAGCTCTGCTCATTATGGAAAACTGACACATATAATTATGGAAATATACATACCTTTAAAATATTGTAGATCTTCTTCACTCCGCCAGCCCATAAACAATGAACCTTGGTATCCTGACACGACCATGATGCAAAATGATGCCTACTTTTTACAGACAGAACACAAAATGACACGGGAAATAAAAACAAAAAATGATTGAATGTCTTAGGGTTTCAAATTATCGTAGCCGCCTAAGCCTCCACCCAAATCATTTTCCTCTTGACACTTCCCAAGGGCACACTCACAACCACCTCTGCGATATAAAAAAATTCAATTGAAAACACAGGGTTGACGAACGAATCATAAAACTATCGTTATCTGTTAGGGTTTGAATTTACCGATGCCGCCATAACCCTACACAACAATCTTCAATCATCCCACCCACCTGTGCGCTACGATACCTCCTCCCTACACATGAAAAAACCCGCATGTTAACAAGCAATAACAATATACCCAAACAACTCGCGTTATGCATGCGGTCGGCTTTTGTCCTCCCTTTCGGAGCCACAGATATTTTGACAATGCATACCTATAACTCCAATGGAAGCACAGCTCCTTCACTCAGTGATTCAACCAGGTACATTGTGATGTCATGATCAACATGGATTTACACCATCAAATATTTTGTTTCACCTCCACTGCGTTTTGCATGCAACTCCTGTACGAAATATATCCAAAATTTTCGCGAAATCGAGTTTTTATTCAAAAAAAAAAAAAAATTGAAAACTGTGCCCATAACAGGTGATCGCCGATGTTAGTCAACTCATGGACGCAATAAAGTCGGTTACCAGAAATCTAAACCGCATGGTCATTTTTTTAAAAAAATTGAAAACTGTGCCCATAACACGTGACCGCTGATGTTAGTCAACTCGTGGTCGGAATAAAGTCGGTTACCAAAAATGTAAATCGCGTGACCGGCGGTATGTTAACTGCCTTGCCCGATGTAACCGCCACATCGCCGTGACATTGGTCGAGAAAATGTTAACCGCGAGCAAGCTTTTGCGTCAAACGCAAAAAGGCAACATCATCCACGTCATCGTTGCGAGAAATACCTCCATGTCATTTGTGGGTCCCAGGCACGTCGGTCTCATGGACATTTCGGACATGAATGGTATGCCTTCGACATCATATAGAAGCATGCCGTTTTGGAGCTAGAATAGCTACAGCCCTTTGGGTGAGCCCCGAGTGAAAATCATCGTTCCCTATTTCTATGGTGCTAGGGTTTCTAATTTTTTCTAAGAAATGTGTGTGGTTTCATGGCCATGATGTTTGCAGGTAATGCACAAGTTAGAGTCGTTGAATAAGCTTCATAAATCTTGCGGCAAATGCCAAGTAGAATATTTAAAGTTGTATTCCTTGATATTTGTTGCTTCTAAGCCTCTGCCAATATGGGAAAAATGATACAGATAAGGGAGCTTTGGATTAGGGTATGGACCTCCAACAACGCACAAGATAGAGGAATCTTGTCGAATGTTGTAGTTCAAACACTTAGATATAAATGCAAATGCAAAAGCATGGACATGGCAAGCGAATTGGGTCGCTGCCTTAGAGAAATATGTCTCATAGAATGCAATGGTGTAGATATTGTGCAGAATACACTTGTGAAAAGGTGCTAGAAACCTCAAGCAAATATATTTGGCAGGTATAAACCAACGCCCTCCCTATTGATGCATGCCAAGGGAACCTTTGAATAAGGCGTAGATATTCATCAAAGCACAAAGCATAGAGGGTTTTGCCAGATGCTATAACTGTAATGAGCAGAGATATAGGTAGAGTGTGGAAGCCCAGCATAAGGCGTGTAAACTGATTGAGGATGCCTTAAAGAAGCATGGTCCCATGAGAGTACGATGTTTGCAGCATATACACAAAATGGATTTGTTGCAGTGGCTTCAAAAAGTCTCAGAACAATCATGGGAGCAAGGTAATATAGGATATCGAAGCCCAATCAAAGCCTACCGGGATAATTTTTTGTCGTGCGATGACTGCAAAGCACGCATTGAAAACATTTGTTGAAATGGCCATAGAAACTTTCAAGCTAATGCAGTGGCTGACACGAAGCTTAATCCCACAACCTTTCTTAGTGTCGTTATGCCTATGGGAACCTCGACATAGAGAATGGAATACATCGAACCATCTACGATAGGGGAGTTTACCAGAAGCCGTAGTTGCAGTTGCCAGGCAAGATGAATGCAAAGTGTGAAAGCATTGATGAAGTGTATGAACTATGATACCTCACAGAAATGTAGTCTCATTGGAAGCCATGATTGTAGGGTATACAATGCACAAAGCAAATTTGAATGAAAAGGCTTTAGAAACATTCGACTCAAGTATAATTTGCAGGTTTGATGCAGTGAAGACCCAAATATTTTCAATAGGAACTTTCGGAAAGGGTATTGTGCGGAAGTGAAATCAGAATATCAATGTGCAAAGGTATTAATTTTGCAATTTGGTATTTCTTTTTTCCAAAAGAGATATAATGAGCGATGAAATATACAGACTTCTACAAAAGATAAAAAATCAAAAAAGAAGTGTGTTTGCTTAGGGTGAAGGTATTTGAACTAAATATTTTAATTAGGGAATTGCATTGTGTATTTTTATTCTCAAATGAGTGAGAGTGGAACGAATGCAGTTGGTAATGTGTGACCATTTGGAATGGTGAGTCATTTTCTGTAATGTGGAGCTGAGTTAATTACTTTCACTCAGAAAAATATGGCTCAGTAAATGTGAAATGCCAGAGTGAGTAGGTATCATCTATGTGCAGATGAAAATGAAAATGCAAAAGCATGCATTTTACTAGCCTGGGTAAAATTTGAGCAGAACATTTTTTTACCAGATATCATTTATTTTCACAAAAGGTGCAAAAGGTAAAATGATGTTTGCATGATTAGAGGAAAAATGTTGTTCCAAAGAGGGAATATTTTTCAGTTAGAGCAAAGGGAAAAGTGCAGATTAAAGGGCGGAGTGTTTTTCAGTTGCAAAGAGAGGAGAGAAGAGGGACAGGTGTTATTTGCAAATCAGATTTGAGAAGAGGATATACGGTAGAAATCAGTTGAATCTGGAGCAGTTTTAGAAGCTTCTTCTTTTTTATATTCTTCTTCTTTCTCTATATTCTCCTTCTTTCTCTCTTGTAGCAAGTTCTAAAGTTTTGTTTTAAGTTTTGTGCATTGTCATAGAGCTGAATTCTAGAGTTAGGGATATGACTTGTTGTTTATAAATGTGCAGTTTAATGAGTAAATAATAGCCAATTTGGGCTTTGGGTTTGTAATGTCACAAAATTGTCTCTATGATTGTAATTTCAGTCTCATTTGAATACAATGCATTAAGGATGGTTTAGATTCATCCTTTCAGATTTCCTAATTTGTGTTAGTTGTTTCTTTCTTCCTTTCAAGGGAGGGATTAAATTTCTTTGAGCAACTTGCAATGAGGTTGAGTGAAGAATATGGATCTGTGAGAAAAATTTTGTGATAGCATGAGCAGATTTGTTAATATAAAACATTAACATAATAAAATCTATTGGTAATAGTGTGTTTACTAATGGGATTCCATTTGCATTCTCTTATTTGACTTCATGCCCTAGGATAAGCATTGTTCTATGTATGGCTTAATTCATTTTCAGAATGCATTCAATTATCAAAATCTATTTCCCTTTCATGCTTATAGAAGTAGAGTTAGAATAGGGATTTCACTCTAAGATATGCATAAATGAAATATAACCAGAATAGAGCCAATTTTGGATGAACCTTTGTGTATTTTGGATATTCAGACTGAGAGCTATCTATTATATGCAACATTAAACACCAAAACGCGTACGAGGTATTTCAAATTTAAAGAACCCTGTACACGTTTAGGCTCATTTTGCCGAGCCTAACCAAAGCTAAACCGCGTGCACGGTTTTAAACATACTAACCGCGTACGCCGTTTAAAGAATACTAACCGCGTATGTGGTTTAAAGCATACTAACCGCGTACGTGGTTCTGTCTGTCAATAAAATGCAATTCACTTAGCATTCCATTAGGTTTTTTAGTAGGATATATACATAAAATATAACATTTAAGTATAAGTGACAAAGAGAAATGTCACTTATACTTTAAGTTATATTTTATGAATATATTGTCAGGATGTTTGAGAGTGGTTCTAGATCTCTAAGAGTTATAATGCAGACTCTAGTTTTTTGAGTATTCTTATAAATTTCAGACTTAGTCAAATTTCAGTAATCAGCATGCTCATATCAGTATTATGTCTCTCATCTCTTCCCTACATTCCCCCTCTCTCTTCCTTAACCCCTACATTTTTGTCTCTTAGGCATCTCCCTCTCTACTTTCTTCCCTCTCTCGGGTATCTCTCCATCTCTTTCTCATCTCCCTCACCCTCTTTCTCTCTTTCATATATCCCTCTCTTTCTCTCCCTCTCAAATATCTCTATCAAGTTTCTCTCCCTCTCTCAAATATCTCTCCTCTTCTATCAAGTCTCTCTCTCTCTCTCTCTCTCTCTCTCTCTCTCTCTCTCTCTCTCTCTCTCTTAAGTCTCTCTCCCTATCTGCCTCTCTATCTCTTTATCTCACTCTCCTCCTCTGTCAAGTGTATCTCTTTCCCACTCTTTCCCTACCTCCCCACCTCCCTTTCTATTTTTCACTTGAGTCTCTCTCTCTCTCTCTCTCTCTCTCTCTCTCTCTCTCTCTCTCTCTCTCTCTCTCTCTCTCTCTCTCTCACACACACACACACACACACACACATTCTTTATCTCTGAAGTCTCTCCCTCTCATCCTCATTCTTTGTATCTCACTATCTCCTTCTCTCAGGTGTCTCTCTCTCATTCTCTCCCTCTCCCCTCTCCCTCCCTCTCTCCCTTTCTCATTACCTCTCTTTCTCACTCTCTCCCTATCTCCCTCTCTTTGCACCTCTCTCTCTAGTCTCTTGTAATATCCTTCCACCCCTTCCTCCCTCTCACTCAAACTCTCTCTATCTCTCACCCTCTCTTTCTCTTAGCTCTCTCTCACCTTTCCTCCTTTCACCTCTTAGGTCTCTCTCTCTCTCTCCACACACACACACACACATTTATCTCTTGTCTCTCCCTCTTAGTCTCTATCTCTCTATCTCACTCTCCTCCTCTCTTAGGTGTATCTCTCTCCCATTGCCTCCCTCTCCTCCCCCTCTCTCCCTCTATAGGGTCAAAAGGTATTCTCAGGGGTCATATGGTATCCTAGGGATGCATGCATGTGTTCGAAGGGGTCATAGGACACCATATGACCCATAACGACACATAAGAGGTCATATGGAGTCCTAAGGGTTCATAAGACACCATATGACCCCTTAGCACACCATACGACTCATAATGACACCAAATGGTATCCTAAGGGGTCATAAAACACTATATGACCTCTTAGGACACCATACAACCGATAAGGACACCTTATGGAGTCTTAAGGGGTCAAATAGTGTCCTAAGCGGTTGTAGGAGACCATATGACCCCTTAGGACACCATATGACACCATATGGTGTCCTAAGTGGTCATAAGGTGTCCTAGGGATCATACAACACCATAAGACACATAACAATACCATATGGTGTCCAATGGGTCATTGGACACCATATGACCCTTAGAATGCAATACGACCCCTAACAACATCTAAGGGGTCATAGGACACTATATGATCCCTTAGAATACCATAGGACCTATAATGATGCCAAATAGTGTCCTAAGGGGTGATAGAACACCATATGACCCTTTTGGGCATCATATGGTGGTGTTATGGGTCGTATGGTATCCTGAGGGGTCATATGGCATCCTATGACCCCTTGGGACACCATATGATGTTGTTATGGGTCGTATGGTGTCTTAAGGGGTCATATGGTGTCCTAAGGGGTCATAGGACACCATATGACCTCTTAGGAAACAATATGACCTCTAATGACACCTAAGGGATCATATGATATCCTAGGAGGTCATAGAATGCCATATGACCCTTTAGGACACCATACAACCCATAATGACACCATATGGAGTCCTAAGGGATCATATGGTGTCCTAAGGGATCATAGAACACCATATGACCCATTAGAACACCATATGACCCATAATGACACGTAAGAGGTCATATAGAGTCGTAAAGGGTTATAAGACACCATATGACCCCTTAGCACACCATACAACCCATAATGACACCAAATGGTGTCCTACGGGGTCATAAAACACTATATTACCTCTTAGGACACCATACGACCCATAATCACACCATATGGAGTCCTAAGGGGTCGTAGGAGACCATATGACCCCTTAGGACACCATATGACCCCTAATGACACCATATGGTGTCCTAAGTTGTCATAAGGTGTCCTAGGGGTCATACGACAACATAAGACACATAACGATACCATATGGTGTTCTAATGGCTCATAGGACACCATATGACCCTTAGAACACAATACAACCCCTAACAACATCTAAGGGGTCATATGGTATCCTAAGGGATCATATGACACTATATGATCCATTAGAACACCATAGGACCTATAATGATGCCAAATAGTATCCTAAGGGGTCACAGAACACCATATGATCCTTTAGGGCAACATATGGTGTTGTTATGGGTCGTATGGTATCTTGAGGGGTCATATGGCATCCTATGACCCCTTAGGACACCATATGATGTCTTTATGGGTCGTATGGTGTCTTAAGGGGTCATATGGTGTCCTAAGGGGTCATAGGACACCATATGACCTCTAATGACACCTAAGGGATCATATGGTGTCCTAAGAGGTCATAGAATACCATATGACCCTTTAGGACACCATACGACCCATAACGACACCATATGGAGTCCTAAGGGATCATATGGTGTCCTAAGGGATCATAGAATACCATATGACCCGTTAGGACACCATATGACCCATAACGACATGTAAGAGGTCATATGGAGTCCTAAGGGGTCATAAGACACCATATGACCCCTTAGCACACCATACAACCCACAATGACACCAAATGGTGTCCTAAGGGATCATAAAACACTATATGACCTCTTAGGACACCGTACGACCCATAATCACCCTATATGGAGTCCTAAGGGGTCAAATAGTGTCCTGAGGGGTCGTAGGAGACCATATGACCCCTTAGGACACCATATGACCCCTAATGACACCATATTGGTGTCCTAAGTAGTCATAAGGTGTCCTAGGAGTCATACGACAACATAAGACACATAACGATACCATATGGTGTCCTAATGGCTCATAGGACACCATATGAGGTCCTTAGAACACAATACGACCCCTAACAACATCTAAGGGGTCATATGGTATTCTAAGGGGTCATATGGTATTCTAAGGGGTCATAGGATACTATATGATCCCTTAGCACACCATAGGACCTATAATGACGCCAAATAGTGTCCTAAGGGGTCATAAAACACCAAATGACCCTTTAGGGCACCATATGGTGTTGTTATGGGTTTTATGGTGTCCTGAGGGGTCATCTGACATCCTATGACCCCTTAGGACACCATATGGTGTCGTTATGGGTCGTATGGTGTGTTAAGGGGCATATGGTGTCCTAAGGGGTCATAGGACACCACATGACCTCTTAGGAGACAATATGACCTCTAATGACATGTAAGGGATCATATGGTATCCTAAGGGGTCATTGAATACCATATGACCCTTTAGGACACCATATGACCCATAACGACACCATATGGAGTCCTAAGGGGTCATATGGTGTCCTAAAGGATCATAGAACACCATATGACCCATAACAACACCTAAGGGGTCATAATACACCATATGACCCCTTAGTACACCATATGACCCATAAATATTATCCAACCAATACATCCACATGATCCAAAGAAACCAATACGTTCATTTTCTTCAAACGTTCTACTTTATATCCTATCTTCTTTAAAAAGAAAAAGAAAACCGACCACTTTGTCAATCTTCTTATCACCTTATATATATGCAAACAAAAAGAAGATATATTGGAGGGAGAGGAAGAGAGAGGGGAGGGAGAGAGAGAGAGAGAGAGAGAGAGAGAGAGAGAGAGAGAGATGGGGTATGGAGGGCACCATATACGCACTTGAGAGGGGGAGAGAGGGAGACAATACACATACATACACACATATGTGTATATATATTTAATATATTATATATTATTATATACATACATATATATATAAATATTATATATTTTTTATTTTTTATATTATATATAAATTATATATTATATGTATATACACATATTATATATATACAATAGCATATTATACACACTCCCAAAATTTAACAAACTTAGCCCGTACGTGCTATTTATAGTAAAAATAGCACGTACGCGCTTTTTATAGTACAAATAGCGTGTACGCACTTTTTATAGTAAAAATAGCGCGTACGCGCTTTTTATAGTAAAAATAGCGTGTACACGCTTTTTATAGTAAAGATAGAACGTACGCGCTTCTTACACCATAAGTACCTTGTACACACTTTTTATACCATAGGTACCCCATACGCGCTTTTGTTTGTTTAGGCTTGGAAATAGGCCTGGATGACAAAGCTACAGTTTGGAAGTTTGATTTCCCTCCATTTCCCTCTTTTTTGGCATGTTTTATTTTATCAACTTGGTTTCTCGACTTTGTCATCATTAGGTTTACACATCATCAATTGGGTATTTCTAAAATTTCCATCATATTTTCACCCATCTTTTGATCTTTCTAACCATATAATTTTTTTTAAATTTGAACAACAATAACATATTTGTTGAAAATATTCAGGACTAACCAAGTTACTGAGAGGGGAGGGGTGAATCAGTAACTCTTAAAACTTTTAATTCATTTCTGCACTTGCATATATTAAACCATTCATTCATTTAATCTACTGTATGCATGAAAGTATAATCATTCACAACACTTAACACAAAGATTTGGTGACCCAGAAACCTTCCAAATAGAAAGTAAAACTGGGGTGGGGATGGTACCCACAAAACTTTGGTACTGCAGTAAAAGTTGGCCGGTTAAGGCTTACAATGATCACTTCTGATGATTTGCCCTGTTAGAAGCAAATTTGGACTGCTAGGTCCACCTTGTTAGAGGATTTACAAACATACAATGAAGTATGCACTCGGTTAAGAGATTTACAAAAGACTGTTAAGTCTACCCGGTAAAAGGATTTACAAACTGATTCAACTGTTAGGATGAAACAATAGATCTTGACTTACAACTTTATTGCTGATAAGATCCTTTGAGTATTGATCTCCTTCTGAGATAGATATGTCGATTCTGCTCCTTTACTGACTCTGTGAAAATGTTCTGGTCTGCTGCCTTAATGCAGTTTCTGCTCTGCTCTTTCTAATTTCGCATATCCATACATCTTACATACATCATACATATTACAGATGGTATAATACATTACATATATATACCGTCCATAATTACATTTACATTTCATAAAGTCGGCCTCATACAAATTAATAACATAAACTCATTCTTAAGTCGGCCTTACATAGGTGAACAAAATATTACTGAGTCGGTAGATACTCGGTTCCACAAGCTGGCTCGGTGATCTTCTGATACACGGCGTCCACTACAGTACTCGGCATCGTCATGCTCTCGGTAAGAGTAGAAGCTCGGTTCATACTAGTCCCGAAGTGTAGCTTGGAACTCGGTAGCTGTGGTGACTTGGTAGATATAGTGTCACTCGGTAACCACTGGTGACTCGGTGAGAACTAACTTCTCGGTAACTGCTGTTTGTCTCATATGCTCGATGACAGTCTTACTACTCGGTTTGAACTATTTAATCGGTGAGCTTTACTGAATGCTCGGTATAGGCTGTAGACTGAGTGATGAGCTCGGTAACCATTCAAAATCGAATAAGTGGTTTCACTAAGTGTATTCACTAATGACAAATATATCATTATTCCAACAATCTCCCCCTTTGGCATTAGTGACAAAAACACTTATGAGACAAAAATGAATCTGTCATGCTGACTTGATTCTTCAAAATTGATACCAATTGTAGATTGTTGTATATACCTGTATATCTCACTGTACATAACTCCCCCATAGAATATACATATAATTCTATACACTTATCTCTATACCAATTGTTATTTACATTCTCCCTTGATCATTCTCCCTTTGTCTCTAATATGTTCCATATTCTCCCCCTTTTTGACAATAATGCCAAAGAATAGATAACTCAAATAGAAATATTAAAGTGTGAGATAAACGCTGAGTGTACTTGTTTGATATGAGCCAAGGTCTTATCCCAATTTTCTTGCAAAATTGTGCAAATAGACAATGCAACTTGAACTTTGGCTGATAGTTCAATTACATGCTCTACAACTGAAAAACTGTTATCATGGATCAATGTTTTGGAATGTGTAATGTGTTTCTGCATTGTATCCATGTTAGGGAGGATCATATTCTGAATATCTAATAATGTAGACCGGATCCTTGCATCTTCCCTGAGCAATTCTGATTGCTTATCTAATAGGAATCTGATGTTTGAATGGTGAGTTGAGCTTGAGCTGGGGTCAAGCTGCAACTGTTGTGCACTTACTTTTAGATCATCATCAATTTTCTTCAGTTGATCTCTGATTCCTTTTGTGAACTCGGTAACATCACATAACTTTGCACAAAATGAAGTTACATTATTAAAAGAATTTTCTAACTTGGCCAAAATAGTGGTCAATTCAACTTGTTTTATTGCTATCTGCTGAGCAATGTGCTCAAGCACCTTGTTATCAAATTTCTTCTCGGTTCTTTCTATCAGTTTCTCTTCTCCTGATGAGTCCTCATTGAATCTGTTCACAGCCTCTTCGAGTTGTAGCAAAATGTGTTGAGAGGGATCAACTTTTATACCTAAGGCATCTGTGAGAATGGTCTTTGCACCGTTTATGATGTTGAATTCCCTGTCTCTCTCACTTCTTAGTTGTTTTTGTTTTGCTTTCTGTTCTAACAACTGGCTGATCAATCTCATTTCATCAATTGATGCAGTATTGAGGTCTATTTGTGGAATGACAATCTCTTTATCCAGATCTATATCATCCTCTATAGCCTTGCCGGTAAGAAGAAGTTTTAAAGGTGTCTTTTGTATTACTTCTGTGCTTACTTCCTTACCCTTTGATGTAGTTACAATGGTTGATAAGGTTGGAGTAGCTGTTATAACTGGAATGGGATTTACTAGAGGAAGACTCATGGATGTACCGACTATTCCCAAAATTGATGTACATGCAGGAGTGCTGATTGGTGTGATCATTTGTGCTAAAGAATGTGTCAAAACTGGAGAGGTTGCAAAACTTACTATACATGCTGCAGGAGAAGTTGTGATCTCGGTGACTGAAGAAGTCACTTGTTGCTCGGTAGAGGCAACACTCTGCATCCCGGTAGATAATGACATGCTCTGCAGCTCGGTGGATGAGGTAACTGTTGGGGTCTGGAGCTGAGAGGTGATTGGCAAGGATTGAGCAATAGATGTAGCTACTGTGCTCACAATCCTGCTGGCTGAAGCTGATGATGCAACGCCTTTCTGCGGTGAGTGAGGAAGAGATGCAATGACTTCTACTGCTACCTGTTTAGGATCATCTTCTTCATCACCTATTATCACCGTGTCTTCTTCATCACCTATTATTACCATGTCACCTTCTTCCTCAGCTGCTTCTTCTTCTTCCTTCTCCTCTTCATCCTCTTCATCCTCTTTATCACCCTCAATTGTTACCGTGGGGTCAGATGGCATTGGCAGATTATATATCCTTTTCCACACAATTGTGGCATTATTTACTATTGCTTCTATCTGCTTGGAGAGAACTAAGAAGGTATGAAACCTAAGTGTCATTTGGTGTTCATTCTTCTTTAATGCCTCTTTTACTTCTTTATATGTCAGGTTCGGTAACAACTGTTTTAAGGTTTGTGCATAAATGTCTTTGACAGTTTGCACTGCTGAAGTCCATCTTGGTCTAATCCTGACTAGAAGTTCATTTGGAATTTGAGAACTGATATCATCTGGGGTATATTTCCATTTACCCATTTTGTTCAGTAAAATCTCCTCGATCTGCATCTTTTCTGCATCTGATCTGCTTTCATACTTCAGTGCCTTGAAGTTAGACATGCCAGATCCTTGTTCCAACTGTTTCAATTTTTCTTCAAAGGTAGGAGGGGGTCTCCTGAATACAACTTCACTTTCTTTCTGCCCTTTCCTGGTTCTCCTTGTGAACACTGCAGTTCTAGGTTTGGGCTTGGTGATTACTACTTTGCCTTTCTTCTTTGGTGTTTCTGCTTCCTCTTCTGATTCCTCTTCTGTTTCTTCTGTTTCTTTAGCTGCCTTTCTCTTGGTACTGGTGATGGCCTTTGGAAGCTTGATTTCAAGCTCAATTCTGGCTTTGGCCTCATCATAAGTGCCAAATGCAGGGGTGTTGGGAATGGCTGGTTCATTTATTAGGGCTTCTATTATATCCCTTGCTTCATCTATGTTAATTTCATAGGGCAATGGTTTTACCCACGCCACTCGGGGTATGGCTGCCTGGATGTAAACTTTATCACAGTCTACCATGAAACATATATCATCCTTGTAATCTTTTACCAACTTAGGAGGAATCCTGAACCTGTTGTTCATTTTGTCCTTAAATTCTTCAAAATAATTATCCATTACTGTCTCAAAATTCTGACCTATTTCTGCTATAAACTCATTTATCTGATACAAAATTGGAGTATCCTTCCTCCATACTACTGTGCCTTTAGAAGGGAAAAAGTTTTGTACATAGAAAAATATACAAATCAACAAAGAACCAAATTTGCATGGATTATTCTTTGATGTCCTTATACTGTCCATGTTCTTGTTGAATTGTGTTAGTAAAACCTCTGCTAGGTCAAAATCCATGTTCTTCTTTACTACCTTGTAGGCAAGGTCTACTGCCTCACATGCCACACTATTTAGCCTACTGGAACTATACAGCTTATATGCAATGATAATAATACCAAATTTAAGTTCAACATTAGATACATTGTTAATTTTCAATCCTCTGCCATCCCACTCGGCAAGAGTTAACTCCTGCAGTTCGTCCCGACCTAGGGTTTTGGTGGATTTTGCTTTGTCTGACATCGCTAAACCTGTGATCCTATGAATCATCTTCTTTGTTATTAAGATAGGTTGATCTAACCATAGTTGCCCATCATGTACACGGCTCAATACATACCTAATCCATTTCACTTGAAAATTTCTTGGTAGGTGTGGGATATGGGTCAAACCTTTGATTTCCAAATGTCTATGCTCGGGTTTTAGGGTTTTGTCAACACATAGCTGACTTAGGGCATTGTCCATTTCTAAAGTCCCTAACTCCTGAATAGTGCATTTGAAATGAGTACGAATGTCATTGATAAGAAGTACCTTGGAAGGAATTCTGGACTGTGGTCCACTTGGGTCGAGTGATTCTGCGATCGCTGGAACGAGTTTGAAGTTCGGCGCTGTCCATTTAACTCCTTTCACTAACATATTGGAAGTCTTCTTCGCCTTGCTCCTGCTGGTGGTGCTAGTGGAAGTCATTACTGAATGGAACGAGTTCTTTTTAGATCCTTCACTGCAAATTCGTCTTAAATCTCCTTAAGCACTTTGAAAACCTAAGCTCTTCGAATGCTAAATAACGCGGTGAAGAATGAAGTCGATTTTGCCCTTTTTATTAAAATTATGTCATTAATGCTTGATAAGTGGGTAGGTGAGATGAATTAATGACTTTAGCGATTGCTCGGTAAGACTGACCTAACTTGGTAAGGTCTGCAGTTTTACCATGCTCGGTAACATTCAACTCGGTAAGTGACTTTTCTGTATGTATCGAAAATACTGATTTCATCGATTATGCTTTTGTATTTTGGAACTGCTTAAGGTAAGGCTTTGAAAATGCAGTTCCTTATCTTCTTTAATGGATCTAATTTGTAATGGTGGGGTCACCCAATTCTTGAGTGACAGGTCCATTGCTTGAATTATCCTGCTCGGTAGATTTAGGAACCCACTGCTGTCTCATCTGTTTCCGAATGTTGTCAGCTTTAGCTTTCTTTTCATCTTCAACCTTCTTCGTGTTCATGCAGTTCTTGGCTATATGTCCGAGTTCAGTGCATGTATAACATCTTATAGTTGTATCTTTCTTCCTTAGATGATGCCTTGTACAATTCATCCCAATGTGTCCATATTCTCCACAATAATGACATCTGCACCAAGTATTGTAATCCCAACCAAATATTGCTTTGACAATTTGTTCTGCTAAAGTGAATGTCTTTGTTCTACATTCTGATGCCTTGTGACCTTGTTTCTTGCATTTGTGACATTTGCCTTCAAATTTTGGTTTCTCCTTGCATTCACTAGCCTTGTGACCATGCTGATTACAGTTGTAGCATTTGCCTTTGAATCTTGTCTTTCCATTGCTCCAACATTTGTTTGATGTGTGACCTGTCTTACCATAATAATTGCATGTAGGTCTTTGATTTCTTTAGCTACCTTGCTCGGAAGATTCACCTTCTTCATTGTAACCAAGACCAGCGTTACCTTTTTGTTTGTGAAGATTTTGCTCATTTGATTGATCCAAGTCTGTTTGAGATTTCATCATCCTTTCATTTGCTTGCTTTTGAATATCTAGCTCATTTTTCAAACTTTCATTCTGTTCTTTGAGAATTCTGATCTCTTCATTTGCATTGGAGAGTTGCTCGGTGAGATCTTCATGCTATACAATTTCATTGTTTCTTCCTTCTATTTCATTTTGCATTTTATTCCTTTGTTCCAAGATTTCACAAAATCTTGCAGACTGAATTTCCTGTTCTCTTCTTAGCATCCTTACTTCTTTTTGCAGTAATCCATTTTTTTCTAGGAGTTCTTTGATTGCATTATTTGCTTCATCTACTTCATTTGAACTGCTTGTAGGAAAGAGATCTTCAATTTTTGTTTCAACATACTCATGATCATTTATTTCTTTTGCTAGTTCCTTTCTTCTTTTTAGGGATTGGGAAAGATGTTCTCTTGCTTCTTTGAGTTGTGCTATGGCCATTTCCAGATCTAGCTTTTCATTCTCAATAGCTTTGTCAAGTCTGAATATCTCCATTGTCTTGATCTTTTCTCAAGCTGTCAAACTTTTACTCTGAGAACCACAACGCTCTGATACCAATTGTTGAAAATATTCAGGACTAACCAAGTTACTGAGAGGGGAGGGGTGAATCAGTAACTCTTAAAACTTTTAATTCATTTCTGCACTTGCATATATTAAACCATTCATTCATTTAATCTACTGTATGCATGAAAGTATAATCATTCACAACACTTAACACAAAGATTTGGTGACCCAGAAACCTTCCAAATAGAAAGTAAAACTGGGGTGGGGATGGTACCCACAAAACTTTGGTACTGCAGTAAAAGTTGGCCGGTTAAGGCTTACAATGATCACTTCTGATGATCTGCCCTGTTAGAAGCAAATTTGGACTGCTAGGTCCACCTTGTTAGAGGATTTACAAACATACAATGAAGTATGCACTCGGTTAAGAGATTTACAAAAGACTGTTAAGTCTACCCGGTAAAAGGATTTACAAACTGATTCAACTGTTAGGATGAAACAGTAGATCTTGACTTACAACTTTATTGCTGATAAGATCCTTTGAGTATTGATCTCCTTCTGAGATAGATATGTCGATTCTGCTCCTTTACTGACTCTGCAAAAATGTTCTGGTCTGCTGCCTTAATGCAGTTTCTGCTCTGCTCTTTCTAATTTCGCATATCCATACATCTTACATACATCATACATATTACAGATGGTATAATACATTACATATATATACCGTCCATAATTACATTTACATTTCATAAAGTCGGTCTCATACAAATTAATAACATAAACTCATTCTTAAGTCGGCCTTACATAGGTGACCAAAATATTACTGAGTCGGTAGATACTCAGTTCCACAAGCTGGCTCGGTGATCTTCTGATACACGGCGTCCACTACAGTACTCGGCATCGCCATGCTCTCGGTAAGAGTAGAAGCTCGGTTCATACTAGTCCCGAAGTGTAGCTTGGAACTCGGTAGCTGTGGTGACTCGGTAGATATAGTGTCACTCCGTAACCACTGGTGACTCAGTGAGAACTGACTTCTCGGTAACTGCTGTTTGTCTCATATGCTCGGTGACAGTCTTACTGCTCGGTTTGAACTGTTTAATCGGTGAGCTTTACTGAATGCTCGGTATAGGCTGTAGACTGAGTGATGAGCTCGGTAACCATTCAAAATCGAATAAGTGTTTTCACTAAGTGTATTCACTAATGACAAATATATCATTATTCCAACAATATTATTATTGAATTTCTTTTACCAGTGTCTCCATAGTTCTCACAGACATACGTGCACCATTTTTTTAATAACTTTTGATATAATTATCCAAATTTTAAAAAAATTATATATTATTATAGTGAACTTGATTCTTTACAATTTAAAAAAAAAATTGCATTTTCAATTTTTTTAGTGCAACTTATGCTTCGCGCATGAACAGGTACCTAATTTTCAAGATGTGCTCTATCGGAAAAATCATTAAAAAAAAAATACTCAACAAAAAATTACAAAAAAATACACATATTCTAGTGCTCACTCTTAAATATCTTTCTGCCAAAGGATTTGCCAAAATACTAAATCTAAATATGACTTTTTTGATGCGCACGTCAGACACTATGTTATGTTTTTCCGAAAAAATCAGGGTCTGCTTTTTGTGCACGAAAGATTTGACCCCGTTAATCTTATCCAATTTTATAAAAGTTTAGTATTTTGGAAACTAGATTCAGAGTACTACAATATTTGTTCTTTGATTATCTTCATATCTTGAGTGGATGACTTTCAAATTTTGCCTCCAAGTTCAGGTTCACCTGATTTCAGAAAAAAAAAATGTCCACTTATACCCCCCTTTTTTACCACCATCTTTGTGCACTTACCCCTTAAATTATGTCAAATTTATAAATTTTGCTAGAGGTTTACCCGGCTAGGTTTTGTAGATCTTGAAGTGTAGAAGGGTTGCTTAGTTTATAGGAAACCCTTGTCAATTGGCCAATGAGCTCAGAATTATATTGAAGGAAGAAGGCTAATTTTGAGGTAATTATGAGACATCACTTGGAACCACCAACTATTCAAACCCCAAACCCAATTCCTTGGTACAAATGTAAAGGTATGTGCATGTTGGCCTAATGGAGGTTTAAACATGAGTGACCACTAGAGTGCCACCTTAACACCATCACACTATTCTATAAATAAGATAGTGTTGATATGTGTTATTCCTCAAACTTTTAACATTTTACAAAATATAAATTACAATGCATATAAATTTAGAATAATCAAAGCAATGTAGTTTTAAATTTACTACATATCTATTTATTTTTCATTAGAAGAATGCACCTAGACTAAATAATATCAACTCTAATTAATTACACCATTATTTCCATATTGGATGAGATTTTGCTTGAAATTGAGTTTTAACCAATTGTTCATTATCTTCAATGTGGGAATGTGATTGTGCATAGAAATCTCATGAAAGTTACACAAGTGAGATGAAAGGAGTAAAACATATATTTTTAAATATAGTCACTACATTTTTATAGAATAATATTCATACCCATCTCATATAGATGCGTCTAAGTGGAACACACATAGTAGGGAAAGAAAGCGACATGAGTAGTGTATGAATATAATGTACAATAGTTTCAAATGTCATGTTGTCATGTCTAGTGGTAATCAACACATCAAAATTCCTAGAATCTTACCAAGTCAAGCCACCAAGTGGCTAATATATGTGACTCTATAGACAAAGTGGATGGTAAGGTTGGTATTTATAGTGTCCTAAAATTGCAACCCTTGCAATTTTGACCGCATTTGCATCTTCACCTTAGTGTAAGCACTCCTTGGCCTGATTGAAGGCTTGATTATGCTCATACACATTACAAATGCCATAAAACGCAAAATGCTACTCATTATGCACCTTAAGCCTACCCTAAAATAAGGCATGGCGCCATGGTCCCCCTCATTTTTGGGGCCCCTTTAACCCATTTTAGCATTTCAAATTTGAGCGGAATTCCCCTCTTCGTGTCGGCTCATGTTGGAAAATTAGCCAATTTTCCCGACAAGAAAGTATATAAAGAGTTTTTCCCCTCTCATTTGGACATCCCACAAGAACCAAGAAGTATTGAGCACATACATGAGATCAAGCATTCAAGAGCAATTGAGCATTTTTCAGTCTTCCTTCAAGCCCTTGAGCAGCAATAAATTCAAGATTCAAGCATTGAAGTGGAGATCTACATCCCATTTCATGAAACCCTAATTCCATGTGGAGGCAAAAAAAACTTCACAAGGAGGTATTATCATTCAATTTTCAGTCATAATTCAACATCTCCCTCAAAAGGAGAATCTTTCCTTACAGTCATTTCAATTATCTTTATTTTCATGGTTAATTCCAAAACAAGGGTTTGACCTAAGGCAAGCCCCTATTCCCAACCTTTTTCCCCTTCTTTATGTGTGTAGGAAACGGGTACAGAGCCATACTCTTCAGAATAAGCTTCATTCATAGAGATGAATCAACCCTTTTGGCATGCAAAAAGTTTGGAGACCAGTGTGACATGCCATGGTCCTAGTTTTTTAGGAGCTTTTTCAAGGGCTAGATCTGACTCAGCCTATACTACTCAGATCCAGGTGCACGTGAAAATCCCACATCTATAGATCACTATTTTCTCAATTTTACCTTCATTTTCAGCACTTTACCTTAATCCAGCATTTCAACTTACAAAAGAGAGGAAAAAACCCACAAAAAATTAAACAATCTATTTAGCATTCAGTCCTTATCTGATTTGTGATTGAATCTAGTGGATTCCCTTCCCTCTTTTGAATGTAAAGATTTTAAGTGAAATTGATTTAGTGATTTCTCCCTTCTATGTTGCAAATTGCCAAATAAATTTTTTTCCCCTTTACAGTATTAATATGATAATATGGATGAGGTTGAGGTAGAAAAATATTGAGAATAGGAATGGGTGGAAGCCACCTTTGTTGAGAATAGAGTGGCCCTACTTTGTCCTGTTCTCTTCTTACAAACCACTATTCTTCAAGGGTGTAGATTTGGTTAATGATGAGTGGTGGAATTGGGGTAGATGTGAATATGTGATATCACAACCCCCTACTAATTTCAAATTTCTCCCACAAAAATCGTAGGTACTCTAGAGCAAGGAAGCTATGGTAATTTTATATGAGTTAGGTGAGGATGTGTTTGATGTATGTTCTTGTTGTTAAATGCTTTCTTAGGTTGTGTTTTGAAGTATCTTTTTGAATGAGTTGGTTATTAATTTTTTATTTTTTAATAATATTTTTTGTTTTTATATTTTATGAATGTGATGCAACACCATAATAAATAAACTAAACAACTAGTGATAGATGAGAAAATTCATGCAATAGAGATACGAGAAGAATGCAACAAAATGACAAAATTATAAAACCTTTATATACTACAAGAAGGATTAAATTCTTTTGCTGGTTTTTTTTTAGTATTTGTGAAGAACGTTATGTTTTTTTGTAATCCTTGTAGTATATAAAGGTTTTATACTTCCTTTTTTTTGTTGCATTCTTCTCGTATTTCTATTGCATAACCTTTCTAATCTATCACTGGTTGTTTCGTTTATTTATTATGGTTTTGCATCACATTCATAAAATATAAAAAACAACAAAATTTAATAAAAAAATGCATAATGTTCATCGCAAATGTAACTCAAAGAAAAAAAACCTAGCAAAAGAATTGTTTGATTCTATATAGAGGCTATTGATGTGTAGTCTAGCCTAATCAATAAACAAATCAATTCCCAATACTGCCAATTAACCATTTCTTTTGAAGGAATGTGTTATTAAATGATTGAAGAAGGTTGACACTTGACATGTAACAATGAGATGAACATTCAAGATGTAATCAATCAAGTGTCCACAAGCTAAAGAAACTAATGCTCCAAGGATAAAAACAACTAAAAACAAGAATGACCCTTAAGTCATTAACTAACTAACCACCTACATATAATTTGAATGATGATCTTAGACCATATTCAAAGTATTAGCTATTAGGTATATGTGTATCCTTAGAGAACAAAGTGAAGCAAACTGAAATAATAACTTAAACAAAGTGTTTGTGAATTTGAAAACAAAGACTACCCAAGTAGATAATTTGATTGCACATTCAACATAAAAGCATAAAAATAGTAATACAAGAGATAACACCAAATTTATTTAGAGAAACCCTTTCAAGAAAAAACTTTGCATGAGAAAGAGGGAAAGAATATTATTAATCTTCTATGAGATGTATACAATAATACTTTTCACCACTATTCTCAAAGCAATTTGAAATCACCTTGATACATGTAACTCAATATATGAAACTACTATTGCAAAACTTTAATTTATGAATTTTTGTGGGAGAGAGAACCATTGTGGAATCTTGAAACAACAAGCTAAAACTTCATAAAAAAAATCATGCCTCCCTTAATGGACAACCCATAAATATAGTGAAAATTAATTAATGTTCGCATGGGCGCCTGACCCACAACTAGTCAAAAATAGTCAATCTCAAGTACTCCATTACTCTCTAATGGTTTCGATGGCTCATTCCTAGAACATGCAAACTTGGGTGCCTAACTCTCAGTAGCATGTAAATGACATGTTTCAACATGCATTGACATGCAAGTCTAGGTTGTCCCTACCTAGAAAGTGGACACCTACATGGAATATTCCTCTAGAATGATTTGAAACCATCATCGACAAGTGTCCACCTCTATGGGATGCAATTACAATTTGTTGAATAGGAAACAAATAATAATTTTTTTATCTCTCACGTCCCATAGAACACTTTACAAAGAACATGGAGACACATTAAAAATGAATTAAGAATGCAAGGTTAATGTCACCTATTTTTCCACTTGATATTGTACATTCCAATTATACTCATGAGATACAAATAATAAAATTAAGTACATTGATCAAGTCCCATGGTCTTCCTACACCAAGAGAAGTTATATGAGGTAATTAGTTTCATAAGAGAATCTATTATATTATATAAAGTGTCAACCTTTTCAATCAAGACCTTATTATTCTCAACCATTTTGTATATAAAGTGATATTTAACATCAACATGCTTAGTATTAGCATGATACATAGGATTTTTGGCCAAACATATGGCACTCTAATTGTCACATCTAATCCACACTATCCTACAATAAAAAAATATACAAGTCATAAATCTATGTAACCATATTGCCTCCTTAGAGACATGTGCAGTAGCCATATACTCTGCTTTAGTGGTGGAAAATGCAATTGTAGGCTATCTGTTACTCATCCAACTCAATGCTCCAAATAAAGTAAAAACATAGTCACTAGTGGACCTTTGAATATCCAAGGCACCTACCCAATTTTCATTTGATGTATGGGAAAAGTGATCTTATGCTAACATATGAAATAACCTAGGTCAACCCTTCTCCCACACAACACTAGGAGTGAGTGGGCTTGGCTTGCTGTCCACAAGGAAGAGCTAATGATGTCCTAGACTCGCACTTCTATTTGTATGTATGTGATAGGTATTTGATTGAGTGTGTGCAATGAACTAGTTTAAATAAGGATAAATAGAGAAATATTAATAGAATGGACAAAATATAGAACAAAAATGTACAAGAAAAGGACAAATCTGGAAATTAAAAATTGAGCGAAACTTGTGATGAAAATAAGGAGAAAACTTTGTAGGAAGGGGCATAGAGCGTTGGGGCCTTGAAGCAAGGTTTTGTGAGGAA
The DNA here is from genome assembly GCF_030272615.1 of Cryptomeria japonica. Classification (NCBI taxonomy): domain Eukaryota; kingdom Viridiplantae; phylum Streptophyta; class Pinopsida; order Cupressales; family Cupressaceae; genus Cryptomeria; species Cryptomeria japonica. The sequence continues at coordinate 464,322,129 of NC_081405.1, read as the reverse complement.
AACTATGACACTAGCACCTAGTATTAGTGTAAGAGGGTCTTGTGTTGTTTGAAATCTAGTATTGTTCATCAATGTTTGCTTAGTCCATCTATAGCTTTTAATCATTGTCAATATTTAGATTTGAACCTGTACACATGAAACGAGGAGAAGAATGTTATGTTGTATAGGGGCTTTACTCAATCAAATATCATGTTAGTGTTTACACATTCACAACAGTAATGATGAATGATGATCATCTCATACTCCCTCAAGAGAAAAGTCAAATGAATAATGATGATGTTGAAACAAAAATGATGACCATAGATTTGAATCCCTTGCTTGAGTTCCACACATATTGTTGATGAAGTCTTACAAGTGTTAATATATAACATGATAACAAATAATAAACAAAGTTACTTTGATTGTGGATAACAACATGCTTTATAGTGTCCTCAGACTTCTCAATACTTAACTAGTCTTGATAACTTGATAAATTTGAATAGAGTGCATAGGTAGATTGGATTGCTAGTGTGCTTAGGATTTCAAATGCAAAAGTGGGCCACATCAATATTTTTTCACACCTTTTTGTTAACAAATACCTAGGAAAGGCCAACAATAAGAATACAACTGTCAAGGGCATGACACTAACATTCAAATATTTGAAGTTGGAGCCAAATCGGGAGAACACTATTGTTGGTCACTACTATCCAACCCTTTTTGGATACACAATGGGCTATGTACTAGGTAGTGTGACCCATATTGCCAATTTAGACTCAAGATGGGCATGCTTGCACCAAATAAAGAAAAACCATCAACTCATGTGCTAAATTAGCATGAAATTGTGAAGGTTATATAATTTATGATATTATAGTTAGCCCCCACTTTTATGGTGGTAGGATCTTATGTCCATACATGTGATAAAGTGTAAAGATTTGAGGTTAAGGCGCTTACCAAAGCACAATATCATACAAAAATTGAACTTGACATAAAGAAAACATGAAGCAACCACACATGATGAAAAAATGCATGTAAGACACAAAGCATACACACAAGAAACATATAAAATATAGAAGACATGGGGAAATTAGAAGACAAACATGAAGCAAACACTAAAGAGAATAAAAAGAGAAAAGTGACCAAAAATTCCAACTCAACAATGTAACAAGACGGGTATCAAAACTTATCTCAATACCAAGCATCATCCCCATAATATAGAAAATACTCTAAGAAACATAATCAAAACATATAACAAAACACATAAAATAAGACATTTGCAGGAGCTCCAACAAACATAGTGCAAGAATGTAATTGATACAAATAATATGATGGGTACATGCTAGCACTCTCTTATTATGTTGTTAGGGGTCATGTGCACTACAAATCCCCCATGGGTCTAGCAAGTTGTGTTATGCTAGATGGCTATGGATGCCAAAACATGTCTATGAATTCCATTGCTCAACAAGTAGTATTATGTTGGGTGATACATAAAATAACAACAAAATGATAATAAAATAACAAGATGTCTTATGCTAGGTGACCAAGGTGAATCATATGAATTATAACAAGTTGTGTTATGTTGGGTGATTCATAGACCACTAACACATCAAGAAGCATAACAACAACAACTATCACAAACTACAAAGTTGCATTATGTTAGGTAATCAAGGTGAATCATATGAATACCACTGACCAATAAGTTTCATTGTGTTGGGTGATTCATAAACCACCAAGCCTTAGGGATCGTAAATTAAAAAAATGATCACAAACTAGCAAGCTGCGTTATGCTAGGTGATCAAGGTGAATCATATGAATACCACTAGCCAATAAGTTGTGTTATGTTGGATTAATCATAGACCACCAATACCTTAGATTGCATACATAACAATAATTATCACAAACTAGAAATTTGTGTTATGCTAGGTGATCAAGATGAATCATATGAGTACCACTAGCCAACAAGTTGTGTTATGTCGAGTGATTCATAGACCACAAAAACTATAGAAGATATATTGACAACCATGTCTCAAGGGGGATTATACAACATAAAACCACCACAAATGGGACAATCAATAAAATAAAAAATTAAAAAGGAATCCATATGCTCCCCTTAAGATGTGAGCATATTGCTATGTTGATATCTTAAGGAATGTGGAAAAGAAGGGGATCCTCAAGAAAAGGATACACACCTCCCAATAATACAATTGTCCTTACCCCTAGTGTATAGGTGAGAACAATCACACAAATAAATATAGTGTTTCTAATAATGGTTTCACCTAAAGTTATACCACCATGAATCACAATGAGCCCCCTATATAGATCTATGAATATCACATAGTGAGGAGAAACATAATAGACAAGGGTTTCATCAATTATGATAGGAAAAAGAAGAAACTCAATATCACTTGTCATGTAAATAATAGCATCAATTAGAAGCTTTAAAAACTCTCACTTAAAGGCCTTACATTCACTAGTGGAATGGCCAAGGATGTGATGATATATGCACAAAATGAGGGATTTGTTTGATTAAGTGTTCTAGGTTTATCATATTTTAGAGGAGGAAGAGTAATAAATTGGGCCTTGAGAAGCTTTAACAATGTTTGCTCTTGCCTAGATAGGGGATAAAGATTATGAAGCAATCATATCTCATGGGAAGGAAGGCTTTTGTGCTTGCTATGAGGCAATGGGAAGGGGGTGGAGGTGGAAAAGAATGTGTGAAACCTACATCCTCTCTATAATAGTATGGTGTAAGGTTCATTGGGACATTAATTCCTTGTTCCATATGCCCAAGACCATCTCCATTATATACACATTTAGAAAACATGTTAAAAACAACATTATAATGTGTTTCTAACTACAATGGAAGAGGACTCGCATCACAAACCCTGCTAAAATGAATTGTATAATCATATTGAGAAGTAAAAAGGGGATGAATGGAGAAAGAAGGATCAATCCTTTTGTGGGAATGAAAATCCTTGTTAGCCTCATTCATACTTGAATTGTTAGCCAAGCATGTATCAGGACTATTATTAAGGAGAATGATGTCATCCTCTTGCACAAAAAGATCTCCATAAGTGGGACGAAGTTTGGTAGAGGTACAATATTCTTCATACACCAATGCTTCATCTCCATGAGAGGAGGCGTTAACATATATTGAAGATAAATCATCATAAATAAAATTTTCAATGATATGATCCTCTTGTGCTAAAATGTTCTCATGAGCAGGATCACTTTAAGGAGACGAACAATCATCATTCTAAGAATCATCAAAAGTTGAATAAGATACATCTAATAATGATTTTATGCAATAAAGAAATGAAGAGGACATCTTTGAGAATATCATTATCTAACAAATGAATCAATGCAATGAAATCTCAAAATATGCAAGAGTATGTTCCTAGTGTAACTAGGAATTTGGGAATAGGCATCAAAAGCACATAATTAAGCAACCACAAACCTAATTAGCTATGATAAAAAAAATCCTAATTCAATCAATAGAGCTATGAAGACAAGACAATAAAAATAAACACAAACCATCACAAAATGTCTCCTCCATGATTCTCCATTGTTCTTCTTTCTCCTTCAAATTTGATGTGTGGATCTCACCTACAAAGCACAAATGCAAGTGAAAAGCAAGATGATTACGAGATGAAAATCGTAGCATAAGGATACTCGAATTGTAGTTAAAATTGAAAATGAGAAATGAGAGCTCAATTTATAAAATAGTTGGGATTGATTGAATGGCTAAGATTGAAAAGATTTTTGGTTAGATGGACGAACCAAATTGAGTGCACAACAAAGCTATCATTCGGGGAAGGATGAAGATAGAAGAAAGCAAATGGGAAGATATTATGATAATAAATAATAAAAATTTAAATTATTTTCTCATAAATACCAAATTAGCAGGTTGAAGAGATAAGAGAGATAAAAATTAGAAAGCAGAAGAGATAGTTGGAAATAAAAATTAGAAAGTGGAAGAGCTAAGTGGGACCATAAATAAATTAATTAAATTTGTTTATTTCACCCACACATGGTAATTAAATAAATTAAAAAATTATTTAATTAGAATAATTTAGAGAAAGGGATTAAATAATTAAATGAATTATTTAATCAAAGAGGAATAGTTAGGATTAGTCTATTAAGATCAAGATTAATTGATTAGAAAGAGATAATGATGAATATTAATTAAATAATAAATATTATTTAATTAATGTTTTAGAAGAAAAATAATTGAATAATTAAGAATTATTTAATTATAGGAAATTAGAAGAAGAATAATAGTACTAATTAAATAATTAAAATTATTTAATCAGTTTAGACGAAAAGGTTAGTGAAAAGTGTCGTCAAACACTTAAGATAATTTTCAATGTCTATATTTTGCCTCTCTTTGAGACAATGCGGTTTTGAGCGTTGTTTCAAAGAAAAATTTGAGAAATCATGCCCCAGTAGACCATAGGATGGAGGTAGGATGCCCCCTCGAGAGATTGTTTATGTATGAAAGAAATGAATGATTTCTCAAAAGAAGAAAAGAATGTTAGATGAAAGAAGAAAAATGATGAAAGAGAAAAAGGGTTAGTAAGAAGTGAAGAATGTTAACTGATTATAGAAAAGGGGTGATGAAGAAAATCTTGATTGATCAGATAGAATAGATAGCATGATAATGATTGATTTGATGAATAGATAGAATGATTGATGGGATAGAAGAAATGCAAATGAGAAATGAAAAATAATCAGTGTGATGAAATATTGCTTTCACAAATGCTAATAGTAGGTGAGAACCTTTATTTGATATGGCAAAACAGATGCGGTACACCATGGAAATGAAGGCCAGGGCAATAAGGCAATCCCTTTGCGTAAAACAGACACGTTGCATACAAGGAATGGTTCAACTATCCTAAGACATTATGTGTGTCAAAGGTCGAGGTATGTGTGACATTCACAACATGAACGTGCCAACATAGACACCCAAGACATACTTGCCCTAGAATGTTATAAAACACCCTACAAACAAAAAGACAAAAACAAAAATGACCATGAACCATCCCAACCACCCTAAATCACTCAGTGACATCGTCGAGCAACACATGAACATGATCGAGGATAAATTAGTGCAAAATAAGATTCACAAATCCAAACAAGTCAAACACCATTCTGATCTTGTTGTCAAAGTTGATAATGTTTTGTGTTGATGATAAGATGATCATGTTGCCTGGTTTCAGGGAATGCAGTACCCCATCTAAGATAGGATACAGTCTAGTTTTGAGTATACTACACCCTGTATAAGACCCATGATAATGTTGACAAGTACCAATGATATTGTTGTTAATTGTTTGATAAGACAAGTTGACTAATTTGAATGCTTGGTTGATTGAAAAGTTCATCCGTTAATGTGTGATTTGCTAAGCGCAATATTTATCGTGTTTTCTGTCTGACACCCGCTCAAATGTCTGTCTATGTACAAAAAAGCCAATTTATTGATGGAATGAAAATTATTGTTTTTGGATTTTGATGTTTTCCAATTTTTAGGGTTTTTGTGATTTTTTTTTAAAAAATTATCCTTTTTTCAAGACATTTAATGATGTTTTTGGATTATTTCAAGACATTTTTTGAATGTTTTTGGATTATTTCATTACAATTTTTGAATTTTTTTGAATTATTTCAAGACATTTTTTGAATGTTTCTGGAATTATTTCAGGATATTTTTCAAATGTTTTTGGAATCATTTCAGGATGTTTTACGATTTTTTTACTTTTTTTAGGACTTTATTTGATTTTTATGGATTTTTTCAGGACTTTATTTGATTTGTATGATTTTGGTCCTAGTGTCTAGCAAGGCAAAGAATATTATGAATGGATAAATAAGCTTTCTGAAATGTTGGTGGATAGAGGAAAGATAAAGCCATTTATTATGGGGACAAAGTAGAATCAATTTCCAAGGGCTATCACATGATGAGATAAGAGACTGGATTTGACAATGTAAAGCAATGGCATGGCATGAGGGACATATCAAGAGGTTATTGAAACCATGTTTTGCATTTTATGTCCTTATGTCGGATCAAGGTCAAGGGACGAGGGATATGGACTAAAGGTTGTGATAGGCTAAGGGATAGTGACAAAAGGTTGCAATAAGCAAAGGAATATGGACGAAAGGTTGTAATAAGAAAATAGATAAGGAACAAAAGCTATGATAGACTGAAATCTTTGAACAAGATGCATGATATTCATGAAAATCCTCAACCTTGTCAAGATCAAATGTGGAAAAGGGATTATGGACATGAGGAATGATAGGATAATAGAGGGTATAAAAAGGGTATGATAAGATAATAGGATAATGAAGAGCAATAGGATATGATAAAATAATGGAGGGATGGAATTTGCCCCCAAGTATGGTATGTGAGAAGTTCATGCATTACACATGACGCCTGTTTGTTAGGTTTTCATCATGGTACTTGCCCAAGGCGTCTGTTTACCAGGTTTCCACCAAAGGACGAATGGTTTTTCTTTACTCTTTTCTTCTTCTTTTTTTTCTTTTTTTTTTTTTTTGATTTCACACAAGGTGCTTGTTTGCTAGGTTTTCGCCAAGGTGATGATTTCTTACTTTTTACTCTCTTTTTTTTTTGCATTTTTTTGCATTTTTTGACTTTTAACAAAAATGGACACATGATAGGGGATGGAAGAAGGACTCAAAATTATTGTTGTTTGTATAGTACCCTTGAAAAATAGACCATGACCATTAAAAGTATGTTCAAAGATGTTGGCAGGATAATGACATGGAAATGAGGGTGGACTAAGCTAAGGCTTTATGCAAAACATTGGATCAGAGGGATGAAAGGATAGAAAATATGCATTGGATAATGGATGGGATGTTGGAATAATTGGGCTTCAGTAGATGGAAATGTTGGCAATATCAATATTGGCACACACCTTGAGGGGTGGTGGACTGATGGAGGAAAAGTGGATCTCATATTTTGAGATTTGGAAGGAGGAATAGCTAGGGATTTTGGGACATAAGAACCCAAAATGGATGAAGGAGGTGATGAAGGAATAGACTTGGAAGGTTTGGATGGAGGAATAGAAATTTTGGATGCCAATTTGGATTTTTCTTTTCGTGCTTCTATGAGCCACTTGGGAATCCACATTGTTTTTTATTTTTCATGCTTTTGTGGTTCCTTGGAACGCATTGCTTGCACAAGTGATTTAGGAACCCATATAGATTTCGACTTTTATTTTTGAGCAATTGGCCTTTTGGATTTTTCTTTTTCTTTTTGGATCATATTTTTCTTTGTTTTTACATGTTGATTAGATTGGACATATTGATCCTTGAATACATGTGGATTGCTTGGCTTATGACTTTTATGTTTGGCGACATCCAAATTGCTTGGAGGGGGAAATGAATGTATGAATTTATGGGAATTAAATGGAGGTCTTTTGGATGTATGGAAGGTTCTCAAAGATGTGTTCCTTTGTTGACCTTGCATAGGGGACAAAGGGATATAAGGACCTAAGATGGATGGAAGTGATAAAGGGGAAGGAATATGTTTGGATTTTGATGGAGGGATACCAGCATCTTGAGGATTGTCACTAAGGCCATGACCATTAATAATTTATTTGACATTGAGGGGTTCTTTCTTGTGAAGGTCTACCCCTTTGAATTTATGAATATTTTGACATGTAGGATACTCTTTGCTTTGGGAAGAAGACACAATTCCATTATGAGGTGGAAGTGGATCAGACTGGAATAGAGTGGAGGAACCCATTGTGCATGTAGGTGGTTCATGAACATCTTGCACCAACATGTTAGAATCATGAGGGGGATTAAGATCATGAGGGGGATCAAGATCAATGATAGGCTCTTTATGAGATGGAATGGGAGGAATAATGGGATCATCGAAAGAAATGAGATCTTGGAGTATATATGAAGGATTAAGACATGGAGATGGAGGAAAAAAGGAATCTTGTGGAGGATTTAAAGGGATGATAGGGTCTTGTGGTGGACATGAAGCTAAAAGGATACTTTGATCTTGACAAGGAGGAATATCATTGGATTCCTCTTTAAAGGTGATCTAATCTTGACTTTCAATGGGATCATTAGGAAGAATGGATGGAATATCTTGACCTTGCTTAGTAAGTGAAACGTCAATTAGATTTCAAAGGGATATTTTGTTCATGAAATGGAAGGGGATCATTTAGGATAGGATGGACTGAGATATCTTGATCTTGCTCAGGGAGTGGAGTGTCAATAGGACTTTGGATAGGATGGACATGGATGGTGGGATCATCAAAGGAAATAAGATCGTGGTCAATGAATGGATGGCATTGTTCACCCTTGGTATCTTGATCTTGATATGTATTCAGATGCATTTCTTCATGCTCTAAATCATCCTCTTGACATGGGGTTGGAATTTGGATACACATGGGGGATTCTGGCAAGGAATAAATGCTTGGACATGAAAGAGATGGAATTTGAATGGGATCCTCTAAAATAGGTGTGATGGGAAATGAAGCACATGATGGCATTGGATCTAGCATTTTTGAAACATGGCAGGGACGTGCATCATGGATTGGATTAGCTTGGTAATAAATTGTGGATAGCCCTTGGGATATTTCATCCTTGGGTGTATCGTTTGATGAGGATGATATGGAAGGTTCTTACAAAGCTTGAAAAAGTGTAGGAATAGAAGCCACTAGAGAATCAATTTGTTTATGAGGGGATGAGCCATTTCTAGACATGGGTGCACATTTTTTTATCTTTCTTGGAAGAATCGCTCAGGATTCTCTTTAAGAGTTGTGTAAAAGAGCTATCTTTCTTTGGAGACGCATTTGAATCCTTGCGAGATTTTGACATGGTTAGGTTTTGATGTTGGATTTGTTTGAAAGGGATTTGGTTTTGGTTTGATGTTACGTTTTGGTTGTGAATTGGGTTTTGGTTCAATGGGATTTGATTTAGGACTTGATTGAATTGGTTTGAAACATTTAAAATTTGGTTTTGATTGAATGGGATTTGATTTTGGACTTGGTTGAATTGGTCTGACATGGTCACTTGTTGAGGTTTGTGGGAAGGACGTGTGAGTTGCAAATTTTGTGTTGAAGGTTGGGATGATTGGAACGTGGAGATTGGATAATTTTGAGCCATGTGTAAGTTGGATTGGTAGGAAGAATAGATTACTTGTGAAGGTTGAGTCTCATAAGAACATGAAGGTTGGTATGACTCTGATATTGATTGAATTGGAGGAGAAATGATTTAATTGTAATATGAAGGTTGATATTTTTGTCTAGCCTCATAAGAAAAGGAAGGTTGGTATGATTCAAACTCCAACTTTAATTTTGATTATGAGTTTGAGTCTAATTCTCTTATGATTGGTGGTATTTGATTTTTTCTCATAATTTTCGCTAACCAAATCGCATGTGGGCTAGGACTAGTCTTGTTTGAACAAGAATTTTGATGTCTTGGATGCAAACTTGAGGTTCGGTTTTGAATGACTGTTTGGTTTGATCTATGTTGAACACTACCCAATCCTGGTTACATTGATACAAAGAATAGTTCAACATTTGGTGGTGGTCCCAATTGAACGATTCGATACTATGGTAGCATGTTTGCAGGTGGACCAACATTTGGATTAAAGTTTGATTGTATGATATTGCCTTATTGTTGGGTTGGACAGAATTGTGATTGTCTCAACTGGTATCATCCATTGGAAAAGACATGGCTTGATGTGCGGATTCTTGTAATTTCTTGGACTTGGACATTGTTTCAATAGGCATGTCACTAGATGCAATGCAACTAATGGAATTGATAAACGCAACCTAAAAGGATGGAAATGCAACTTGTGTTTTTGATCTTTTGAATTTTTGGAATGACAATGAAATGCAACCTTAGAAAAATGATGATGCAATCTATGACAAGTAAGAAACCTTTGTTTTTGTTGTTTTTAAATATTTGGACAAACTTTTGAAATGTAAACCTAAAGACGCAACCTTGGGAAATTGAAATGAAGTCAAAACCTTAAAAGTGAAAAAGGACAAAGGACAAAATGATGATAGGAAAAATCACAATGTCTCACCTATACGCTTGGATACTAAGATAGGTTTGACAAAATGATGTTGATAGAAGGGCAAATGTTGGACAGGGTCAAGACTCCCTAACAAAAACTTAGGGTTTAGTGTAAAGTTTTGATTTTGAAGTTTGACAAACCTAATTTTGAAACTAAATGCAAGAATCCAATGATAATGACAAGACCTAAGGATATGATATGAATGATATTATCTAAATATATGATATGATCGAGGGATATGATATGATATGATAAAATCAAGCCAAGACAAGACTAGAGTTTGTGGCAATGCAATGATAAATCCAATACAATATGGATATGTGAGAACCAATGACTTTGGAAATTCAAAATGGAACCTAATCCAAGACCTAATTTTGGAATGATGATAATGTAATGAAGACTTAGGAAAATGATTCGTGTAGACACTAAAAAATGCTCAATACCCATGTCTCCTATTTTCAACATATCATGCGCATAGTCTTTACTGGCCTAATTTTCCCAATTCTTCTCATTTTTTACCCATTTTGACCTAATTTGACTTAATTTGATCAAATTGAGGTTTTTGGATGTTAGTTTAACTAATTTGGCCTCTTAATTAATTAAACCCCCTTTTACTAACAATTCCTCTAAGTCCTGATAAATTTATTTTATTTAATTAACTAATTCGTAAATATGAGAAATAAATTAATAAATCATTTTTATTAATTTATCATATTTATCTTCCTCCAAAATAAAGATAATTAATAAATTTTATTTGTTAATTCATCTTTATCTATTTTTTGTGTGGAGATAATTAATAGAGCTTATTTATTAATTATCTCTATTTATTCTCTCATGTGAGGATATTTCCTTCTTTTCTCAAATTTTTATTCTTTTGTTTTATCCTCTTATATGGAGATATTTAATAATTTTAATTATTAAATCTTCTCTTAAAATCCTCCTAATTTTCGAATTTGGAAACTAATATATTTCCTTGATTTTCAAAAATCAATATTTTTGGCAATATCTCTTTAATCTTAATTTTAAATTCTAAAATGAGGTATGCATCTTCAAAAAACTATTTTCTTTTGTGAGGAGATAATTAATAAATCTTATTCATTAATTTTCTTATAAGAGGTATTATATTTATTTTTTAATTCTTCTATTTATCTTTTTGAATCAAGATATTTAATTTTTTTATTATTATTAAAATCTTCATGATACTTTCAACTTGCTAATTTGGTATTTATGAGAAGATAATTATAGATTTTATTATGTATTCTCATTATATCTTCTTATTTTCTTTATTTTATCTTCATCCTTCCCTGAATGGCAGCTCTGTTGTGCACTCAATCTTTTCAAAAAATCTTTTCAATCTTAGCCATCCAATCAATCCCAATTTTTTCTATAAATTGAGCTCTCATTGCTCATTTTTAACAACCACACTTCTAGTATCCTTATGTTGTCGATTTCGTTATCATCTCATCATCCAATTTTCTTTACACTTGCACTTGCTTTGTAGGTGAGATCAACAAATATCAATTTGAAGGAGAAAGAAGAACAATGGAGGTCAATGGAGGAGACATATGCATGTGGTTTGTGTTATTTGAATATTTTATCTTCATTCCTTTATTGGTTGAATTAGGAGTTCTTATCATAGCTTGTTAGGTTTGTGGTGGCCTAATTACATGCTTTTGATGCCTTTTCCTAAATTCCTAGTTACAATTTTAACCCTAAGTGCAAGAGAGGATAATGACCAAACAATGAACCTAATATGAAACGAGATGAATGTATGCCTTAAGACCTAAGTTTGAACTATGCAAGAGCTAACCCTAAGTGACATGACTTTTGAAATAAATATTTCCAATGTTTTGACAAGCCATGCTGATAGAATATTTTCAAATGTTGGATGGATACTTTGAAATGTTTTGGACCAAGTTTGACTTTGTTTGGACACTTGTTTGTTTTGAGAACCAAGGTTGATTATGATCACTTTTGAAGGTTGTTTTGTTTGCCAATGTTTATTTGATAAGTTGATTATGTCCTTTGTTTATGATTCACGTTTAACAAACATGAAAGATAGAATGTTTGATTGACTTTGAAAGAAGACACTCATGCACATTCAACAACAAATCCTATGGTAGGCCAGGACAATATTTGTTGGGTTCCCACTTGAGATTACTCTTAGCCGCACCTACTCATAACAAATAGCTTAGGAACTTATTAGCATTGGCTCCCTTCCATGACACTCACTTCTTCGGGCATACCAAGTTTTGAATTCCTAAGGTCATCACTTCCCAAGGAACTGCTATCTCTACAATGAGCCACAAAATGTGGGACGACTTCAGAGGTCCAACCTCCTGCACCAACAAATAGAAGGTTTTGGGTTTCTAAACACAAGAGCTTGTAGTCAAGGCATCCATATGAGTGGCCATACTTGGTAGCATTTTCCACTCTATTAAAAGAGGTCTCCCAGCCTACAGAGGTAATGCTCTACAAGTTTTTATGTGCCACGCGGGCACTAAGGAAGACATAACATCGTTATGGCAACATATAACACTCATCGTTTGCAACTTTTGTCATAAAAGCATTTGTTTATAGTGGCTCGGAAGGTCTTGGCTTTAGCCTATTGCCACTTGGGTCGTTCCCTCTCACTAACGCCTGTGCGAGGTGTCAGGCAAATTGAGAGGTAGACCCTCTAAAGGTAAAAGCATGGAATCGAAATAAAAGAAGGCATGACAAACAATGATTCTTTAAACTTTAGGAAATGAAATGTTCTCTACACTAAGGCAAACAGTCTTGCTTCAAAATTTGCATGATATGAGTTCATTGATCCATTTGCATCCTAGTTAAGACTAGATGAGGTTAATTCCACCTTAATTTGAAAAGGATTTGATCAATTTAAACCATGATTAAATGCAATTTGTTGTTCATTTTAAACCCTTTGCATGCATGAAATGTGAAATTTGTTGTTGTTCTTTGATCGAAATCCTAATTAAGGCTATGTGAGAATTGTGGGATTCATTCAAACCTCTTAATTAAACTATATGAAGAATTGTTGTTCATTGCATGTTAATAAATCTTGCATAAATCATTGTTTAGACTCCATAAAGCCCACATGCAACAATAGATCCTCACATAAAACCTACATGCAACAACAAATTAGTTCAAAAAACCCGCATGCAACAACAATGGATTAATGCAAAAAAAACATACATGCAACAATGGATTAGTGTAAAAAACCTGCATGCAACAATGGATTAGTGTAAAAAACCTGCATGCAACAATGGATTGGTGTAAAAAACCTGCATGTAATAATAGATAAGGGAAAAAATCCTGCATGCAACAATAGATCAACACATAAAAATTGCTTGCAAACATATATCAACATCTAAAACTTGCATGCAAATAGATTGAAAAAATTGTTGGATTTTGCACGTTCACGTTGGGTTCACCAGAAAATGTAACTAGGAATTTGGGAATAGGCATCAAAAGCACATAATTAGGCAACCACAAACCTAATTAGCTATGATAAAAAAAATCCTAATTTAATTAATAGAGCTATGAAGACAAGACAATCAAAACAAGTGCCACATAGTGGCGAGTACTTGCCTTAATAATTTTTAGTTTAATAATAATATTTGTTATAATTATTAGAAATATTTATTTATTGTAACTAATATTAGCCAATCATTTACAAGTAAAATAATTTTTGTAAATTATAAAGTTAAAAAATATGCATCTATATTATAGAAAAATGTTGAAAAATATAAAACAAAAGAAAATATTTTGTTTTCATTGGTGTAAATAATTTTATTTTGTAACCATTTAAACATGACAAATGAATTTTCATTACAATAGTATTGCCTAATGGAAAATACTAAAAAAATGTATGACTTTTTAATTTTGTGAATATATAAGATATTGTTTATTATTAATAATTTATATTATTAAAATAATATATTATTTTTATTTAATTTTTTAAGTTGTAAAAATAAACCTTTCAATAATTGATTTGTTTGGAAAAAAAAATTAAAAATAAAATGATTTATTTTTTTTTTAAATAAATTAATAAATCAAAAAATGTCATTAAATTTTTTATAACTTATATTACATGTGAATAAACTCATAATTTATATTATTATATTATAATGCAATGCATATTTTAGATCAATTTTTTTTATGTTGCTTAGGATTTTTCCACAATGATTTAGTTTCATTATTCTCGTTTTTATAAGATTTAATGTTTTTTGGTTTTATGATTAAATTAATATGAATATTTATGTTTTTTGAGATTATGTGTTGTTCTGAGAAACCCGCCTATAAGAGGTAAAATGATATTAGCCAATCGTTTGCAACAAAAATAATTTTGTAAATTATAATGTTAGCAAATGTGCATCTATACTATAAAATAAATTTTAAATAATTAAAGAAAAAAAAATAGTTGCTTTTCATTGGTCTAAATAATTTTTTTTAATAACCATATAAGCACAACTAATGAATTTTCATTACAATAGTATTGCCTAACAGCAAGTACTAATAAAGACAAACCATCACAAAATGTCTCCTCCATGATTCTCCATTGTTCTTCTTTCTCCTTCAAATTTGATGTCGATCTCACCTATAAAGCACAAATGCAAGTGAAAAGCAAGTTGATTACGAGATGAAAATCGCAGCATAAGGATACTCGAATTGTGGTTAAAATTGAAAATAAGCAATGAAAGCTCAATTTATAAAAAAAAATGGGATTGATTGAATGGCTAAGATTGAAAAGATTTTTTGTTAGATAAACGGACCTGATTGAGTGCACAACAAAGCTGACATTCGGGGAAGGATGAAGATAGAAGAAAGCAAATGGGAAGTTATTATGAGAATAAATAATAAAATCTTTAATTATCTTCTCATAAATACCAAATTAGCAGGTTGAAGAGATAAGGGAGATAAAAATTAGAAAGCGAAAGAAATTGGAAATAAAAATTAGAAAGTGGAAGAGCTAAGTGGGGTCATAAATAAATAAATAAAATTTATTTGTTTCACCCACACATGGTAATTAAATAAATTAAAATTTTATTTAATTAGATTAATTTAGAGAAAGGGATTAAATAATTAAATGAATTATTTAATCAAAGGGGAATCGTTGGGATTAATCGATTAAGATCAAGATTAATTGATTAGAAAGAGATAATGATGAATATTAATTAAATAATAAATATTATTTAATTAATGGTTTAGAAGAACAATAATTAAATAATTAAGAATTATAAAATTATAGGAAATTAGAAGAAGAATATATATATATATATATATATATATATATTTTTTGATAAAAGTGGGCAAGCCACTAAACTTATATTTTATTAATTTTGAATTTTGAAAATACAAACGGGTTCAAAGGGCATACCGGCAGGAAAGAACCCACAAGAAAACCTTTGATTGTGGCCCAAAAAAAGTAAATTTAAAACCCCATATACCCAATTACATATCTGATTTTGATCACCCTCCCATTACATAGCTTTCAAAGATATACATATCATTATGCAAAAAAAACACCATAAACCCAGTTACATATTTGATATTGATCACCCTCCCATTACATGGCTTATCGAAGATATACATATCATTATCCATATGACCCAAAAAATTATGAGGAGTAATCTGTAGAGGAGGTACCCAGCCACAAGGCTTCCCAAGCTTGCCATAAAGATATATCAACTGATCAGAACCCTGCATCAAAAAAACATCAACATATCTGCACACATAGTTAGTTCTGAAACCAAGAACTTGAGCTCTCAACATGGGGCTCTCTATCCATGATCAAAGGAGGAATGATCTGCAAGGGAGATTCTAACCATGGAGGAGCTAAGGCCAAAAAACCAAAAGAGAGTAGAGAATGTAAACCCATAAGCACCACTAAGGCTTTATCCACAAACTGTGAGGGAACCGATTCTAGCAAGGATTCAAAAGCATGCAAGGTGTCCCCCAATCTATCACATAATAACCCCATTCTCAACTCGAACAATAAAACTCCACAATTCCCATTATCCAGCAGATCAGAGCGAGGAAGAAAACCCCCGTAATAAAAAGAGCCCAGCTCAAAATGATAATTATCCAATATAGAACTAACAAGCTCCCAGGAACAAATCAAGGGAGAGATAAACATATGAACCAAGAGATGGAGTAAATCCTTATCAAGCAAAATGTCATAGCAAACAGTAAGAAATCGAGATAAAATCTTAGAGCCAGAAAAGGAAAGACTAGATTGCAACCAGAGAGATCCCAGCAACCTGCAAACCTCAAAATCCACCTGAGGAGTAAGCAAACAGAACACTTCCCCAAGCATTTCAGAATTATTACTAGGAGCCTCATTTTCCCTCTCAATCGGGCATTCGACAATGACCCTATATCTTGAAAGAGAAAAAGCACTCAACATATGAAACAGAGCTCGAACAAGAATAATCCAAGTATTTACTGTTGTATTGAGAATGAAATCGGCTTTTAAAGACCATTCGCCACCAAAAACATGAACCGAGATAATCATGGTACTTCATAATTATAAGTAAAGCCAATTGAAGCAAGATTAAAGCTCATACAAGATAAACCATAAATAATGGACTTCGCACGAGGGTGGTGGCTGAAACTAGTACTTCATATCCCAACTGGTGCCACATAACAAGCTACACACTCCTTATCATAATGGCTTCATAAAAAACCGTGAATGATTACAACCAAAACACATTCCCTTCGTACATCATAAAATAGTAAAGCCTTTAAAACACATGAGCAAGGACAAAGTAGATCAAAAATACCAAATCATAATCACCCTCGAAACCAATCTGCTGACAGGGTGCCACCTTAATACCATAACAGGTACCACCCTTACTGCTTATGACAGATCATAAGCATACTCAATAGCCAACTAGGAATTGCCTACTAAGCATGCTTACCACCTGCGCATAAACCCCAAACATGCTACCTTCTTAAGGCATTAAGGTGCTAAAAGACTTTTTATGAGAACATATTTAAGAAAAACCAAGAAGATTTAATGCAAATGTTTCAAAAGGGAAGGTGGGAACTCATCCATACTTATATCCCGCGAGTTTGCATTAGTGTCAATGGCTAAGTTTGCCAAAAAATCTGCTATTATATTAATTTCTCTGAAGCAATGGGTGATCAAGAAGGAATCAAAGAAAGCCAACTGTTGTAAAATTAACTCCAGAACATATTGTAATTTCCAACAATTAGATTTCTTCTTCATAACACATTGGATGGTTACCATCGAATCCCCTTCACTTACAAGATCCTTGATGCCCAAGGATATAGCCATGTCCAAGCCCAGTGATAGGGCCTTAAATTCTGCAAAATTATTGGACTTATACCCAACAGCATGACATCTATCCTAGACAATATTCGCATGATGATCAAAAATCACCATACCTACCCCTGCCAAACCAGGATTTCCATGAGAAGCACCGTCAAAATTTAATTTAAAATGCGTATTAGGAGGGGGCTTCCAAATAGCTAAATGTCTTTTGGTTAAAGCATTACTATTTCTCAAAATGGAACCATGAGAGGGCAAGATAGATAATAGCTTCCAAACCCTAGTCACCCTACCATCCCAGTGTGAAAAACAAGAGAGATTTTCGAGGTTCCTAAAGATATAAGACAAGACAACTTCTGAAATAGAGGATTCAATTTTCAGTAGAACCTCCTCAAGAGAAGAGCTAATCTTTTTAAAGATCCTATTATTCCTTTCTAGCCAAATGTTCCATATTAATATGGAAGGGGAAGCAATCCAAAGACAAGCATAGAAGGATGAAGCAAATAGAAGAGGCCAAGCTGTAAAGTGTGAAATAAGATCTTTCCCTATTACAAAAGACAGGTTCAATTTGTCAAAAAGCCACTGTTAGCATTGAAATGCAAAATCACAGTGAAGGAAGAGATGAGAGGAGGTTTCCAAGTTTTTTTTGCATAACACATAAGAAAAAACATTAGTGATACCAAGTCTATCCAAGCGCATGCCTGTAAGTACCCTATCCTGGACTATTAACCAAGCAAAAGCACCAGCTTTCGAAAGACAGGCCAAATGCCAAAAAAGCTTATGTGGCCAAGAGGAAGAGTTGTTGACCGACACAAGAGAGTTATATCCATCCTTAACCGTATATTTGCCCGAGATGTTCCTAGTCCATACAAGTTCATCTTCAGAGTCAGAGAGGATAATCGTTCTTTCTTCCAAAACCTTTGCAAAATATAGCTTGAGATCATTCTCAACATCCAAGAATTCAATGGACTTCCATTTTGCTAATTTCAAATCACCATTATGAATTACCTCGAAGTAGTCTGCCACAAATACCCCCCAAAGGGAAGAAAGGATAGATATCAAAGGGGACCAATCCCTTATATTTTGTACGGGAGTATGACCATTCCACATTTCATCCCAAAATCTAATCTTTTTCCCATTATGAACAATCCAAGAAAGATGTGGCAAGATAACGTTCTGACGTTTGCAAATAAAATTCAACATAGCCGAACCTAAAGGTAGATTAGATATCTAAAAGACATACTTCCTAGGTCCATTATTCAAGTATTTTGCAAACATTATTTGTGCCCAAAAAGAATCAGGTTTCTCATACAACTTCCAAACCAATTTAGCTCTTAGAGCCAGATTCTATTTATTCAAATTTCTAATTCCTGTACCCCCTATTCCTTGGGCAAATAGACTTTATCCCAAGCTACTAAGGGCAGTTTATGCTTCCCATCTTTATTACTATTCTAGAGAAAGGACCTAAGAGTGTCCTGCAGACGTACTAACACCGATTTAGGGGTGCTTACTACTGACATAAGATAAATAGGGACCGAATTCAACACAGATTTAATCAGTACAAGTTTTCCTGCAAGGCTTAACCATTTATGGCTCTAGGATAAAATCCTCTTTGAGATGACCGAAATGAGCTTTTCCCAAAAGGATAGATTATTTTGTTTAATGAAAAAAGGTATACCTAGATACTTACAAGGTAGAATACTAGGATCAAAACCCCAAAAGGTCTGCAATCTCTGCTGGACTAATTGTGATGTGTTAAGGAAGAATATTTTTGACTTCTCAATGTTGACTTTTTGGCCAGAAAAAACCACATACTTTTGGATGATTCCATTTATAGTATTAGCCTCCTTTAAGGAAGCTTGACCAAAAAGCAGAGTGTCATCTACAAATAAACAATGTGAAATAGGAACAGGAACCCCATGGATCGCAATCCCCTTCCATAAACCTTTTGATTTTGCAGCCTTAATTGCCCAGCTAAAAGACTCCGCTAAAAGGATAAATAGGAAAGGGGACAGAGGATCCCCCTGCCTCAAACCTCTTAAAGAGGAGAAAAAGCCACAAGGAGCCCCATTAATTAAAACTAAGAATTTGGCAGTGGAAATAACAACCTTTATCCATTTGACCCAAGCCTTAGAGAAACCTAATTTGAGAAGAACATAAATAAAGCCTCCCACTCAACCCTATCATAGGCCTTCATCATATCCAGTTTGAGAATCATAGACGGGACCTTCTGAGTATGGATAGAATGCAGCACTTCGTGAGCCACAATGGCTCCCTCCGGTGTTTCCCTACCAGGAACAAACCTACCTTTCTCTAAGGAGATGATTTTGGGAAGAAGTTTTGCCAATCGAAGGGAAATTGCCTTAGTAAATATTTTATACAGAGTATTGCATAAAGCAATAGGATGAAAGTTAGCAAAGGTCTTAGTGACTTCTTTCTTCGGGATAAGGGCAATCAAAGTGGTATTAAGTTCTTTTAGCATTGACCTATTTCTCCTAGCCTCTTCAAGAGCCAAAAGGACATCTTTGCCCACAAAGTCCCAACACTTTTGGAAGAATAAAGTGGTAAACCCATCAAGCCCCGGAGCCTTGTCAGGATTCATATCAAAAATTGCACATTTAACCTCTTCCAAAGAGAAAGGAGACATCAGCATCATATTATCTTCCAAGGACACTAAAGGGGGAATATCTGAAAGAAAACCATTCGATCCATATCCACCCTCCAAGGTCAATAATGATTTAAAGAAATTAACTGCTTCCGAAGCAATGTCTTCTGATTCAGTAAGCAGCTTCCCATTGGGATCCTCTATGCAAGATATCCTATTTCTACTCCTTTTTAGCTTGGTGGAAGAGTGAAAAAACTTTGTATTTTTGTCCCCATCTGAAAGCCACACTTCCCTGGATTTTTGTCTCCAATAAGATTCTTCCCTAGCTAATACTTCCTCTAATTCTGATTTTAAGGATTTTAATTCATCAAACACATGTGAAGCCATACCATGAGTAAGCACGTGCGTATTTAAACATTCAATCATATCTTGGATTCTTTGTTTTTCATGGAAAATATTCTTAAAATGTGAAGAATTCCACTCTCTCATATTTTTCTTCAAAAAACTAAGTTTCTTAACAATCTGAAACATTTGAGACCCTGGACAAAAGGGGGCAGAGTTCCACTGTACCCTTAGAAGGGGTAAAAATGAGGGGTCCCTGAGCCACATAGGTTCAAATTTAAAAGAAGATTTAAAATTAGGAGTACCCTCCAAGATAGTTAATGAGATCGGAAAATGATCAGAACCTGACAAAGGCAAAATAGAGGAAAAAAACTCAAAATCTAATTGTAACCACGATTCTAAGAGCAAGAAACGATCTAACCTCTCTACTATTTGAGAAAAGTCTCTCCTCATATTTGTCCAAGTGAAAACCCTGTTTTGAAATTTACAATCAAAGAGGTCCATGTCAAAAATAAAATTCCCAAAATCAACCATAGTTTTCTTAGCTAGAAGAATGCCTCCTCTCTTTTCACTAGAATCTATGATTGCATTAAAATCTCCCCCAAATATGACTAAAGACCCCTGCCCTAATGGAGAAGTGATCCTTTTTAAGTCACCCCGCAACTTACATTTAGCTTGAATCGTAGAAGGAGCATAAACATTAAATAGCCAAATCTTAACCTTAGAAACCTTGCTAAGAATCAAAAACAACATCTAGTTTGTAGCCGAAGTTACTATCTGGACATCTATATTGAAGTTATTCCACAGTAATGCTAGGCCTCCAGAAGCCCCAGTAGCTGGGTGAGAAACAAAGTTCCACCTTTTCCAAGATGAAAAAAGCACATCAGCAGAACCCTGAGATAATTTAGTCTCTTGCAACATAATTATATCACACTTAATTAAATCCAACTAGGATTTAATCAAGCGGTTCTTGTTAGGGGCATTTAAGCCCCTAACATTCCAAGAAATAATCTTCATTGTCCTCGAGGGGAGGCCGAAGCTCCCCTCTTCTCAATAACCAGAGCTTTGGTACTATTACCAAAACAACTCTGTAAATTTCTTTTAACAGCCCCTGATCTAGTCACAAGAGGACTAGTCAACAAAGGATTCCCCTTTTTCTTTTTCCCCTTTAAGGGAGTCGAAGTAGAATTTTTAGGTCTTCCTAGGGAAAGAGTCTTTCTCCCCTGACCCATACCAGGAGAAAGGGACAAAGTTTTATGTACCCTAGCATCAATTTCTATTTGAGTCTGAGCTTTCTTAGGGGGTCTACCTCGTCTAGGCGAACCAACTGGTGGAGTTAAAAGTAAAGAGGTTTGAACGATTGGCAAAGGCTTACCAGATTTTGGAGAAGCTAAGACATCTGCCATAACAGACCCCAAATCCTTAGAAGCCAGGGGCTCAAAAGGATTAGGTGTTAAATTAATAGGAAGGGAAGAATGAATCTTACCTAAATCAGTATCAATTGAATCAATAACTCTATCAACAACTTCCCCTATAGACTGAGGGGCATGCTTAATGAACAAATCATTCACCTATTCAACCAATTATGTATCAGGCACAACCACTTCCGACATCATAATACAATCCAAATTTACTTCCTTAACACCAACATTTTGCCCCTGTTGGGCAGGAGAGGAAACAAGATTCTGAATTTCAGAGATTAGAATCGAATCCCGAGGAGTTACAACATTTGGAACCTTAGGACTAGGTTGAAAACCTATATCCTTCCTAGGAGGATCCGAAGGCTTGGCTTTTGAAGGCAAAACAATATCCTGATTCAGAATTTGGTGCAACCCCAAATCATTAACAGATTTATGAGGATGAAACAAAATCTCAGGATCCCCTATGGTGGGACTATGTGAGATTTTTGACTAAACAGGAACCCTAGGAAAAGTTCTAACATCATGATTATTTTGAGGTATATTCAATGTAGCCACACCCAAGTGATCCATATGCAATGAAGAAAAAGTCTTGGGAACAGATTCAATCGGAGAACAATGTTTCTTAAAATCCATGAACAATGGTGCATCTAGAATAAGAGGGGATTGAAGAAGTTCATTATCCAACCGTTCAATATTCTGACGTCGAATACCTTCCTGAGATTTGATATTACATGTACGGGGATACACACAATTAGTTTTAACCAAAACATAGATTTTTACCAGAACCTCCCCCTCCAAAAATTCCATTCAAGAGGTTATAAAAGAGCCAAACGAATTCCCAATTTGTTGCAAAACAATAGGATCCATAAATTCAAAGGGGATTTTTGGTAACCCAAACCAGAATGGAATTAACTTCTTTTTCGAGCAAGCAGGCACAAAGAAAGGCTTCCATTTTGACATAGACAAGAGGTGATTTCCAAACCAATGATGCTCTGAGCCCAAAACCTCAGCGCAGATCAATGGTGAATCAAAGATAATAATGAAAGACGATGCTGAAATTAGCTGAAAATAATGCAAATTTTTCCAACGTTTTTGCAATTTCATATAAAGCTTAGACAATCCCAATTGATCCCCCCAAACTTCCCCCAACACAATATTTGAGTGCAAGCAATGCGTTTTCTTGTCAACTAGGGTTCCAACCAAATCAATGCAAGGTATCAACATCCAAACAGAAGGAGATTTAATGGGTTCCAGAGGTATACTTACCGATTCCACAACTTTAGGATTAGAGATTACCGTGTTCTTCAAGTGCACATAATGTAAAAGGCCCGTCATAGAAACCCTAGTTCCCAAATTCACAACCATTTCCTTCCCTGGAGAAGCAATTTTAGGGTTTGAATTTACCGTAGTCTTCGCTGAATGTGAAGTTCCTGTCAAAGAAACCCTAGATCCCGAATTCACAACCTAAACAAAAGAGCAAATATCACCACGAAGTCGAGATCGTTTTGTTTTTTAGATAAACTACTGACGAGGCCATAATCCCTGAGTGTACAGACGACGGGAAGACGATGAAGGAAACTGACATCGAGAGGAAAAACCATGTCTGTGAAAGAAGCCATGAAAGTAATGCGAAACCGAATGATATAGACCCTTCCGCCCAGCCTTGGTAATGTGCCAAGCTTTGTCCTCCCATCGACCCTTAGTGAAAACCCACTGTGAGGTATGCAGTGAATCCTCCCAAGCAACATCTGCCCACAAACCCAAACGATGCCTGTCCTCCATACCCGCGAAAATTGCAGAGCTCATATTTTTAATATTAAACACCCATGTTTGCTAATCAATTAGAAGAAGAATATTAGAAATAATTAAATATTAAAATTATTTAATCAGTTTAGACTAAAAAGGGTAGTGAAAAGTGTCGTTGAAGACTTAAAAGACAATTTTTTAGTGTCTACACCTAGATTAAGACAAGATATGTTAATGAAGTGTGTTAATGTTTTTTCTTTCCAAACTAAACACAATATTTTTGCAAATGATAAGTAAGATAATCAATGAAAGCATGCAATTAACTATCAAGATAATCAAATGTGGCAAGATATGTAGGGAAATTAAAAAAGATTGCAAGTGTGATATACGTTGGGTTCAAAAAAATTGTGTATGGGAAAATTTATCCTAGACTAACATATGCATTAACCTAGTTCAATCCTTCTCTCATACAACATTAGAAGAGGTGAGTGGGATTGGTTTTTTGTCCATAAGGAAGAGCCAATGTTGTCTTGAACTCACACTTCTATTTATATGTAAGTGATAGGGATTTTATTAAGAGTGTGTAAAGAACTAGGATAAAGAAGGCTAAATTGAACAAGTTTAACATAATGCAAAATATAATTAATAGAAATGTATAGCAAAAGGATAGGTTGAAAAATGAAACATGGAGAGGAACCTGCCATGGAAACTAGGAGCAAATTGAGAAAGATAGGGGAATTGGTGTTGGTCATGAAGAAGGTGGATGTTGAAGGCAATGTCAAAATCACACTCTTTCGGGTCCTTTATGTAGGGATTTCTATTTTATAATTATTCCACAAGCTATTTCACTATACATTCAAAAATAATTTATTCAAATATAACTACTCCATAGCATAAAATGTTAAAATAATATTATTTTACCTAGGTTGGAGTATAAAATATGTTCAAGATCTCTTTAATAACCTCTTGTTATTACCATCATGCGGTATTATTATAATAATGTTATTTTAATCATATAAAAGGGAATGATAAATAAATAGGTTAATTATGTCAATTTCCAACCAAATAATATAAATATAGAATTTTTATTTTTTTTTAAGGGGTAAATGCTTTTGACCTGGAGCTATGAACCAGTGAGGCCACAAACGGGGGACCTCATCCCCACACTCAGGGATTTGAACCATGGTGGCCGCTTCACCAACGAAGTGTTTTAACCGCCGCACTACATGTTCGAAGACATAAATATAGAATTAATCATCAAGTAGTTTAATTAAAAATTTGTTGTAACTAAGTGCTTTTCTTTAGAGAAGAAATTTTAACACAAAATTGAATGATTGTTATGACATTGTGTAATGGTGAAAATTAGGGTTTCACTAATTAAGGTAACAAAACCACTAATTTTACTTGAGAGACCATCACATTGAAAGAGGGATGGACCTTATAAATCTAGGCTTTATCCCAATGGGAAAAAGTCTGAAATTTCGATTAGGTTTACCTGGTTAGGGTTTAGTTTATCTTTCTAAGTTGAATTGTGAAAATGTTGAAATTAGGGTAAAATAGGTGATTATTGAAGTGATTGGGTAGAAACAATGAGCTACAGTCATCGTACAAAGACACCAACCTAGATCTGGGCAAAATAAGATGTTACGGATCTGTTCCCAAAAGTTCAACCTAATTTTTTGGAACCGGGGTAGTATCAATTCACCATGGTCCTTTGAATTCCTTGTTGTCAAAAGGCGAACCTGATCATCTCTGTGAATTACGTTGATCCTGTAGAATGCATCTTTGTACCTATTTCCTGCACATATAAAGAAAGGGGAAATTATTGGGAATAAGGGTTTGCCTAAGTCAAAACCTTGGTTTGGAATTAACCTTGAATGAAATAATGCAAATACAGAAATAATTATTTAAGGAAATATACCTCAGATCTGCAAATGTTGATGATTATGCTTTTCTCTTTGAATGTAATCACAAATGTTGTATGAGATGGCATGAACATGACAAAACCCTAATCACACACTTGCTTGCATGATAATTGATATGACGTTGCACCACAATGGTTGATGATGAATATGCAACCTTGAAGATCTCTGAAAATGTATGATTATGAATACTTCACGAATGCAAGAATGCTTTAGGTAGGATGTGGATGGAGACTTAGAATGCTTAGATGAAATTAGGTTGATAAAATGTCTTTATATAAGGGTTTCTAGGTAAATTACTGATTAGGCCAACCTCCAATGGTCATCTGGTGCCATAAGAATCAAATCTTACTGATGAGATATAGCTCCAACCTCATTTCAAATTGGGGCCAGATTAAGCGGGACCATGGCATTTTGGGGCACCATGGTCTAGACTAGGGTGTTCCACGCCCTAGTCCCATCACAATCAGGACCAAATCAATACAAAAACAGAGTAGATATCCCATGGTAGGACCCACAAAAGGCTATTCATGGTCTCGAAGCTGGAGAATTGGCACAAACGGACACGCTAAAGTAGGGGCACAAACATGAGGTGTAAATTGGCTTGGTGACAATTTATGACACTACACATTAAAATTTAGAAATGAAAGCATATAGAAAGATACAAATTAGAAGGAAAAGAGTTGACAAAAAGAGAAGCCTCTTTTTTCCATCATCCAACTTGTACGATTATGAACCAAGCTCCAACCATAGAGCATCTTCAAAATAAACATCTAACTCATGGCCACTTTTGTTTGGGAGATTTGTCCTAAACACTTAGGTTGTTTTTCTAAATACTCTCAATGTTCTCTTTAGTAAGTTGGACAATCATGAAATGGAAATTCGTTCACTATGTTAAATTTGTAACTTGTACCTTAAATTAACCCTCTTTGGCTCTAAATATTGTGTACTATATAACTTAAGAATAAAGATATCTTATTATGCACCTAATGATATCAATTTTCTCATAGTATAGTTTGCATCACTAGCAAAAAGTGAAAATTATATCGATCATGTTTACCCAAACAAAACCTATCTTTCTATGGTTACAAATTAGTGCATGTGTTTTAATTCTTCAATCCAATATTTAATGGGGATGGTTTGAACCAATCTTGAGTGTTGGATAATATATGTTGTATAAACTCAAATATAATTTGATGTATTCTTGAAAACTTAATATCTTATGGCTTATGAAAAAGAAATGCCCATATAAAAATATGCATATCATGAATCTATTATGCATTTGTGCTTTTGTTAGCTTGAAACCGTTTCATCTCTTGAGCTGTAAAGTGGAAAATTGAACCCTAGTGATTCCCCACCTAGGAGAGAGAAAGGAAATCACTAGGATGATTTTCACTTGGGAGATACTTTAAATTCAAAAGAGGGGTTGAATCCACTAGATCCAAATCCAAGGGAAATAAGGATGTGAATGCCAAGTGGATTGCAAGAGTTGGAATGTAATTTGCTCTCTTTTGTAAGTAGAAGAGTTGACTTGTTGACTATGTAGAAAAGAGAGATAAAATGGGTGAAATGAGGAGCTACCGGTTCGGGATCGCGCTGTAACTTCGGATTTGAGATATTTAGACTGATACGGATCTGCCCTGCAAATTTGGAGAAAATTTGTCAGGACCGTGTTGAAAGTGCACACGATCCTCCGAAAAATCTGTGAAACGAAAAAGGTTTTTCCGTCTCTGCAAATGAAGCCCAAACCTGCAATTATAACTACGCACCTGCAACCTACACACAAAAAAGAAGGGAAGAAGGGTTGTGGATAGGGGTTTGCCTTAGTCAAACCTCGGTTGAGGAATCAACCTTGAAAGAAAGTAATTGCAAATGCTTAAATGTAAATGATGGAAATGTATACCTTGTAGATATGCAATTTGTTGATGATGATTGCTTTGCTTCTTGAATGTAATCGCAAGTGTCGCATGAAATGGCATGTAACATGACAAAACCCTAACACAGACACATGCTTGCAAATGAATGTTGTAATGTTGCTCCAATGGATGAATGAAGAAGACACATGAAGAAGAAGACTTGATGGATGCTTGAAGACTTGAATGCTTGATGAAGACCTTTCACTTGAATTTTGCCTATTGTGTATTTCGTGTATATGCAAATGAGAAGACTAACTCCCTTTTATACATGCCTCAGAGAATTAATTCATCTCACCAAAGGCTGACATCAAGGAAGTTTGGAATCCTGAAATGCAGATAGGAACCGGGGGACCTATCTTGGGGCCACCCTAAGAGGGGGGGATAAGGGCGCCACACCCCTATCTTGCCCTATCTTGGGGTCCGGACAAGGTCTAAAGGCAGAAACATGGCTTAAACAAGGAGGTGTTCAAGGTGAAAATGCGGAGAGAAGTCTCAGTTGGGAAGGAAGATGTTGTCGCCAAGGTGAGGACCTCAAATGTGGTTAAAATTGCAAGGGTCGCAATTTTATGACACTACACGAGCTAATCTAAATAATTATATGATGTTTATCATTGGCATGTGTCAAGTGTTGTTCTTTATTTTTTACTAGCACATATACAAGTTTAAATATATTTTTAAATCCAATGGTCTTCAGACAAATAGATTTCTTTTAAATGTCATATTTCCTCAAAACACTTATTTTTCTAAAAAAACATATACTTCAATGTTTGTTGAGATAAAATATTCCCTCACATGAATATAATTTTCACTCTCTCTTTGGTTTTGGCACATGTTTTACCCTTTGATTTTCATATGTCCTTTGAAGAATACATTTTTTTTACAAGTGAATTGAAGAATGTATTGTATCAATCTAAATTAAACAAGTAAAAGCATCTAAAGGTGCTATCATGGTTGATAGGTACAAATAGAAATAATCTTATTTGTCAAGCACTATTGAAAATGACTTTGAAAAAATATAAGTGTGCAATACTTGGCCATTGAGACTATTTATATGTGTCCAAATGATATGCATCATTATATTTATTTTTATATATTTTAAGTATTATTTTAAAATGTCTGCACAAATCTACTTTATCACGAAATTATCAAAATCATCTTTTAATTGTACAAAAGTCAAATATTGTTAAATTATTACAAAAGACAAATGTTACATATAAATATTATTATATTATTGAAACAAAAAATTGCATATATATATGCTTACAAGTTAGTTTCCCATTAAATTATATATCATTATCTCTATTTTTATCTATTTTGAAATGATCATATCATTTTTTTCTCACTAAATTAAGTCATTTTATCAAATCAATTTTTAATTTTATAAATTGGAATTATTGAATTCAAACATTGGATGTAAATAGTGGCATCTTCTATCAAAGTCAAACATTGCATACAAATACAAACACTTACAAATTGTATTCTTACATAAAATAATATGTTCTTATTATATTTTTATTTATTTTAAAATGTGTCACAAAATTAAGTCATTTGATCAAAAATGAACTTTTAATTTTATAAAAACAAGTGTTGCATGCAAAAAAGTTTGGAATTATTGAATTCAAATATTATAATTAAATATTGACATCTTGTATTAAAGTCAAACATTGCATTAAATACAAACTTTCACAAATTTATCTTCTTACATATAATAATATGTTCTTATTTTCTTTTTGTTTATTTCAAAACGTCATTTTATCAAAAATCAATTCTTAATTTTATAATAATAAAAGAAATGTTGCATGCAAAAAATAAATAAATAAATAAATAAATAAATGAAAAAAAAAATAGTAATTATTGAATTCAAACATTAGATATAAATAATGACATCATGTATTGAAGTCAAACACATGCTTACAAATTGGCTTCTTCCATAAAACAATATATTCTTATTTTATTTTTATTTTAATATTTTATATTTTTTGGTGGGGGTCTCCATGTAGAGTTCCTTGTCAAGCTTCCCCAATTGAAATTTTGGTTAAGAATCTTTGCTAAGCACCGTGATTTGAAGTTTCAGTCAACTCCCCTTTCGAAATTGGTATTGATTTTGTTGTTCTTGCTATCGAGTTTCAAACCCCATTGAGTGCTATTATTGAATGTTTCAATAAGGGTGAGGTCCCCATTTGTAACCTCACTAGTTCATAGCTTCGACTCAGTAAAAAATTAAGAACTCAAATAAATTCATTGTTTTGATATTCTGAGATTTTAACCATGACCTACTCCTTCAGTTGTCTGTACTCCAAATCTTGACTGTACTTTTTGGTCTATGTCTGGCATGGTAATAAGGACCATGAGAGATTTGAGGATCCATCATTTCCTCTTAAGGTGCTCTTACAGTTTTTGTATTTGTCCAGACCAGTTTTGCCACTTTTTCCACTTGTATATATGTATTTTAATGTTCTCTTGGCTTATTCATTCCACGAGGACAATTATTGTACTGGCTTACATGATTCATATGTTTCCCTCTTTCCTTTCAAATAGTAATCGTTGCATATAATGATGAGTAATCATCCTCCATGGCACTTTGGCCTTTCCATCTTTGTGGCAAATGATGGAGATATGTGATCAACTCTTCACCCCCATTATCTTGAAACACAAATTTGCAGTATCCTGCAGAAAATTGTGAAATTTGAAACATTTGTGCAAGTACAAGAGAAATTTGAAACATATATGCACAAGTACTCTGGTACACAATCATGAATTTTCACTCTTTCTTAACTTTTTAAAGAAAAATATAACTAATAAATTATATTTTAATTTATTTCTTTTTAATAAAACTGAATACCTTTTTCAACATCAAAATTAATCACACTCCTTTATCTATCATTATGATTTGATAGAATAAATTCTTCAAAGACTGGCTGTAATTGCTAATTCAGTTGCAATGAATATAAAACAAATTATCTATTTTTTAAGAATTCTGTCAATTAAATGTTTTTTTTTTCCAAGGAATGTAGTCTAACATGTATTTCTTTGTCTAAAACTCTGTCAATCAGATGTTAACTTTATTTACATCTATTGATGATATCAATTTTTCATAGTTCATACTGTTTTTTATTGCTGTTTTTGAATTCATTGTGTATGAGTTTTTGCATCAACATTGAGAGCTCAAGGAATAGAAAATTGTGATGATTTATTTATATACTACCAATGTTGCAGGAATGTAATCTAAAATGTAGCTTTATTTTGAAACTCTCTCAGATTTTAACTTTATTTACATCACCATACAGAATTTCAATTTGTTTTGGCATATATATATATATATATATATATATACCATCAGTGTTGCAGAAATGTAGTCTAAAATGTATCTGTATCTCATATATACCATGAATGTTGCAAATGTAGTTTAAAATGTATCTCATATATACCATCAATGTTGCAGAAATGTAGTTTAAAATGCATCTCTTTTTTAGAACTCTGTTAATTAGGTGTTCACTTTATTTACATCACCATAAAGAATTTGTTTTTGCTTATGAATATATATACCATCAATGTTGCAGGAATGCAATCTAAGGGGCATCCTTAAACCCAACAAATAAGGTAATATTTTCATTAATCATAGACAAATCAAGCCTCATACAGGATCAAGAAACTATCTGCTTACAAATTCCTCCAAATATAGAATGTAGACTGTACATATAAAAATTTGAAACAAGTTGGTAGTTTGACCACAATAATTCTAGTTTGATACAAATCTGTAATGTCAAACAATAGTTGTACATGAACAGATGCAAACTTCATCGAGTGATATCAAAGCCTCATGGAAAAATTCTCCAGAGGATAGATGCAATGAAAACAAGGAAAACCTTCCCTATGTTTATATTGCTTCTACATCTGGAGCATGATTACAATTATAAAGAAATTAAATGGAACTTATGGTTCATCAAAGAGGGGCCTAGACCATATATTGACAGAATCAGGAAAAACTGACTCTGATTATGGACGACTGATCTCGATACCAATAGGTTGTAAGAGAGAATCCCCTTCTTGTCCTGAATTACTGATCCAGATGGTGAATAAGAAAATTTACAATACAATATATATTAGCAAGATGCTGCAGGATCCAAGCAAATCATTTGATCAAGCGTGCACAATATGTTAGAGTTGAATTCACCTCTTCACAAGCAGTTACAGTGAATATGATCTTTCACTGAGCAAGTTCAGATGGGTATTGATATGCATGTTCTTCAGAAAATTCTACATCAAGAAACTTGGCCACAAATGCCCACATCCTATAAACATCTTCAAAATTTGACAAAAAACCAAGAGATGCAGTCACAACTTCAACTTGTAGTGATACTCGTTTTCCTTCCCACCTGCTGCTATTCACTAAAGATTTGCACAAGGAAATGTCATCTGCATCTAGGGCATCCTGTAATTCTACACCATTTTCTATCAGCCGGAGATGACTGAGAAATCCCAAACCAAGTGCTATATTATTCTTGTCTGCAAGCTTCTGAACAATTTCAGGTCCAATCAGGACTCCTTTGCAATCATACAAATTAAAAGCCACAGCAGCACCTCGATCATACTTGATCTTTGGTCCATATATGTGCACAAGGGCAACACCACCATCTGGTCCAGGATGTCTTAGTTGTAGCAAGGAAGTGACAAGCCAATTAATAAGATATCTAAGTCTCAAAGTTATTTTGTTGAGACCCATACTGTCTATATGATCAAGATGCTTGCACAAAAACTTGGACTCCCTGTTATTCCACTCGTACCCCTGTGCTAGTTCAGCATCACTAAAACCCTCATCATCATGATGATTTGCAGTTCCATTTTCCTCTATGAAATAACCCTGTTTGCCCTCTTCTTCCATACTAAATGATACCCTCCTTCCCAAGCTGTCAACTCTATCTATTGTTCCCAAATCTAATAACCTACCTGCGTCTCTCCTGCCTAGAAGTCTGAACTCGCCCTCAGTCTCCCGCCTTATGGCATTTTCCTTCGTTCTGCATGGTTGCGGACTCCCATTCATCACACCATTCACTCTGTTTCCAACCTTCAAGACATGACCATTCTGAATGTGTGCAGAACCATTCTGAATGTGAGCGGAACCATTCTGTACGCTAGGACTGGCAATGGAAATAACCTGCTTTCCAGGGTTCTCTGTATCCTCAATCTCATTATAAGTTGTAGTTTCTTCAGATGTGCTCTCAGTGGTAAACTGGCCCTGCTTGGGAGTAGTCTCATCTCTTTCTGCCTCTTCGTTCTCTAGAATGAAAGATAACTTGCTCTGTTTTGAGAATCTCCAAGAACCACCGATCCGTCCAGATGAAACCCTATCATCCTCAGAGACCAAATTGAGTCCTCCACTTAAACCATGTCCTGAAGTAAACCCATTGCATTGAACTTTCTCCTGTCCATTGGAGGGAGAATCTCCAGGATCAAGAAACTCAATCTTATTGCATTTTCCATTTGTGTGATGGTTCGGCAAGGAAAGATCGGTCCCTGCCTCATGTAAGGGATGGCATATTTCTGCAGAAGAAGTTGGCCTCTCAGCACCATCTTTGGACAGATCTACCTCTGGGGAGAATGGTGCAACAGGTGGCATCGCACTTGATTCGCCATTCCCTTCATAAAATAGGGGGCTTCTGTGAGATCTAGCAAGAAGATCCCTGTGGGTGGTTTTGTGAGTGAATATACCCGAATCCCCTTTTCTAAGAGGGCCAGAGACAGGAGGACTTTGACCCAAATCAATGCAAAACAAATGATCATTCTCATCTTCACTATAATTGGGACTTTTCAAAGTAGAAGCATTGTCTATATCCTCACTAGCTCCATCCCTAAAAGAACTATCTACTTCACTTGCACAAACATCTCTTACTTGTGATGAGGTGAATAGCCCAGAGAAGGCTGGCAGCTCCAATCCCGGGTGCGGTTGAAAACCAGTTTCAATTTCATCCTCTCCTGCATCACTCTTCTTGCTGCTCTGTTCATCTGCAGGCTCGTTGAGGTAATCAGGGCTATAAGATGGGACAATGCTTACCAATCCGGCTACCGAAACTCCATCTTGACTCTCAAGGCATTCAATCACAGAATTCTTAATGAAAAGGCAGCCAAATCCAGTTGGGTCTTCGCCAAACACCTTATAAAAAGATGTGATTATAAAATCCGGTCTGAAGAGAGAAAGTCCAAGAGAATCCATGTCCTTGGGACCCAAGGCACCTGCATCCAATAATACATGCCATCCATTCTGCTGTGCCAAGGCCATCCACTGAGAGGAATACTTGGCCCCTGTTACTCTTGATTGGAATGGAAACACAAACATACCCACTGCAGAATCCTTCCTTCTACCCTTCTTGTGTTTAAGTTCTTTCTTAAGCTCTCCAGAGCAAGGCCTCAAAGTTGGCCATCTGAAACAAGCGCTACGAACCTTTGCCCCCTTGTTTCTTGCAATCTCCGCCATCCAATTCACAGACTGGCTGTCATAATCATACATAGTTAGCAACCTCCGGTTCTGATGAAAAGGATATGACTCTGCAAGAATCTTGAATGCACAGCCCCTGTTCACGGTAAAAACCATACTATACTCGCTCGCAGGAATATTAAGAAACTCCATGATTCTATACCTCAAATCCTTCTCCAAGCTGCTTGACGTACCATTCAATGCATGAGATGTCAAGCTCACGGAGATATGAGACAACCCAAAAGAAAAATACTCTGCCTGAGAGTGAGACAACAGCCCAAATCCACAGTAATCCAAGCATACCTTCCTGCTCTGGTGTTGCCCTAGATGATAATACTCATCAAGCCGCAGCTCCTCGACTTTTTCTGTACCCAAAAACTTGGGATACAGTGTCTTGAACTTTGCATATGATTCATCCAAATCAGGAATATCATGGTGGGTATTGAATACAACATCTG
Source organism: Cryptomeria japonica (assembly GCF_030272615.1). NCBI lineage: Eukaryota > Viridiplantae > Streptophyta > Pinopsida > Cupressales > Cupressaceae > Cryptomeria > Cryptomeria japonica. The sequence continues at coordinate 464,287,923 of NC_081405.1, read as the reverse complement.
CTGCAGCTTGTGCAGTGGCTTTTAAGAACTCTATCTGCGCATCAAGATGGGAAGAAGATGTGGTAGAAAGAGATGATGCAGAAGCCACTGTTTCATCATCACCATTAGTCCCCTGCAGGATCTGAGAAGATTTAATCCCAGATCCATTTTCTTCCACCAATGCAGATGGGTATTCACCATCCCTCTGCAATTTAGGCCTCCGGCTAGGCTCAACCACACTACCCCTCCCCTTGCACAGGAACAGGGGCTTCCATGCATTCAGATTCTGCATTGCTCTGTCTTGCCTCTCTGCCCCCTGTTATGATTGAAATTACTATTTATTTTCCCATTGCATAATGCATCCAATCAACTCAATTACAAATGTCATGCATAAACATAAGTAAACGTGATGTTGGTGTTATGTTCTGGAGGGACGAGCAGTAGCATTGACTTCCAACTCTCCGGTTTTTTACTCATTTCTTCACTATCCGTGACTTATTAATAATCCACGTCTGACATCTTCTCTCTAAACTAAGGAAAGACACCTCAAACAGCAGTATTAAAACCTTTTTCTGACTCGTAAAGGGTATTTAGATACGGGGAGTTTTCTGGCGGGTATGAATACGACCAAAAAGCATGACGAAAGCACTCCTTTTCCTTGCCTGCTGGGGGAATCTGGATAAGAAAGGGGCTCTAAAGCCAATAACGATTGTTTTCATTCAAGCAGAATTGACCCACCAAGATTTCAACCAAAACAGTAAGTAGAGTGTTTAACTCCATTGAGATTTAAGGAAACAGTGCCAATATGCTCAATTAGTTGGGTGTAATTGGGGGAATGGTGGTATGAAATATAGAAGTTATGGATCAAGATTTGTATATCTGAGTTGTATTTAGATCATGTTCAATCTTTGAATGAATTTAACTAGATCTTTTGTTGTAAACAACCCAGCAAAGACATGAAACCCATTTTAGATTACTCAAATCTTATAATTCATTATGCTCTACTGACAATTAGGTGGAGTCTTCAAGTCTAGACTGGAAGCCAAATTAGTGGAGTATTTAATAGTCATTTCAATTGTACCACTGTATACTGCACAGATAAATCAATATTTCCTGGTACATATGCATTATATTAGCCCCCAAACAAGACGCAAACGCAGGAGAGGGCTATATAAGCGGTTGGTATAATTGACAAAAGAAGTAAACCCTCCCTAATAGGGTTGTGTTAGTGTGAAACTTATTTTATTTTATATTAGCATAGGGAAAAAGTACGTTCACCTACCCTATTTGTGCTGTCTGGGACAGCGTACATGGACTCCAAACTATCTTTTAATGTTGTCTGGTTATTTGTGAACGTTTTTTATTGGTTTTAAGGCATTTGATATGCTTGTTTTCTATGCATAGTTGAAATATTTAATTGGTTATGTTTGGTCTGTTTGAGTTATTATTTGATTTAAAATATTTGTAATTTATTTCTAGGGAGTTGTTCATTTTAAATTGGATCGTGTTTGAGGTTATGTTCATTTGAGTACCCTATGGTAGATGTATGAATAGTCAAATGTGTAAGATCAATCGAAATTGGATGGTGTCTATTGCACTTTAATGTTGTTTTATTGATGTGTAAGAACCAAATTCTATGATAAGTTGGACAAGTGTCAAGGAGCATTCTTGTATAAAGAATGTGGGTGTCGAAGTTGGGTAATGAAATATTGTAAGAGAATCAGCTATTAGTAGTCAATTATGACTTATTCTCTTGGTTGTAAGTGATGTTAGTTATGATAGATTTTATGGTAGTTGTAAGATGTGTAAGAGCATTTGTTAATACCTATTTATGGAAAAAATGAGTTACCCAAGTTTGGAGGTTTGAATGAGTCGTCAAAGAATCTTGTACAAGTGTCATTTACATGCTTGGAGGTGGTTGAAAAATGTGTTGGGTGATTTTGGATGGCCATATCTTCTAACTTTCTCTAAAAGCTACTTTTATACTTGTATTCTATATAAGTAGATGTCTTGGAAATAACTTTATATATGTGAAGGTTTCAAGAGGTGGTGTGATGAGACACTATTAGAATTAATCTAGATTATCACAAAGTGATTGTTGGACTCTTGTTGAAGAGCTTGACTTTGTCATTATATTGTAACCTTATCAATTTACTGGAATACAAAGAGTTGTGCTTTGAAGTGCGGGCTTTTTCACCCAAAGGGTTTTCCCCACATACATATGGTGTCCATTATTTTATGTTATTGCATTTTTAATCCTTATTTTCATGTGCTTTTTCTTCATATTTTAACTAGTTAAAGATTTTTATGAAAAAATTGCAACATCTCCCCCACTAGATTAGCGTTTGGAAGTATATTTTGTACATTTACTTCCTTTCACATTTCACATGATAACTCTTCTAGAATATGTTTTTACTTGACACCCAATATAGTAGAGGTTTCAAATTGTGTGTTTGAGGCTTGTTTTTAAAGGTACCACACCAGTTCATTCTAAAAATTATTGCATGATCGCATATTTCACAATTAAGACGGCACATTCACATATGAATTACTCACGAGTTTAGTTATCAAATCCTACTCTATCTACATCAATGTCCAACCCCTAACTTACTTATTTGTTTCATTCTTAATTGAATCAATTGAGGGCCTTGAGCTTAACAAGTGTACTACAATGTAAGATTTGTCAAATGTTCTACATAAGACCAAATTGTAAAGAGCTAATTAAGATGATCAGATACTCATGATAGCAAAGAAAAGTGAACAAGTAACTCAATGGCTATTCCATTCATAATGTGTAAGCAAAAAAGATCAAGTGTAAGTTATGCTCATCCAATGCGCATCCAATGTGTTGCCTCTCACACCATGTTGTAAATACAAGAAAAAGGGTTACGTTTATAGGAAATACAAGAAAGTGAAAAGGATGATAAAAAAAATCACAACCCACATAGGGACATATATCATTAGCTTTAATTGTAAATGATAATTCAGAATTGAATAAAATTTAACTTAGGTAGGAATCTACCCATATTAGCTTAACATGCAGTGTAGAAGATGCATGATAAATACATAATAAGTGCATAATAGGCATATACACTATTGGCAAGCCATATAGGATTGTGGGGTATCACAAATATCATTTGGGTATTTCTAGACACATATATCCATTACATGCCACTTAAATAGCCTTAAAACACCTCTTATATACCAAAATAAGCTATAAGAGTGTAAAATATTATACAAGAAAAGGTAGATTCAAGGGAATAAGATAATTAAATGTTATTATGAAAGGATATGATGGAAAAACATTATGAAAATACATTAAGAAGCTATATAAAGAGGAAAAAATGAGAGATTAAAGTGAGGAATAGAGTGAGAACATGTGTGGAAGAATACAAACTAAATATATGTGAGAATAAAGAACTATGGAATATATATGATGTTATAGATGTGTATATATGAATTTGTGTAATTTATTATAATTTGATTTTTATGACTGCTAAATACTTTGGGATTTTTTATTTTTTTAAACTATACGTTCCACATGCACTTAATAGTGAGGGCAAACTCTAATGGTCAAATTTGCATACCCATGTCGATTCTCATTTAATTTGGTTCCAATGTTGAGATAATGTTTGAGTGTAATTTTATATAAAAATTATAACATTTTTTTAAGAAGATGAGCTCATTTATGTTGACTTCACCTTTCCTCATGTACCCACATTGCCATATATTCAAATATAAATTATCCTTATCTACACACTTTTCCATAGAGTCCAAATTTATGGCATCTTTGACATACCTCACACAAAAATCACTACTCCATTATCTTTGGTCATCCCTACAGATATAAGATGATCCTATAACAACATCTTTAACACTTAACTTTCTAAATTTTAAATTCAAGTGTAGTTTACTTTTATTGATTTAAGTATCAATTACAAACAATTAAATACAAATTTATACACTTAACTATTATATAATTTTATAAAAAAATATTCCATTTTATTTTGTTATGCTTAAAATACAAAGCAAATCATTAAAAGATTTTTAGCTCACTCCAATAAGAGGATGCAATGGGCTATAGTGGCCACCTCATGGTTTTTTTTTTTTATATTATAATACATTTGTTGATGTGAGGAGCCACAAAATTTTGCTTAACATGATATATGAATTTGGGTAATGTTCATAATTTCCAAGGACAAATATCACTAATATCTTGAATTCCTCAGTAGAGAAATAATGATGACACCCATGAATATCTTTATTGTGTTTCATGATGAAGATTGTTATTTAAGGAAAGAAAGAAGTCTTCACAAGTTGTGCATGGAAACTTCATAACTGAGAATAGAAAGTGTTATGAAAATAGCAACATTTTGTAATATTCTATGATGAGAACGTGAGTGAATTGGATAAGGAATTGCATTGTGCTAAAGTGAAAACAATTTCATTCACATCAATATCCAAAGTTTGATTACAAATTCATATATTATTAAATTCACATTTGAAAATAATAGGTCGTAGAAAAAGCATAGATACATTCTAGAAGTGAATTTTGGATTAGAACGGGCATAATAAGCATGTCTTAATAAGAGGTCAACGGCAATGGAGAGAATAGTGTAGTGTTGCATATGGGGTTGTGGGTCACATAGGACAACCTTTCCAATCAAATGGATGGTAGTTTTTAGAGGTAGACAATTTAATTAACTTTAAAAAAGAAGTCAATATTAATAATGAATTGAAAGTAATGAACAATAATAGAGGAAGAGGCCACCCTTTCAAAGTATTTGTATCATTATACAATTTTTCTTTCACCTCACATTTGTAAATCTTAATCAAAGTACGCATCAAGAAAGAAATTGTTTAATAATCTAAAATTAATAATAACATGGTCAATTTAGTCATTCTTATAGCAAGAGTAGGGTACAAATTAAATAAAGTCTTATGGCTCATTTCTTACCAAATGGTATGGGAGGAAAAAATTAGAGTGGAAGAATTGGATGTATAATAAATTAAGAATGAACAAGAATTACAATGGTGCAATCAAGAGTAGGTTAGACATTAAATTGTATTTCAATTCTCATACCATTAGCAAAATTCAATAGTAATTTGTATGTCAATAGAGAGATTTAAAAATATAATGTATGGTGTGAGGCCAAAGGAAAGTATGACTATAATTAAAGCTTTGGTGCAACATGGAACCATTTGCATAGAGAGGATGGCCATAATAATTTGATAGAGTATTCATCAATCTATTTAGTTAGGCACAGCATTAAAAATTCAACATGAGAGAGGAGGTAGAGCAATTGTCATTAGGAATAGCACAAAAGGAATCCCACAAGGCACCATAATAAAATGGCTAGCACAACAAATAAATATGATGCTATTCAAAATTCATAAATAGAGGTTCTAAAAGCAAAGAGAATTAAACATTAGAATAAAATTATGTTGTTTATGTTTACTTTTGTCTTCTCTTCTATGTTGTTCTATTATTTGGTTCTAAAAGAGCCTCGGTGTATTTTTGCCTATAGTTGATCCTCCTCATGTATGCAACTATGTTTCTTATTTAAAGTATGCAATGTATAAGTATGTTACTCTAGTAGTTCTAACTTGTAGTTGTGTATGATTTGGATTTTCCAATACATGGATGTCTTTTGTGATGTTGTCTAGTTTGTTATTGCATAGTGTATTAATAAGCTCTTAATGGTTAGTGTAAGGATTCCTATTCTTGGTTGATGGCCTCTTTTCTTTTTGTTTTTTACTTCCAAGCATTTTCCTCTCTTTTAATATTTAGTTAGAGATGGCTTAGTATAGGCAAGAAGTCAACCCTGGATCTAGAGATTTTCTCGCAAGTCATTCCTTGGCCTACAAACCTTTCCACTATTCTAGGTCTTTCATATTACATCTATTTGTTATAATAAAAACTCTTGACTTGTCAACAACTTTTATCACATTTGATGGGACTTTAATTTGAGGCTTTTAAGCCTTCATTTTCATCTCATAATTATTTCTATGTGCTATAATTTTGGTGGTAGGCTGTAGAAATCAATTCCAAATGATCATACATCCTCCACTCGATGTCTCTATTGTGTTCAAAGACTCATTTTTAATATGAACAAGCCATGTGCATATATTTCCATCTAAACATATAGCCCAATGTGATGGCTAATCCAAGAAAACTATTTTCTACATGGAACTTTAACCGACCTCCACTATTATAAAAAACAAATAAATATTATTCTAAAGTCAAATGTGAAGCCTAAACCTTAGTTTCAAAGAGATCAATCAGTGTCACTAGATGACCACTTTGTAATATGTGTTTAATTTATGTGAAATTCATGGTGTTACAACTAAGGAGGTTGATCATTGAAGGAATATCAGGCATCCCAGAAAAGACATCTGAGATTAGTATGCACATCCAACATCAATTACAAACACAAACTACTATGCCATAAAGCGGAATTAGGCACAATTAATTTCCCGCATTAACTCTTAGAGGAAAAGTGATTGCAATTTAAGATTTTGCCAGATCAAACAACAGTTTCAACATCATGCATACATTTAGATTCAACAACACAGAATCATAAAACAAAAGAAAAAGACAAAAGAATAGAAGATAGATTTACCGTGGGGAAAACCCTTTTGGGTAAAAAACCCCACACTCCAAAACTAGAGAGCCATTGTATTATTCAACAACAAACAAACAGTTACAATACAATCTTTAGGCTCTAGGATTTTACATAGAGATTTACATCCTACTCCATCCTGGAGAAAAACCGGTAGCATAACCCCTGTAAAATGAACTCCTCTCATCTACAACTCCTCTAGCAAACCCTATATTTATAGAGCTTACAATGCAAAAACAAATAGCTTCCCAAAAGCGTGCACATTCAATGTATCTACGAATGTAAATAGAAAGTTCCTTTTGCATAACTCTTGCATAAATAATATTTAATACAAATATTAATTATTCCATAAAAATAAGTCATCCAAGATGAGATAAACATTCATTTCTAGTTGGGTTATGTTATTTAATTTTCTCTAGATAAGATGTAAATATTCATGTTAAGGCTTTGAGCCTGCAAGTCACTCCCAAGTAGTATAGTTGTTTTCAAGCCAAAAAGTATAGTTCTCAAAGATAGTGTCGATGGAAAGCATCAAGATCAAGGCCACAAGTCACCATGATCATCTACAAATATAAATGTGTATTACCATACTCTAGTGACCTTTGCCACCCTTTTTCAATAACAATTGCAATTTACACCATGAGAAATAGTAGAGAAGATTGAGCACCCAAATGGTGGAGCATATGAGATAAAAGCCTATACAAATTCCTCTTATTTTAATTTAGAATTTTTTTAATTATAAATCACAATTTGTATATTGGTTGTACAAAGTTTATCAATCATGAGTGAGTCTTATTTTTACATGTCAATCAAAGGTTGTGTTTGGCTAGGTCTAGTTGACATGTCTTAGTTGTTATAATATATATTTAACTCTATGAATAAGTTTTGAAGGCAAAATTGTATAATAGGATATTTTTTAGAAGTGATTGTAGTAGCAAAAAAAGTGTATGAGTCAATGAAAAAATGTCGTTTTAGTTTTTGGTCATTTTAGGACATTGGATGCATTTCTCAATTTAAATTTTGAGGGATTGTATGTGATCGCTTAGTTGTGTATTTTAGTTTATTTTGTTTGCCTTGACTCCAATACCCAATGAATTTTGGCATAGTGTGGTTTGGTTGGGTTCATTCTTCCATGTAGGTGGGGAATCCCCCTATGATTTGTCATAAATGGTGTGAATAAAATGCACACCATTAAATATTTTTGGCTCACCACAACAAAAAGATGCAATAAGGTAGAGTGGACTAGCTCATGGTTTGTATATAGCTCCTAGGTCATACATTACAAGCCATTTTGGTATAGAGAAATCCACCTTATCAAATTTAGGGCCTATAGCATCTTCAAAATAATATTTGAATCTTAGTGAAGGCAATGCAATGTTATAATACATTATTAATGCAAAGAGACTTGATATCTAGATAACATGATATGTAAATATGACATATGGGAAGGGTCATAGTTCATACTTTGTGTAAATGTTCAATAGTGGGATGACTAGGTCTATCTATTTGCAAGGACAAGCATCACCAATTTCTTGAGTTCTAGAGTAGAGCAATAATGGCATTGAGCTTGTGATGTGAAGGATTTCATAAATTCTCTTTCTAGATTATATGCCAAAGAGTGTAACCCATGAATATCCATTGTCTTTAATGATAAATAGTGTTATTTCAACAAAAAAAAATGCTAATATGTTGTGCATGGAAAATTGTATTTTACTTTCAAGTATTTCCCTCAAGATAGCTTAAAATGAGAAAGGAGCTAACCCTAAATCTAGAGATTAGCTTGTAGGTCATTTCTTGGTCTACTAACCTTTTCATTATTGTGGGGTTCTCATAGTACATCTATTTGTTAGAACCAAAACAAATTTTAACCTATCAACACAAATCATTCAAATTGGTGCACTAAAAAGAACCAAAATCTATATATTCATCCTAACAGCATTAGCATGGCTAAGGCTTAATTTTTATCATTGGTATGACTATAAAGCTAGTATTTTGGGGGGGTCAACCTAGGAGAACTTGTTCCCTAGTAATCCAACAAAAAATTAAAGGTATTTATAAATAGCATTAATCCTCACATTGGAGTAAACATTAAGAAATTTAATGATTGGTTGAGACACAACTAGTAAAATCAAATCCATATAGCAAAAGATTAATCTACACACATAAAAGTAACCTTCAAATATAGACTCAAACGAGACAAAGGTATAAAACTTTTATAAAACTTAAAATAGGAAATAGATAGAAAAATCATATTTTAATCTTTGAAAAAAAAAAAATATATTTTTAATATAATAACTTATTAAGGAAAGTATTGTCGGTCAGTTTCAGTCGGCTAAAATGTTTCACATTGAAACAAACTAGATTAACTTAAAACTACGCTCTTTGTGGAATAGGTTTCCCAATAAGAACAAAGTTGATGTTGTGGGGTCTGGTGAGAATAGGGATTTTCATTATGCCCTTGGAGCAGTTAAGCAAGATATGGACTCCTTGAGTTTTGTGTTCTTAGAGACCATTTAGAATATTAGGAAAGATTTTGAGGACAAAATATAAGGTGTGGAGAGCATGACACAAAATATTAACCAAAAACTAGAAAAAATTGTTGTTTAAGATACTATTTAAAATAGTGTTAAGGCCATTCATATCCTTCATGAGAATCTTAAAGAAATCAAAGAGCTTTAGCAGGTGGATTCAATTGTTGTAGGGGAGATGACAAGAACGAGCAATCAAGGTCCTAGTGCTAAACTCATGGCAAAAAGAAATTTGTGGAAGCAAAAAAGGACCTTCAACATCTCTATGAGATTTATCAAAATATGTACCATAAAGAGCTTGAGGTTACAGAGGTTTTGAATATGTTAAATTAGTGTCTTTGTTTTTTATATTAAAAAACAATAAAATAAGTGTGCTGACCCTTTACACTAGCAACCCATCGACAAAATTAACATTAACAACACATAGACTAATAGCAACCTAACAATAAATATCAAAAACCATATTGAGTCTTAACCAGTAAGCTAAATGAAATAAAGTCTTCATAGCAAGGACCAAAGGGCCTAGAGAAATAAAACTAGCCACCTAGTGGCTATTTGAGCACATGGATCCAATCATCAGTAAGGAACTTAAAGAGTTCCTTGTAATTCCCTTCCTTTTTGGCATCATTGCCTATGAATTTTATTTGCATCAGACACATGGAGGTAGTGGAGCTATTCATCACCTTCATGTTGGATTTAGAGACATTGGCCATCTCTTGTTATATCTCTAAGACCTTCTTCCTCAAAGCCTCTAAATCATTCATCATGGTCCTATAATTGACACAAATGTGCTCACTCTCCCTTTGTCATATGTCTTCCTCTTTTGGTATTGTATCTTGGGTTAGGTCCAGGGGTTCATTTTGTTCAAAGTTGTCACTGTTTGGTTTGTCCAAATTTTCAACCTTCCACGTGTCATCCTCCTCCAGCTTCCTCCTCCTTCGATTCTTCCTCATCCTCTTATTCTTCCTCATAAGCAACTAATTTCTTGTCTCCATTTTTTCATTCATTGAGCGGTTGACCAGCCTATTCGAGCGTTATCAAGTGCTTCTACTCTTACCATCATCTTTGGCACCTGTTTCCTACTCTTCACTAGCCACATCTTGAATTGTGATTATGTGCTTTTTGGCCAAGGGTGAGGGTCTTTAGAATTTCCTTTTTTTCCATGTCAGAGGTGGAAGTCGTGGTTTTATCTTTGTCCCCCAAGTCTAGGGTGGGGGTAGACAAGGAACTAGGGAAAGAGAGGGATTTAGCAATGGGAGGAATTTCCAGTCTTTACTTTTTGTTTATCCTTGGGGAGTCAAGAATTGTAGCCAAAAGGAGAGAGTCAAAGCATGGGGCTTCAAGGGCATTGGGCACTTTAGAGACCGAGTGTAATGCCCCTCTAACCCTCACATGATAAAACATGTATTATGATACCAAACCTACAATTTAATACAAATGATGTAAGTAATATAGTAATAATTAGTGTAGATAGAGATGTTTGTTAGTTCTAGTAGTCACTGTGATGATTAAGTTCCTACTAATATAGTTAACTCATTAAGGTAGCATGGTTATATTTTATGGATGATGGATGGAAAGGGATGAGATCACATCATCTAAATAGATGAGAATGCATGTGATGTTAGAATTCCCTTCTAATGAATCTAACATTTTGGTTGCTTATATGTATTGAGGGTGCTTAGGTATAATGTGTAAATATCTTGATTGTTCTTATTTGGAGATGGTCATTTAATGATACTATGATAATGGTATAATGTGTTAGTTGACTAACCATGTTTGCTATGCATTCTATTTTGGGAATTGAGCTATGATCTAGGGTAACACCTTCTATGTATGTATTCTGATTATGGTTCTTCTAGATTTATGTTGGTTTTAGTGGCATGTTGTTTGTTAGATGTAGATATACTCAGTTGATTTAATGAAGGTTTCTTATGTATAATGGATCTATTGGTGGTATTAGGGTTTATGATGATATCTATGATGTCCTAGTGGTGTTGATATGTTGAGGGTATAACAATTAAATATTAGGATTTAATGCTTAGGTTTACTTGATGATTAGATGTGAGATGAAGTATTATGATTATGATGTGTTATGATCATGAGGACTTATGATGATGTTAGGGTTTTATGTTATAATCTCTTGATGGTTATATGTTAGACGATGTATTGTGTTTATGATATACTAACATATGTTCAAATGATTGCATATGAGGAATTCTTATGATTACTAATTCTAGTTGTCAAATGTATATATATGGATGTGTATGTGTGCAAGTGTTTTTGTGTTTTGTTTTGATGCAAGTACTCGACATTGACTCCACCTGGCTTCACAAGTCTGAGTGTGCCTAACAATCCCCGATGGTGGTAATAGAGATAACATAAAGTCTCAAGTTGACTTAGCCCTAACCATTGTCTCGTATTAGGAAAATCATATTTGGTTTTGATTTTACTTGTTCGAATTGCCATAAAGGCAATATTCGTACCCCTAAGTCAGTTGTCTTGGTTATGTCGTGAATGATGTTTCTATCTTGGTTTCGTCATGTGCATTTATGCGTAGCATTTTTAACTATACTTATGAGTTGATAATATCATTTTAGGTGTAAGTATTTATGATTATTAATATTATTGTTATCATTATTATTTAATTATTGGTATAAATTGAGTTATATCAATATTATAATAATTGTTTTTATTTGGTAATTTACGAGCCTATGAATGCGTGAGCACAATATTGTGGTGGTATAATAAATAATATAAAGTTTTAATATTGTGTGAGCCTAGTAAATATGTTTTGAATGGGATGATTTTATATATTGGTTTTGATATTTATATGGTATTTTTGATTGGTGGGAGTTGGTTATTCATTCATGAGTTAATAAAAAAATTATGAGTTATTTTGTAAAGTTTATTTGGTGGGTTGGTTGAGGATTCCTATAAAAGTTTGGGAATGAGTTTATTATTGTTAATTTTTTTGGTTTTGAGGGGGATGGCTGGAAACATTTTGGAGAGATTTGTGAGGATTTTGGGGAAAGGATTTTCTATTCTTCCTTTGATCAATTTTGAGAGGGATTTCTTGGAGAGTGATTACTTTTTTGTTTGGAGGATTGGCTATAATTTTGGTTGTTGTTATTGGCTTGATTCTGGTTGGAAACTTTTGGTTGATCATGGATTGATTCTGTGCATCGTTCTTATTCATCTTTGCTATCTCCATAGGACCAAAGGTAGGGTTTGAAATCCTTATTTGAATGATGTATTATTTTATTTGTTTTGAATATGGGAAAATGAGTGTATTCAGTGGTTTTATTTCTCTTTGAAAGTGATTTCAAGTTCTAGTCTTGTATGTTTGAATATGGCATTGAATGGTTCTCTCCTTCTCTTTGCTTTTTGATGGATTGGACATAGGGTTTACAACCCCCTTGTAAATAAAATTCATTTCCTTAGTTTTAGAAATGGAATAGGATGTATTTGAATGTTCTTTTATGAATTCCAAACGAGGTTTCAAGTTTTGGTTATGCAAATGTTGTATTGTGTTTGTACGCCCCCTCCATATTGGGTTTTAAGGGGCTAATTTCTAAGTTTTGAGTATTGTAATCTCTTGTTGTGTCATGGGGGGCAACTGAAGGGCTTTATATAAGGGAAACATACCCCTCTCAGATTAGTCTTCATCGTTTTTCACTTTCAAGGCCTTTAGGTTAATCAATTTTGCTCCCCAACTAGACCCTTTGCAATTGCACATGGTTGGGCTCAACTACATAGTTACAGGGCTCAACTACATATTAAGAGTCCTCAAATGTGTAGGTTGAGGCCCCAACTATGCAGTTATTAGGCCAATTGCATAGGGGTTGAGGTCTGGGCCTGTTTAGCCTTGTTTTCTTAGTCTGAGTGTTCAGGTGGTTTCCATAGTCTTGTTATGAGGTTGTTCTATGTTGTATCTATGTTTGGGGGTCTGTAAGGCTTGATTTGATTTAATTTATATATGTATATATTTCCCCTATGATTGGTTGTATGTATGTTCAATTGTTACTACATTTGAAGTACCTTCATTGTTGTATCTGATTAGAAAGGATTAGGAAGGCTTAATGTGTGAATTAGATTCAATTTTCAGACCATGATTCAAGTGTGATTAATTTGAGAAATTTATATTATTTTTCCCTATCCTTCTTTTGAATTGAAACCCTAGGTTATATGTGTCTAGGTACAAGTTAGGGGGAGTGGTTCTCAATGGAGGTTGAGGCCCTAAAGTGGCTACCTAGGATAACTCATTGTGAGTTTCTTAGTTAAGTGACAACTAAATAAATGAACTAAGGGGGGAATACACATTAACAAGATAATTGTGATGCCTCACCCATGGCCTCAAGAGCTTGTAGAGAGAAAGGATGGGAAAGGGAAGGCCTGGCCGTCATGGGGATGTTGATCTAGCTCAATCGAACTTCCTTGTCTTCTTGAAAGGATTGTTCGGTTCCACGTGAGCTAGGAAAAGGGTTGGGGCCTAAAGAGGTTATCTAGGATAAACCATGTTTGGGCTATATGATGACACTCTTCCCTATTGTACCCTAGAGCCCTATCCTATGTGGTTGTGTTAGAAGCCTCTAGTGAAACCTTGTGGCAAGTCTTATTTGTCCATATGTGTCCTTTGTGTTTCCTTGGATGTTGGTATTGTCAACCTACTTCTCTTGTGTTGTGTGAGGCCTTGTGTCTATCTCCGAAGCACGGTGAGGTGGAACGGAGGTTACCACATGGGTGGAAGGTTGTTGCCTACCTCCATTGGGAACTGGTGGACATGTTTGTGTGTGTTGGATGGACCTTGTATCCTCTTTCTAGTATCTCTCATTTCATAATGCAAATGATTCAGTTAACGTGTTAGTAGATGTTATGTATTTTGGAATCATTGTAATTGTATCATTATTATTGTATATTGGACACTCCTTAGGGAGATTGATGTAATGTTATTTAATGTAATTGAAAAGAAATGTAATCCTAGAGTAGTGTTTAAGTGGTTCAGTGTTGGTACTATCTACTCTTATGAATGGATGTTTTATCGTTTCTTTTGCGAAAAAGGTTATTATAGTAACACTTAGTTTGGTGTTTAAAATGAACCTAGTGATAGATGTGTATGTTCATGCATTTCGTAATTTTATGATATTTCATTATGGTGTTAGATTCTTAGATGTTGTTTAGAGCGTTGTGTAGGTAGAAATGTTAGGGAACCCGCAAGAGGACTTAGATTATGTGAATGTTTATCTTCTTCTTGTGCATTTGTTATAATTAATTTCATAATGAGTTATTAATGTAATGTAATTTGTTTTAAATAAAATATTGCTATGTTTAATTAGTTAGTTAGTTGTTGTCCTCTAGGGTTCCTTAGTGGGGCATTACATCGAGATCTATCTAGGTAGATAAAGGATGGGGTGGAAATGGTATAGGTGAAAATTAGGCCTTGGTGGAGGAGAATCGGGTTCCTACTTTATTTTTAGCGAATTCCATAGCATCATGAATAGAACTTTCAAGAGAAGTAAGAAGAAAAAATGGAGGAGAAAGCAGGTCATGGTTCCAAAAATAATTGAACAGAGGAAGATGATAATAATAAAAAACTTCAAATATTCTTTCTAAAGTAAAAAATTTCATCAACATGAGACAAAAATCACTCCAAGGGCCAAGCAATTTAGCATGAGAAAAACCACCATGGATCTTGATCGATTCCTCATCCTCTCTAAAGAATTGGGCAAGGCTTTTTCTATCCATAACCTTGCTCTGATTCTTCCATTTTCTCCCCCTCATGGAGAGTCTCGTCACTTTCCCAATAACCTCTTTACTTATTTCAAATGAAATCCCCCCCACAGTAAGCATTTTGTCAACCCAGGACCTATCAAACTTTATCAAAAGATTTTCATCGTGCCCATTTATGCTTTTGATAAATGAAGCCACCCCACCCTCTTTACAGTTATGCCAAATAGTGTTATTCCTTTTGAACTCAATGTGATTGATGGTCTCAATCCTAACCTTATCCCCACCTATGAAAGTCATCACTGTAACAAAGAGAACTTGAAACTTGGCCCTTTCTTTTCCCCACACTTTGCAATTATTTGATAAGACAAATTTCATAGCCATAACATTAAAGGCCTTGGATAAAAATCTACCAAATATGATGTAGTTAAATGATGCGCTCCCTAAACCCCAAACGTACCAACCTTCATCCTTCAGTTCAATATGGAGATTATGATGGGATTTTCTATCGTGGGAAACAGTGATATTTAAGGAGATCATTAAAGAAACATTATGTTTTCTCCTAATAGTCATTTCAACAACCTAGCGGCATGCAAAATGATGATATTTACAATTCATAAGACTATCCTTTGGGGCGGCAACATGAGCAACCCATGCACAAATTAGCCACCTCAACATCATAACCTCTTTGCTGTTAGGGTGGTCTCACCCAACAATCCAACTTGGCATATTGTATCGTGGCTAGGGTTTCCACATCATCTCAATATGCATAATCCTTCTAACAGATCACTCCTTCCACCGAAGATAACACCTTTTCTTCCATGTGAGCCATTAGAAGGGCATCCATGTTAGCTCAAAATTTTTCACTCCCCTATAGTCCTATCTAGTGTTATGAGGGTCCCACCTTTTTTTCTACTTGACCCTAGTACATACATGTTTATTAGTCCACCTCAGGTTACTTGACCATCTCAACTCCACGTCCCTCAACTGACCACCAATCCTATTAGGAACCCCAATATTACATCTAGCCTTTGGGCAATTTTAATCTTTTTTCTCGCCCAAATAATTCAAATTTCCTTCTTTTGCTTCCCATCCTCTATGCCAAAAAGAGAAAATAGAGAATGACACAAAGAATCCAAACCTTCCATTTTTTCATCATTTAATCATTATGATTGAATTTTCTCTCCTGTGTAAGGAGTCTTTGAACATTTATGAGAAAACAATCCTTTGATCTCCAACATCTAAGGTTGTCAATCCTTAGACCCAAAGTGAAGCAATCATTGGTGAGGAGGGACCGCAAGGAGATCAATCCGGACTGGTCAGCAAGAGTAAACACAATAGAAACACAAAGATATGATGGAGGAAATGTAGAACATATTGTTTTATTGCATGAAATTCGATTACATCCAACCGGTAACAACCGAGTTACAACATACCAGCTCACAGACCTGGTAGAATAGGTCACACCCGGGACTTTGAATCATATGATCTATCTTCTACGCATAGTCTAGCTACTTGGTTCTTTGATTGATTGCATTCTAATGTGTAATTACAAATATATAAATCGATCCAAAGGATCCAGTCAGCCCAAAAAGGGATCAAAACCCGAAGAATAAGACCTAACATGCAAAATAAACAAGGTCGGCCTCCACCAAGAGATTCCTCTGAAAAAATTCAAAGGATGAAACATAGATCGCAGGAAAAGGTCAGCCACATGCCATGGAACATCGGAATAAACACCCAAGGCTCCACAAGCTTCAAAATATATTCCTGAAGATCGCCAGAATAGGTCTCAGGCAATCGGTAACAAAGGAACAACCGGTAGCAAGAAAATGTCATGGAAACCGGTAGCGATATATTGCTGAAAAATGATCCAAGTGCGATGCGGTCTGGAAACAAGAAAGATGATCAAGTCTTCAAGTAGAATCCAACTCCACAGGATTCGGCAAGCCAAAACCGATACACACAGAAAGGAAAATTGAAACTACAAACAGAAATGAAAATGTTTTTGGTTGATGCAAGATTGCTGTGAACCGGAGATGCTCCTGCATCACAAAGCCTCCATAGCATCCACAACATGACTACCTTCCCTAAAGGTGTGTCTTTTCTCAAAAGTATCAAGCCCAAGGAGCAGTTTGCAAACATCAAAGATAATCCTATCTATGGTCCAACCCATCATGTTGTCACCTTTGGTAGAATTCACAATAAGCTTTGAATCACCCTTAATATTAAAAAATCCAATGCCAATTGAGAGGGCGATTTTTACCCCCCAAAAAAGAGCCATCCCCTTAGCCTGGTTACAAGTACCCTCCTCCAAACTATCCATGTAAGCTACCACCAAAACACCCATGCTGGATCGAATGACATCGCCCAAAATAGCGAAGCCCTGCTTAGTTTCCCCATCAAAGTTCAACTTGTGCCATCCAGACCACAGGGGGGTGCCGATGAGTATTCGTTCTCTCAATTCTTTTAGAGATGTCAAATCTAGAATAGGAGTTAGGCAGGTTCTAATTCATTGCCATTTTATCATCAAACTGCGAGGGGGTAAGAAGGGCACTTCCATCTACAAATAGATATGTTATCTCTCAGGAGTTTGTCAAAGCTAATAAGCACCTCTTCCACATATCTTTCCTCCTCACTAAAAATCCTATTATTTCTTTCCTTCCTGATACTCCAACATAGATGAGGTGAAGGGCACATCCAATCCATTGCAAGGGATGGGAGGGCCATATTCATGGATGAGCTCACATCCATTTTTTTTCAAAACCCGACCCCACAACTCATGAGCATATTGGAAGTGTAAAAGAATATGGAGGATGTATTCTTCCTCTTTCTTGCGAAGGATGCATTTGTTAGGGAGTTGGAATCCCCTCTTAATAAGATTATCCAAGGTGAGAATCTTATTATGCATAGTCATCCACCAAAACAAGTTGATATTTAGTATGAGTTGAGAGTTCCATACTTTCTTTCATAATCCCATATGTGTGCCCTCCTTTATTAGCGGATTGTAAATCGGTTTAATCAAGAAGTCACCTTTCGGATTTTTGGTCCATACAATCTTATCTTCCCTTATGAAAAGTGGGATTCTGATTCGCTAAGTATAGAAGCTTAGTAGAGTAAATGTGGATGATTCTGACAACATTAGAGTAAATTAGTGTCTATCTTGTTTTTCATGTTTTGTCTTGTTTTATTCTTGCTACAGGGTTATTATTTCTATCCTTTGGGGGAGTGTTTTGTTTTTTGGTTTTACTACATGGCTTTGTTGTCTTTCTTTAGTATAACGTTTTGCTCTTTAATTTAGTTGTTGATTAGTTTTAGTTCTCTCTTTAACTTCTTATAAAAAAAATCAAGTCTCTTCAAAACTTCTTTTACCCTTAATCAAAAACTTATTATCAAACCTTAAACTAAAAATTCTATTTATTACAATTAAATTTATAATTCAATGTTAATTATTAAATTATCCACGTATATATTAAAAATTTGAACTTCTCAATAATTGAATTATCTCATCTTTCCCACCCCTTTAAAAAAAGAGTAATCATATTTGTTATCTTAAAGCCCAACTTTCGTTCATATTATAAAAGTAAACCACGTAGAAAATAATGATTAAAATGAATTGAAAAGGGGGCACGAAAAGAAAATGATTATGGAGATAATGAATGATATTTACCTTTTTATCATTTGAGTGTCTCCTCACTTTTGTTTCAATAATTATTTGATTTCAATATTTTTTAAGGATTAGTTCATTTATTCAATAAAAAATTAAATAAGATTAAAATTTGTATAAGATTAAAATTTGTATTAGTATAAATTGGAATAAAGTCATTCAAATTTCATAGTTCTAATGATTATTTCTTTAATTAAATAAAAAATTATATTAGTGTAAATAGAATTCAGATTTCAATGTTCTTAATAATTATTCTATTATTGTTGCTATTATTAGTATTTGCCGTTAGGCAATACTATTGTAATGAAAATTCATTTGTTGTGCTTATATGGTTATTAAAAAAAGTTATTTACACCAATGAAAATAAATTATTTTTTTTTCTTTAAATTTATTTTATAGTATAGATGCACATTTGTTAACATTATAATTTACAAAAAATATTTTTGTTGCAAACGATTGGCTAATATCGTTTTGCATCTTATAGGCGGGTTTCTCGAAATCACCACGCAAAAACTCAAAATAACATTTATCATAAATGCCCCAAAACTTTGCATGTATCATGACAAAGTTTATAATATAGATAAAAAAAAATTCAGGTATCAATACGATCTCAAATTGTCAAGATAAATAATATAAAAATTAAATAAAATTAAAAATATATTAGTTACAATTAATAAATTACTATTTCAACTACAAATTAACAAAAAATAATAATATAAAACAAAATAAATTAAATTTAAGAATATATTAGTTACAATTAATAAATTACTATTTCAACTACAAATTAACAAGGCAAGTACTCGCCACTATGTGGCACTTGTTAATCTTATCAATAAATATTTTAAATCATTTTAATTCATAATTATTAATATTAATGATAGTATTCTATTATCGTTGTTATTATTAATGTTATTAATAAATATTTTAAATCATTTTAATTCATAATTATTAATATTAATGATATTTATTTTATACAATTTTAAAATTAAAATTAATTAGAAAAGGTTGACTCAATATTTAAAATGATTACTTATATTTTTTTATATTATTTATTTTAAAATATTTATAATTTTTTTAAGTAATTTATAATTTTAGTTGTCATAATTTAAAATGTAGAACAATCTCTCAAATTTATATAATAAACATTCACTTATATCATATATTAAAAATAAATAATTAGTATAAAAATAATTAATCTAATAATTATATTTTCTTCTAACATAAAAAAAATAAAAATGTATTCATACATTTATTATTAACTTATCATTATATAAAGTTTGATTTAATTGTTATAGATAGTCATATTTAGATATAATTTTTTTTTTTGAATTTTTTTGTGTAAAATAATGACACTTAAAAAAATATAATCCATTTTATATGATGAGTAATCTTGTTACAATTTTAAATTTGTAAATAAGAATGAAATTATTATACGTTTATGTCAAAGAAGAGAAAATTAAAAAAATAAAACTTTACAATCAACTATTCTAAGCTTTTTGCTACTTGGTGGTTTTCTTAGTTTTTGGATGGCCTCGGTGGCCTTAGTGTTTTTAGTTATGATTATAATCTTTGCTGGTTAATCTTGGACTTGGTTATCTTTAACCCTGCGTGACATATTTTATTGCTTACTATGACTCTGTTAAACTCTGTTAATATGGTTAGTGTGCTTAAGGTTTTTGATAGAGGAAAGTTTTAGGAGGTTGTGACTTTGTTGTTTTTCTTCTAATAGTTGTTCTTCTGCTATTAATGTGACTGTATCTGAGTCAACCCCCTAGTTTTGGCTTCTTTTAATATAAAAAGCAAGAATATTACAAATTTTAGCATATTGTCAATGGGCCCTTGGTCTACTCGTGAAGTTGAATGGCTTCAAATGGGGCCACAACGGATCAAGTCTTGCTAAGTGCAAAGCTCTGACATCATAAGGGATGAGGTCAGGTTTGTGCCTCGAGCAAATTTGGTAGAATGGATACCCCTCAGTCTTTGGCTCTTAGTCGAAGAGGTTTCAGTGTATAGGATTGTGCCCATGTATCAAGTGGCAAAACTACTCTGTGAAGGCCATTGCTGGACTGGTGGCTCGTGAGCTTCATGCCCTTGCTAGACTCTCCATCAAAAAATAAAATAAAATTGTGCATATTTCTACTAGCTACTTTCATTTTAATTTTAACTTTTTTTATAACTTAGTTGTCCTTATATAAATTGGAATGAGGACGTAATTATTATATAAATTGGAATGAGGACATAATTATTGTCCTTATATGACTTTTTATTTTTCCAACATAATTATTATATTTATTAAATAAATCTTAGATAGAGTTAAAATTTTACTATTGTTGTTATTTGAGATTTAAGAATAATTAACATGTGGTCAAGTTTTTAGATTAGAGAAATTTTTAGTGCAAGTAAGTTTCATCTTTTTATATTATAATTATTGTAATTTTTTTTGAATTAGAATGAGGTGATATATATTTTAAATAATTTTTTTAATCGATACAATAAAAATATTATAATAAATAGAAATACAATTGATATGATGGTATATGAATTTTTTTTTACAAGGTAATAATAATGTAGGGGTTGCATCTATTATATTAATAAAAATAATTTTTACATATATTCATTTGATCAACTTCACTTCCCTTCTTATACTAAAGTCAAACCTAGCGAGAACACTACCCACCCTAATACATATTAAAGCAAAAAAACCAGCCCATTAACAAATGATGTCTCAAATCCACAAACCATCTCCCAAAGAAAAATGGAGATAAACATACAAACAAAATACTTAGATTTTAAACCAACATTCACTAACATATATTCATAACTAAAACTAGGAAAGTTGAAGCACCAGAGTTCAATTGCCAGACTGCCCCCTTTCTTTACCTTCACCATGCAATCAAAACCATCGTTGGCATGATCCTCCAATGATACCTTGTCATCAACCACATTTACAGGCCTAGCATCTTGTTTTATTACATCCATGTCGAATTATTCTTCATTAGTAGCATATCCAACCAAAGCCTCTTCTTTCAAATACTTTTGCAACCAACCCGAACATAATTTTTAAGAACAAAATGCTTTGTTCCACAACCAACATTCTTTTGGGAAGTAGAGAAGGCTTTGAAGATTGAATCAATGATTATTTGGCAACCTCCTCTCCCCAACACCTGATCACACAATAGTTCTTCGAAAGTGGAACACCTATCTTTGGGTTGACGTTCTTTGGAACATCATCCAATTCTCCTAAAAAGCTATTCCAAATCAAATTTTTGCACATAAATTTTCTCATAGCCTTCAATTCTCTAGCATCTAGCACCATTTCATGGAACATGGCCGAGACATCCATGTTAATCCTATGTCGGTGATCAGATTTCAGGAACTCATCTCCCAAAACAACCTTGACTGCATGAATTATGAGGTCACGGCGAGTCTTGAATATACATTTTAACATCTTATCAAATACCTCCCCTAAGAAAGACATTTGACATTTCTTACAAACCATACATAGAGGTGTACTCATCATCGTCACTCTCCACATACCACCAAAATCCAAGAAAAATGACTCACTACTTTGCCATCAATGATTCAAATAGGGGCTTTTAATCTATCCTATCATTCCTTGCACATGAGTTCTTCTAAAAAAATTGTGCTCTTGCAATCAATATATAATCTATCTCATCACTTCACATATGCTAATATCCATGAATGTTTAAAGCAAAAATATATTGGAACTTAAAATCATTATTACCCCACAATCCACACCATACTCGGTAGAATAAACTTTCCAACCACTAAGTTGGCCAGAGATTTGGTTGTTGAATTTTGTAACACAAGCATCGACAAGATCAAATGACAAACAAGAACACCTTCCACAAATGAGAGTTGCATGTAAAAGAATGCTATACTACTCAAAAGCTAAGAATATAGAATGAATTATAGTTGTACAATGAGGTGCTTATAAAGAAAGCATAGAGCTAAATTAGGAGAAATAAAGTGCAAGCATGAGGAGCTAAATAAAGTTGAACTCTAAGTAAAGCTCAACTAGATGCACAAAAGCTAAATTAGAAGCAAGCACTCCTAAGTTAACTTCAGCAAAAAAGCAAAAAAACATAAGCAATTGTAAAATGCTCTAACAACCCCCATTAAGTGAAACTTAGAGTGAGCATAAAAAAAATCTAAATGCATGAATACAAAAATGGTTCCCAACAAAAAAAATGCTTGATTAGGAACCCATGTACAAACAAATGAAGTCTTTCTAAGTGGAGAAAAGGAGAAAAACCACGTGGGCAAAAACCCATCTCCAAAAGTGAGAGATGCAATGCATGAAAATAAACATGAACTACTAAAAAAAGGAAGGAAGAAAGGCCTCAAATAGACCCTGCAAGGAAAATTTAATTCACAAATGTAGAATCAAGATTCCCCCATAGTAGAGAAAATAAGAGATGATGCATCCCCCCCATAGGAGAGAAGCTCCAAAGACAAAGATGAAGGCTCGAGGAAAAATGTTGAAGTTGATCCAAGAGTGGCAAAACACGTCTCCCCTTAGGAAGAAACAAATCCACTAGCCAAGGCTGAAGCAACTCCAATGTCAAGCAATTCACATGTTTGTCTTTAGGGAGCCATAAAACTGCAATCAATATTTGGATTCCTCCATCACATCATATCTACCTATCATGAGGAGACTAATATGATACCATCTAAAACACCTCCCTCCCAAGATGATGAGATAAGCATACTCTAACCCACCACCAACTTGGCTAGGTCATTGACTAACTTGTCTCCTCTCTGAAAACATGCAAGATTTTGAACTCATTAAATTTGGTAATAATACGATCCCTTGCCACATAGCCTATACCATCGAGACCTGGATTTTCTTTAGAGGATCCATCAAATTTACTTTCACCCAGTTGGACTCTGGTGTCGTCCAAACTACTCCTAATCTTTGATTGATGAGAAGATCAACCTTTTTAACCTCATTAATGAGGGGTGATGTATAAAACTATTATATTTATGTCTTGATTTATAACACATTTCTAGACTATTACATGTCAAAAACTAGCTAGAGGTTTGCATATCATAGTTCCCAAGCTAAAATAATTAAAAATAATCTAATCTTATACCATACAACATAGTACTTGAACATGCCCATCCTTGTAACAAGTAAAAAGGAAAATTCTCTTTTCCACATACAATAATGGCTCAAAAAAATTATATATCTCAACACTGAGATAAATTTATAAAAAGTATTATGTTGCATAAAGAAGATACCATCCAAATAGTCATTATAAAGACACCAAAAAAAGAAAAGAAACCATCCACACCACAAACCAAGAATTCTACATGCTTCACATAGTATTTTAGACCCATAAAGTAGCTAGGGTCCAAATTATTGAATAGATTTTGTAGGCGTGTTTTTTTTTTAAAACTAAACTAACAAAAAATAGAGGCTCTAAGTTTGTTTCCCTAATAAGGACTTTTATTGCTTTCTTCACTACTTGCATGTTATAAGGATGTCCTATACAACTAATTTTTGAGGTGGAGCTTAGATTCTCACAAATTGAAAACCCATTTTGAATGCCCTTGTACCATGTGATTAATATAGTTACACCCTCTATAAATCAAAGGCCAATGCAAATAATTTCTCTTCCAGCTCCTTATGCACTTGAAAGGACATGCACCTCCTATGGATTTAAACTAAGTAGCTTCTAAAAATTCCTAAAGACTAAACGTATACCTAAGTTTGATATGGAAAAT
Organism: Cryptomeria japonica; assembly: GCF_030272615.1. Lineage (NCBI taxonomy): Eukaryota > Viridiplantae > Streptophyta > Pinopsida > Cupressales > Cupressaceae > Cryptomeria > Cryptomeria japonica. Next base: position 464,263,651 of record NC_081405.1, on the reverse strand, counting down.
GGATAAGGAAAAAATAATATCACAATTCACTAATAAGAACTAGAGATTGAAAATAAATTATATGTCAAAACTAAAATTTATCCTATCCAATTCATTACCAATCATGAAATCTTCATCAACACCACTAAAATAGGATTGAAAATGTTATCCAAACTAATATTAAATACTTTACATAGATAAATTTTGGAGATATACTTTGATAAATACATCTCCCTTTTCTCAAAATGTATTTATCCACTATATTCATTAACCATGAGTAGAAGAAACACCAAACAAAAAGAAAAATATCATATACAAAATGAATGGTATAAGGGAATAGGAGGATGCGTTGGAGAGAAATCCTAAAACCTAATCAATGATGTGATTGCAATAGTAGAGAATATAGGGATAATAATGGGGAGCCTCTTGGTGATAAAAATATTGATTGTGTTAGAACTTGGTATGATATGTATATTGTTGGAGGGGTGAAGAGATTATAGCTTATTTTTAGAGTGATTACGAGGTGGGATGGTAGAGGCATTACATGTTGAGTTAGAAGATAGGAAAAAGTGTTTAGGTTATTATTGTGAGGCTAATACAAGGAATAATAGGAGGAATTTTAATTATAGATGCAACGGGGAGAGGCATATAAATAGTAATAGTGGACTCCACACAAATAGGTTATTTTTGCCCTCCTTGTTCCATTATTATTATTGTTTAGATTATTTTTCTTTTATTCAGTGCTTCCTCATTACCCTTACCCAATTCAATTTTATTATTTCCCTTTAATCCTCATCCTCTCCTCTATGAATGGCTTATTGTCTAATATATTGAGAAGAAGGAGCTTGTTTTGAATATAAGAATTAAGAGGCTTAACTAGATGTTTCTCTTTTGTTCCCTATAGATCCCTCCTTTCAATGTGTTTGTGATACATGTCCCATTGACACCTATATTGTAAATGAGGCAATGGTTGTAGTTTTATTTATAGAGCCAATCCCTTCATATATGTTGGATGAGTCCCTTTTATACTAAGGTGGACCCCTCTTTAGATTATTAGAATGTTGGGTGTGGTTTGGACACTCTTATTTCTTAGTTCTTAAGGCTACTAATTAGGTGGACCTACCATTTAAAATTTTATGTCATAACTTGGAGGCACTATCATTTTTAATGAGACCTTTGGGTCTAAATTGATTACTTAAGTGCCTAATTTTTTTGGGATACTATAGTTGGTCTCTAGCCCAGAAGGGTGAGTTATGCCATACAAATCCTTGAAAGTTTCATCAAATGTGAAATTCCTAGAGGAAAGTCATTTCTCTAAGATGATGTTGATAAGACCAATAATAATAAATGTTGTGGTCACTCTAGTCATCCTTTCTTAGTTACTTCTTCCATCCATTATTCAAATCAAGGTTGATGTTATAAATTTGCTATAAGAGTTCTCATAAGGCCTTGAGATTGTTTCCAGAAAGTGTATTTCCTAGGGATACATTATCATCTATAGATCCACTCCTTTTGATTCCTTTTTCTTCCTTCTTTTTATCTTGGGATTATGAACAGACATATTTACTATAAAGCTAATTTTTTTGTTAAGCTAGATAACCTATAATTCCAAGTTCACCTATTGTCGTGTTATCGTAGGTATATGGAGGGTTGTTTTATTCTCTCCATGATATCGATAAAATAAGTGTACCATAGGTATTCTAGAACAAATATCTTGTTTGTGACATGTGTGAGGCCTCACCTCGACTCAGTCTGACATTCAGTGGATTTTATATTTAGACTATTATGGATACTTTATTTTGATGCATTTTGAGACTTAGAACTTATATGATTTCAGGTTTTGGATAACATTGCTATGATTTGATGATTTTACTTAAATGCTTTATGAGATAGTACACTACATGATTGTTAGACAGGATGATATTGTAATGATAGATGTCGTTATTGAATTTGCAGGACTTTACTATGATATAGTACTATGATGTATGGTTAAGTTTATGTGAATTGGGATGAAATTGCTTATGAGAATTTGCTTGATAGAAGATGTATTTATTCTGTGCAGATGAAAATTTTATGCAAGTGATGATGTGTATTGTTAAATTATTGAATTATATTATATATGGATATTTGGAAGTACTAATGTGTAAATTGAGATGCGCAGGAAATTTACCATGTGACCATGGAAAATTACGGAGAACCAAACCTAGACTTATGTATGTTCGTAAGCCAGGGGTTGTCTATTTGGAGAGACAACACCCCGTTTGTGTTGTATTTTATTCGTAACAGTATATGTTGCATGTGTGTTAAGTGTTATTTAAATTTAATGTGTAAAAAAAAAACCACAAGAGACAACTTCATGTTTTAATTTGTAAAAGTGTTTTAATTGTGTCACTTGACACATGTGTGGATTTAAATTTAAATGTTTTATTTGTGTCTCTTGGTGGGAAAGTGTTTAACTATAGTTTTTCTTAAATAATATAATGTGTTGTCATAAATACTTTGGGAATATAATCTTTGGAGTGGTCAACATATGTTTGACCCGAAAATAAACTTCAGAGGGGTTTAAGATGGGTTAAATGAACACCTAGGGGTAGTTTAATAGGGTTTCCTAAAGCCCATAAGGTATACCTAGGGGTTAGGGGTAATTTTAGGTAAGTTTCTACTTTTTAATGATCTTTTTAACGCTTTAAAAATTGGCTTTTTTGAGTTGTGCGAAAATTGAAAATTAGAAGTTTAAATCTAATTGAGATTTTTCCTTTGGAATGAGAGTCTTTTTGCATTCTGTTTTTCTTTCCTTTTTGATTTTTAGAAACTTGTGAGAACTCAGAGAATGAGCTTCTTAAGCAAGATTTTTGGGAATTGGAGGGTAATCACCCACTCTCCATTTTTGGAGACAAGAGAAACTTAAAAAAAAAAAAAAAAAGTTTGGAATAGAAAAATTTGACTAAGGGTAGAAGAAAGAAGATTCGTGGATTGGGCAGCTCTTCCTCAAATATCAAACTACCATTGGGCAGATTAAGGTTGGTTTGAATATTCTTTAAAATGGTTATTTTCTTGCTTGTGTTTGAGTGTATGATTGGTGAAAGAAATCTGTGTTTTTGTATGTCTTGTTTTAGAATTTCAGTTGAAAATCTTGCATTATGCTTTGTTGTGTTTTGGGAGTTTTCTCAAGACCTCTTACTCTTGGGAGAGAAGAGGATCTTGTGGGTGGTAGCAGTGACAACCCTCGAGTGAGAGACTCTAGTTTGAGAGCGATCACAAGGGATCTTTGTGTGACCCTTGCTGCATGGCATGTTTGTGCAATGGGGGTCATAAGGAGGGATATAAGGCTAGAATGCCTTTGGGGGGCATAAGGATTAAGGGGTTGAGATTCTTGATATATTTATTGTGCCATGGGGTGGCTACTTGTTTTTCCATACTTGCAGTTCTCCTCAGGGTATTGGTCCACTACCACCCTTTGAAAAGATCATCACCAAAGTGTGGTGCTATGAAGCCAAGTTGGGAGTGTGTCTGAAAATCTGTATGTATTTTGCCTTCTATGCGTTTGCCTGTTTGTTACCCGTCTAGGAATTGGTTCTCCGAGCTCGGGGGTGGCTACCAGTTAGCCTAGGCTAGGAGGTGAGCACTCCGTGGTCATATTGTGTTTTATTATGCAGGAAAAGTCAGGAGAAGAGAATAGGAACAGTGAAAAGATGCAGAAGATTATTGTTGAAGATACTTAAATCCATTTGTAGTTATTTGTTTAAATTTGTTAATAGAAAAATACCTTGTTCGTTGAATGAGAGGCAAGTTGTAATTTTGAGATAGGGCATGTGATTTAATATTGTAGTTAAATAAAGAAACATCTTGTAATATTTGCAGAATATTGAAAGAGTTGTAAAAAGCCAGATATGTTTCTATTTCTATTTTGAAAAGTAAAGGGATTGCTTAATTTGCATGCAAAAGCTTCTTTTGTACTATAAAAAAAAAATCAGTTTTATTTAAATCTGAGTTCTTCTTTTTAGCTCAGAATCTATCTCCAATTTAATTGCAGAAAATCATGATTTGTATTTGTTGTTAACATGTAAATAAATTAGTTGTTTTATTAGTTGAGAAATCAATGAATCTATTTATTATAGAAAAGTATATTGTATTTCTAAATAGTATTTCCTAAATTGTATTTCTAATTAGTGTTGATAAAAAAACTTAACAATAGATTTGCTTCATTCTTTTATCAGCAATTAAAATAAATAAATAAAAAGAGCCTAAGTTTATATACCAATTATATATATATATATATATATATATATATATATATATATATATATATATATATATATATATATATATATATATATATATATATATATATATTTTACATAATGTTTTTCCTTGTTATTTTGTTTTTAAAAAAAAAATTGCATGTAAATCTTATTGAAAAAAGAAATATATTTGTATATTTTCACCCTTATAACTTTTATATTTATAAATTTATATATATATATATATATATATATAATATATTTAAAAAAATAATAATAAATAAAAAAAAAAGGGGATTTTGGTTGCTCGCGGACCCCACTGTGTGTGCACACAGTGTGGGCCGCGCGGCTTTCACTGTGCGAACACACAGTGTGGGCCGCTTCAGCTCCCACTGTGTGGACACACAGTGTCGGCCGCGGCCGCCACTTTGTGGACACACAGTGGTGTGAGCCGCCAGCGGCTCCCACTGTGTGGACACACAGTGGTGCTGCGCCGCCACTGTGCGTTCACATAGTGGCACCCTCGACCCTTCGCCCTTCTTCAAAACCTGCATAAAAAAAAAAATGGCCGCCGCCATGGGGGTTCGGCCCTTTGGAAAATTTAGTGGTAATAAAAAAAAAGAGATTAAACCCTAGCCCGGGTAGGGCTAGGGTAAATGAAATAAAAATAATATGATAGTTAGAGATGTTTAATATATATATATAAAAAAATAGATCCCTAATTAGGGTTGGAAAAATATTGACTATTATATTGGAAAGTTATTATTTTTAAAGGATTAATATATATATATATGTATGTATATATATATATATGTATATATATATATATATATGTATATGTATATATATATATATATATATATATATATCTATATATATATATATGTATATATATGTATATGTATATATATATATATATATATGTATATATATATATATATGTATATATATATATATATACTGGTTGTATTTTTGGAGTAAATATTTAATAGAGAATTAAATATTTAATTACTCTCGTATGATTACTAATAGGAAGTAAAAGAAAGAGAAATATATAAAAAAAATTTAAAAAAAACTTGTCTTATAATTTTAAATATATTTAATGTGTTAAATGCTTAATATTGCCCTAGTTTATTTAATTAGAGCATTAAAATTTTAAAATGGATGTTTAGACTATATAGCCATATTGGAGATTGAATTAATCTTCCTCTCCTATTTTCTTTAATGTGATTGATTTAATAAACTTTAATGACTAGGTATCTCGTGGAGATAAAATTAGACCAGTTAGATTTCTGCAAATATAATTAAACAATAATCGATGCTTGGTTCGTTTCAGAATTAGCTCGAATATAGATTTGGCAAATGCTTTCACGCTTGTCGTGTGAGCGAACTTGTGAATTAATTAGTATTTAAAAAAAAAAAAATCGTTTCGTTTTTGCCCTAAATTTTGGGCATGACATTTTGGTATCAGAGCGAGGTTTCCACACTAGGAACCTTACTCCACTTACGTTTTGCCTTAGAACATTTAAAATTATTTTGTTAAATTGATTTTATCAGACTTTTGAATTTAATTGAATTAAATATTATTCTAAAAGAAATTAATTAATTAATTGTTTTGCCTTATTTTCTCTTAGGATGCCTCCGACGACGCGACAAGCTTGCAAGCGCGGACGAGGTCCTAGACGTGTGCGCATAGCACGTGAAGAGGTAGAGAGGGAGGCATCGGTTCCAGAAGAGAACCCAGGAGAACCTCCCGAACAGCCAAATGAACCTAACCGAGACCTCTTAGCAGCCATTCAGAATCTTATTGGCATAGTTCAGGAAAGGATCCCAGCAGAGAACCCTCAGGTTAGGAGTCATGACTTTGGGAGTCACAGATTTGTTGATAGAGAAAGAAGTAGGAGCCCAGCTCCGATTCCTATAGAGAGTCAGGGTGGTAATGAGCCAGAGTCTGTGCATATGCCAGGACCACCTCCAATAGTGGAACCGGTTTATTTTGAGAGAGCTCGCCGAGATCCAGGGGATCTCATCAGGGAGGTCATGCGCCTCCAACCACCATCCTTCGGAGGGTCTACAGATGGAGTAGAGGCCGAGGCATGGCTTCTGAGTCTTGAGAGGTGCTTTGCATTGCATTCTTATGAGAGCAACTTGAAAGCACGTGTTGCAGTTCATCTTCTGAGAGGAACAATCTCCACTTGGTGGAGACAGGAAGAGTACAAGTGCGGATTAGTTCCTGATACTCTCACTTGGGAGATATTCACAGAGAGGTTTCGTGAAAGGTACCTATCAGAACACTTCAGGCAGCGTCGTATAGACAAATTTCATGATCTCCAACAAAAAGGCTTGTCAGTAACCCAGTATGAGAGTAAATTCTTTGAGTTGTTGCTTTATGTAGATTATCTAAAGGATGAGAAACTTCTTGTAAACCGTTTCATCAGGGGATTAAATGCCAGTATAGCTGGGCCTGTTAGGATGTCCGCTCCAGAGAGCCTTCGGGTTGCTGTAGAGAAGGCACTGATTGCCGAGGAAATTCAGGTCAGACCACAGGACAATAGGGATCGGTTTCAGAACCGAAATCCCGCACCTCAGACTTATGGATTCCAAAAACCACATTGGAAAGGGAACAACCGAAATTCTCAAGGGTTCTCCAAACCCCCTCCTCCACAACAGACACCACAGAACCAGAGGCAAAAGCCTCCACAGTATCAGTAGGGCTCCAAGCCCAAACAGTGGCAGACTCAGGGACAGAAACGTGATCAGAGAGCATAGGGGCAGTACACACAGCCGGCGGGGACTCAGCAGTCCTCTAGGGGTGGGTACAGCGGATCCAGTAGGACAGGAGGTCAGGCATTCTCTAGGCCTCAGGGTGCCCAGTTTTAGGCACGGGGTGCTTGCTTTACGTGTGGAGCCATGGGGCATATGGCGAGGGATTGCCCTCAGGGACAGGTGGCAGGGAGTTAGCGGATGGCTGCTTCAGAGCTGACAGTTGGTGATATGGGCAGGTCCCATAGAGTATTCGCAGCGGTTGACAACCGCCAGGCTGAGCATCAGGCCACGGTTATCGAATTTTCAGGTATAATCAAAGGTAACAATGTATCTATTTTGTTTGATTCAGGAGCTATTGACTCCTTTATTTCTCCATTGGTTGTGGAGCGTTGCAGGCTAGTGGCAACTAGACAGGGTGTCAGTTGGGAAGTGGAATTAGCTTCAGGAGCTAGAGTGTCAGTGGAATTAGAGGTTAGGGCATGTCAGCTGCAGATTGGCAAGACCACCATTTTAGTAGACCTTAGAGTGACTCCACTTGGATCTTACGGAATCGTACTTGGCATGGATTGACTTTATGCCCACATAGCTAAGATGGATTACCGCCTGAAAAAGATCGAGTGTGAGGATGATCATGGTTCGCCCATAGTTATTACCGGGATTCAGAGGCCCGTGTCTCTTCGTATGATCTCCGCAATGCAACTTAAGCGGAGCATGCGGAAGGGATGTCAGCTTTTTGCTATCACTATCAGTGATAGAGGAGAAGAGGAGGAAAAAGAAACATCGCTCGATGACCATCCTATCCTTACGGGATATTCAGATGTATTTCCTTCAAAGTTATCGGGAATGCCTCCCCGTAGAGAGATTGATTTTCATATAGACCTAGTACCAGGAGCCGAGCCAGTTTCCAGAGCACCTTATAGGATGACCGCAAATGAGTTAAATGAACTTAAAATTTAGCTTGAGGAACTTCTTGAGAAAGGTCATATTCATCCTAGCGTATCCCCTTGGGGTGCACCAGTCATCTTCGTGAAGAAGAAGGATGGATCTCTCCGATTGTGTATGGATTATCGCCAGCTAAATAAAGTAACCATCAAGAACCGATATCCTTTGCCCAGAATTGATGATTTATTCAACCAGCTTCAGGGTGCCAAAGTCTTTTCCAAAATACATCTAAAGTCAGGATACCATTAGTTGAGAATAGTGGAAAGTGATATCCACAAGATCGCATTTCGCACTAGATATGGTCACTGTGAGTTTACCGTAGTCCCCTTTGGGCTTACGAATGCACCAGCAGTTTTTATGAGCCTCATGAATGGGGTGTTCTGTACCTTTCTGGACCGTTTTGTTGTTGTGTTCCTCGATGATATACTGATATATTCTCGGAATGAGAAGGAGCATGAGGAGCACCTAAAATAGGTATTGCAGCGTTTGCGGGATAATCAGTTGTTTGGCAGCCTATCAAAGTGTGCTTTCTTTTGGTCTGAGGTTAAGTACCTTGGGCACGTTATTTCCGGTGATGGGATCTCAGTGGACCCATCAAAGATTAGGGCTATTATGGATTGGCTAGCGCCTACCAGTGTGACAGAGGTCAGGAGTTTCATGGGCTTAGCAGGGTATTACCGACGTTTCGTCGAGGGATTTTCCAGAGTCGCACACCCTATTACTTCTCTTCAGCATAAAGGGAAGAAATTTGAGTGGACAGAGAAGTGCGAGAAGACCTTTCAGGAACTCAAGAAGGCACTTACTAGCGCTCCTATCCTTATTGTACCAGATCCTACAGCTGATTTCATGGTTTGTACAGATGCTTCTCTAGAGGGTTTAGGGGCAGTTCTTATGCAGAGTGGTAGGGCCATAGCTTTCGAGTCTAGGAAACTTAAGACTCATGAACTTAATTATCCCATTCACGACCTTGAGCTCGCAGCAGTAGTGCATGCACTTGTGAGGTGGAGACACTTCCTTTTAGGTCATCACTTCGAGTTGCATTCAGATCATCAGAGTCTTCAGTACATCTTCACTCAGTCGAACCTTAATGCACGTCAGAGGAGATGGATGGAGTTCTTGTGCAAATATGATTTTGACGTTCACTACATCAAAGGTAAGGAAAATGTAGTTGTAGATGCCTTGAGTAGGAGACGTCACGAGGTTTACACCATATCCATGGGCACGGATTTGAGAGACCGTATACTTCAGCACTTGCCAGAGGATGGATGGTATGCAGAGGTTGGTCAGGTAATACGATCTCAGGTTACTCTAGAAGGGAAATATGTGGATTATTCTTTGGAGTCTGATGGACTGTTACGCCATAGAGGGCGCATTTATGTACCTTCCTCCGGAGGATTGCGAGAGTTCATTGTCACGGAGGCTCATAGAGCCCCTTATGCAGCGCATCCCGGGGTTAAGAAGTTGCATGCTGACTTGAGGCAGTTGTATCATTGGTCGGGAATGCGGCAGCTCATTGCTGAGATAGTAGCTCGATGCCTCGAGTGTCAGAGGGTAAAGGTGGAGCACCGCCATCCAGGTGGGTTGCTTCAGTCTCATGCTATACCAGAGTGGAAGTGGGATACTATATCCATGGATTTCATCATTGGTCTTCCTATGTCTTCTCGTCGCCATGATGCTATCTTGGTGACAGTTGACAAGTTGACCAAAGTAGCTCACTTTTCACTAGTTCGTACCACATTCACAGCTCCAGCAGTAGCACAGGTGTTCTTGCGAGACATTGTTAGACTACATGGCGTACCCTGCAAGATTATTTCTGACAGGGATTCTCTTTTCACTTCTTCCTTTTGGAAGTCATCGCAGGCAGCTATGGGCACTAAGCTCAATTTCAGTACAGCCTATCACCCGGAGACAAATGGTCAAACAGAGAGGGTCAATCAGGTGTTAGAGGATATGCTTCGCATGTACGTCATGGATCATCAGACCCGGTGGGAGGAGTATCTTCCCTTAGTGGAGTTTGCCTATAACAATGGGCATCATACTTCTTTGGGGATGCCACCCTATCAGGCTTTATACGACAGGCCTTGCAAGACGCCCTTGAGTTGGGATCGCATAGAGGATAGAGTGGCTATTGGTCCTGAGTTAGTTCGGGATATGGAACATCAGGTGGATTTGATTAGGTAGCATCTCAGAGAGGCTCAGGATAGACAAAAGAAATATGCTGATGCAAAGAGGATAGATCGTAGCTACTTGGTTGGAGACAGAGTTTTCTTGAGAGTGCGACCGCATAAGAGTCCAATCCGTTACGGAAAGGGTTCTAAGCTCACACCTCGCTTTGTAGGACCTTTTGAGATTCTTGAGAGGATAGGCCTAGTTGCCTACCGTTTAGCATTGCCACCTAGCCTGTCACACATCCACGATGTGTTTCATGTTTCGGTTTTGAGAAAATATATCTATGATGAGTCTCACATTTTAGATTGGGATGCTTTGCAGGTGGAGTCGGACGGGCAGCTAGCTTTGGATCCCATTCGCATTTTGGCGCGCCGGACATTGGCCCTTCGAGGTCGAGAGCTGGACCAGGTTAGGGTCCAGTGGGATTGTTATGATGAGGTTACGGCTTCATGGGAGGACGCAACACGTATGAGATCAGAGTACCCCCACCTCTTTGATGAACTCCAGGAGGAAGTTCATGTCTAGAGGGGGAGGATGTGAGGCCTCACCTCGACTCAGTCTGACATTCAGTGGATTTTATATTTAGACTATTATGGATACTTTATTTTGATGCATTTTGAGACTTAGAACTTATATGATTTCAGGTTTTGGATAACATTGCTATGATTTGATGATTTTACTTATATGCTTTATGAGATAGTACACTACATGATTGTTAGACAGGATGATATTGTAATGATAGATGTCATTATTGAATTTGCAGGACTTTACTATGATATAGTACTATGATGTATGGTTAAGTTTATGTGAATTGGGATGAAATTGCTTATGAGAATTTGCTTGATAGAAGATGTATTTATTCTGTGCAGATGCAAATTTTATGCAAGTGATGATGTGTATTGTTAAATTATTGAATTATATTATATATGGATATTTGGAAGTACTAATGTGTAAATTGAGATGCGCAGGAAATTTACCATGTGACCATGGAAAATTACGGAGAACCAAACCTAGACTTATGTATGTTCATAAGCCAGGGGTTGTCTATTTGGAGAGACAACACCCCGTTTGTGTTGTATTTTATTCGTAACAGTATATGCTGCATGTGTGTTAAGTGTTATTTAAATTTAATGTGTAAAAAAAAAACCACAAGAGACAACTTCATGTTTTAATTTGTAAAAGTGTTTTAATTGTGTCACTTGACACATGTGTGGATTTAAATTTAAATGTTTTATTTGTGTCTCTTGGTGGGAAAGTGTTTAACTATAGTTTTTCTTAAATAATATAATGTGTTGTCATAAATACTTTGAGAATATAATCTTTGGAGTGGTCAACATATGTTTGACCCGAAAATAAACTTCAGAGGGGTTTAAGATGGGTTAAATGAACACCTAGGGGTAGTTTAATAGGGTTTCCTAAAGCCCATAAGGTATACCTAGGGGTTAGGGGTAATTTTAGGCAAGTTTCTACTTTTTAATGATCTTTTTAACGCTTTAAAAATTGGCTTTTTTGAGTTGTGCGAAAATTGAAAATTAGAAGTTTAAATCTAATTGAGATTTTTCCTTTGGAATGAGAGTCTTTTTGCATTATGCTTTTCTTTCCTTTTTGGTTTTTAGAAACTTGTGAGAACTCAGAGAATGAGCTTCTTAAGCAAGATTTTTGGGAATTGGAGGGTAATCACCCACTCTCCATTTTTGGAGACAAGAGAAACTTAAAAAAAAAAAAAATAGTTTGGAATAGAAAAATTTGACTAAGGGTAGAAGAAAGAAGATTTGTGGATTGGGTAGCTCTTCCTCAAATATCAAACTACCATTGGGCAGATTAAGGTTGGTTTGAATATTCTTTAAAATGGTTATTTTCTTGCTTGTGTTTGAGTGTATGATTGGTGAAAGAAATCTGTGTTTTTGTATGTCTTGTTTTAGAATTTCAGTTGAAAATCTTGCATTATGCTTTGTTGTGTTTTGGGAGTTTTCTCAAGACCTCTTACTCTTGGGAGAGAAGAGGATCTTGTGGGTGGTAGCAGTGACAACCCTCGAGTGAGAGACTCTAGTTTGAGAGTGATCACAAGGGATCTTTGTGTGACCCTTGCTGCATGGCATGTTTGTGCAATGGGGGTCATAAGGAGGGATATAAGGCTAGAATGCCTTTGGGGGGCATAAGGATTAAGGGGTTGAGATTCTTGATATATTTATTGTGCCATGAGGTGGCTACTTGTTTTTCCATACTTGCAGTTCTCCTCAGGGTATTGGTCCACTACCACCCTTTGAAAAGATCATCACCAAAGTGTGGTGCTGTGAAGCCAAGTTGGGAGTGTGTCTGAAAATCTGTATGTATTTTGCCTTCTATGTGTTTGCCTGTTTGTTACCCGTCTAGGAATTGGTTCTCCGAGCTCGGGGGTGGCTACCAGTTAGCCTAGGCTGGGAGGTGACCACTCCGTGGTCATATTGTGTTTTATTATGCAGGAAAAGTCAGGAGAAGAGAATAGGAACAGTGAAAAGATGCAGAAGATTATTGTTGAAGATACTTAAATCCATTTGTAGTTATTTGTTTAAATTTGTTAGTAGAAAAATACCTCGTTCGTTGAATGAGAGGCAAGTTGTAATTTTGAGATAGGGCATGTGATTTAATATTGTAGTTAAATAAAGAAACATCTTGTAATATTTGCAGAATATTGAAAGAGTTGTAAAAAGCCAGATATGTTTCTATTTCTATTTTGAAAAGTAAAGGGATTGCTTGATTTGCATGCAAAAGCTTCTTTTGTATTATAAAAAAAAAAAATCAGTTTTATTTAAATCTGAGTTCTTCTTTTTAGCTGAGAATCTATCTCCAATTTAATTGCAGAAAATCATGATTTGTATTTGCTGTTAACATGTAAATAAATTAGTTGTTTTATTAGTTGAGAAATCAATGAATCTATTTATTATAGAAAAGTATATTGTATTTCTAAATAGTATTTCCTAAATTGTATTTCTAAATTGTATTTCTAATTAGTGTTGATAAAAAAACTTAACAATAGATTTGCTTCATTCTTTTATCAGCAATTAAAATAAATAAATAAAAAGAGCCTAAGTTTATATACCAATTATATATATATATATATATATATATATATATATATATATATATATATATATATATATATATATATATGTATGTATATGTATATGTATATGTATATGTATATGTATATGTATGTATATATATATGTATATGTATTTATATGTATATGTATATATATATATATATACACACATTTATATGTGCGCATGAAATTTGATTTTACATAATGTTTTTCGTTGTTATTTTGTTTTTTTAAAAAAATTTGCATGTAAATCTTATTGAAAAAAGAAATATATTTGTATATTTTCACCCTTATAACTTATATATATATATATATAAAAAAAAATAATAAATTAAAAAAAAAAAGGGGATTTTGGTTGCTCGCGGACCCCACTGTGTGTGCACATAGTGTGGGCCGCATGGCTTTCACTGTGCGAACACACAGTGTGGGCCGCTTCGGCTCCCATTGTGTGGACACATAGTGTTGGCTGCGGCCGCCACTGTGTGGACACACAGTGGTGTGAGCCGCCAGCGGCTCCCACTGTGTGGACACACAGTGGTGCCGCGCCGCCACTGTGCGTTCACACAGTGGCGCCCTCGGCCCTTCGCCCTTCTTCAAAACTTGCATCAAAAAAAAAATGGCCGCCGCCATGGGGGTTCGGCCCTGTGAAAAATTTAGTGGTAATAAAAAAAAAAGAGATTAAACCCTAGCCCGGGTAGGGCTAGGGTAAATGAAATAAAAATAATATGATATTTAGAGATGTTTAATATATATATATATATATATATATATATATATATATATATATATATATATATATATATATATATATATATATATATATATATATATATATATATATATATATATATATATATATATATATATATATATATATAAATAGATCCCTAATTAGGGTTGGAAAAATATTGACTATTATATTGGAAAGTTATTATTTTTAAAGGTATATATATATATACTGGTTGTATTTTTGGAGTAAATATTTAATAGAGAATTAAATATTTAATTACTCTCGTATGATTACTAATAGGAAGTAAAAGAAAGAGAAATATATAAAAAAATTTTAAAAAAAACTTGTCCTATAATTTTAAATATATTTAATGTGTTAAATGCTTAATATTGCCCTAGTTAATTTAATTAGAGCATTAAAATTTTAAAATGGATGTTTAGACTATATAGCCATATTGGAGATTGAATTAATCTTCCTCTCCTATTTTCTTTAACGTGATTGATTTAATAAACTTTAATGACTAGGTATCTCGTGGAGATAAAATTAGACCAGTTAGATTTCCGCAAATATAATTAAACAATAATCAATGCTTGGTTCATTTCAGAATTAGCTCGAATATAGATTTGGCAAATGCTTTAACGCTTGTCGTGTGAGCGAACTTGTGAATTAATTAGTATTTTAAAAAAAAAAATCGTTCCGTATTTGCCCTAAATTTTGGGCATGACAACATGCTTTGGAAGCCCAAAAATTGCTTCGTAAGATCCACAAAGTCTAATCAAGGGTTAGTTTCAAAGACCCAATCCCCTTTTCATTATTCTTGGGTAAAATGCATTTTTATTTCCCCTAGCCTGTGAGGTTTATCTCCCATGAGTGATACACTTGTATGGATAACATTTTATTGATATCATATTGAGACAAGATCCTAGATAAGATGATAGTCCATCTTGTAATAGGGTCAAAAATTTTGTGAATTATAGAGTTGCCATTATTCGACCTACATATGAACAAAATGCAAAATTTTGATACAATATTAAGTGGATGTGATAGAAGTATTTAAATAACTTTATGCTATTTTACTTGGCTAGTTGGTCCATGATCTTGAATATGTAGTAAATTTAAATAATTAAATGTTGAGATCTCACTCATACTCATTTGGTATGTTCTAGCTAACCAAATAGGGTGAATGGCAATGTCATGTTTATATATAAGTATGAATACAAGAATGTTGCAATAATATGCACTATTATTCTTAAATATATTAAAAATGTTAAGGATTATTTAAATTTGGGTTACTATATACATCCTTTCTTTATTTATGATAGTTTATTAGGGATGATTTCCTCCTATAAGATCAAGAGACCAAAAAAATTAAAATGGTGGGGACCATATTTCACATCAAGTATTTTTTGATGGGATCAAAACCAACTCATAGAATTTTAATTTTGTCTTACAACTATAAGAAATCTATTAGTTCTTGGAAAGTATATACTATGGGGATCATGTATCTTGTTAAGGATGATTCATCTACATTTTTCTTTTAGTCACCTAAAATCCCCCTCCCTTAAAGGCAGAGTAACTTTAGTAATCCTAGGCCAACAAATTAAATTAATTTTATCATCAAATAAATCCCTCTTAATTATGTGGGTAAGTTCACTGTTGAGCATTCCTCACGGGAATATAATAAAGTGAAATATGTGAAAGAGTGTTTAGGCACATGCAAAGCCCTTTCCTAGGTTTTTGTAGAATATGTACTATTATATTATATTCTTTCTTTTCCCTTTTTATCTTGACTTTATACTCATGCATACAAAAGGAAGAATTTTCTACAAATTCTATGTCTTATTTATTCCTTTTAATTTGCTCTAGATGATCTACAAATTTCTAGCTCTATTTATGGTCTACATCATTTGCAAATTATAATTGAAATGTAAGACAAGAATGAAAGTGTTACAAGCTAGGGTTTTTGTTGCACGGAAAGATCGACCTGTCAATGCCCGATACAACCACTAGACTTATAGAATCCACATGAGGTTGTTAAACCATGTCGTGAATCCCCGCAAGGGACACTGGCTCACTGCCAACAATCCCCCTCCCAACGCCACTCGTTGCAGTCTGCGTGATTTGAACCTGTGACCAAGTTCTGATACCAATTGTTACAAGATAAGGTTGTCATTGCACCAAAAGATCGATCTGCCAATGCCCGATACAACCACTAGACTTATAGAATCCACAGGAGTTTGTTAAACCATGTTGTGAATCCCCACGAGGGACGCTGGCCCACTGCCAACAGAAAGGATATACCCACTTTATAGACATATTAGAATCTAGATGTTAGAATTCTTACATTTACTTCATAACTAGTATACCGATTCCTTATAAATGATTTCAAGCTCACATAATTTAAAAAAAATTAAACTCAATTCCTCCACGGTTTCATTATTCAAAGTTCAAACATGGACCAATGACATGCCTAAATTTAATATTCTAATAACTCTACTTGTATTATCAATGACCATGGGTAGTAGGTGTGGCTTTAAATTGTAATAGTAGGCCCGTGAAGTCTTTAAATACATGGGATCTACCTTTTCAGATTTTGATAACTCTTTTTAATCCTCAAGGAATCTAATGAATTCCACTATCTTACCCCTTTTTTATTTGATAAGTTTGTGAACATATGCAAGCCATTGATATCATTTAGTTAAAAAGTGTTGGTTTGGTCTTTATTTTTCCTTTTATGATTTGGGAATGAACAAAACATACAATTTTAGAGCATCCTCTTGTGAGTTACCAATAGCCTTCCATTTTTTTTGGTAAACCATGTAATTAGGCTTATTTAATCCAGAATAGTGAACTCGTGCTTTCTTTTGCTATTAACTAACACTCCCACCACTCCTACTAACACTCCTCCCAATTTCCTATAGTAGATGACGTCAAACATTCTTTTGCCAAATAAGTTCAAGTTCTCGATGTTTGCTTACATTTTTATTAATTCATCATGAATTTAAATAAATGTTCATGTATAATCATGTACAATTGATTAATAAGATTCTAGTTAAGGAAGATGCTATCATAAAACACATAGGAAAAACAAAATGTAGTTACAATGAGGAAGAATATAAGAGATGGTGAAAATAAACATTTTATTAATATCAAAAGCAGAGGTTATAGAATTGAATGATTATAGTATACACTTTTATCATTGATAGAAAAGGATCATGAGATATAATTAATGCATCTTGTGTTGAATTAAAATCAATCAATTTATTTGCATACATTAATTCTATTGCATTCCACATTAGAAGTACTTATGAAGATTTTAACTTGGGTCCAGAACCCAACATTTTTACCAATTAAGTCCAACCTCTTTATTATTATTTTGAATTTGACTATTGTGCATTTTAACATGAGTTTAAAATTAATTTATGTATAGTTATATATTAATAATTTTTATATTATACAGTATTATAATTAAAATTCATTAGAAGATAAGCTCAAGATTTGAAATTGATATTTATTTATATATTCTTATGTTTTTTATTATAAAAGCAACATTAGCTAGGACGCTGACCCTTGACATAGCCAAGAGGCTATCAACAACACATTAACAACACATAATCAAAACTGAAAGCAAGAGTTTAATAGTAGTGAACAAAAGAGCAATAGGGGCATACCTTGTAAGTTTAGAGATCCATAACCAAAAACATAAGCAAAAACAAAATAGACCTAGACCTAGGGAGATGGCTTATAGAGCCCAACCATACCAAGGACATTATCTTAATCTTTAGTAAGGAACTTGTAAAGTTCCTTGCAGACCTGCTTATTGGCATCCTCTTCAGTAGTCTTGTCCTGTAGAAGGCAAAGGGTCATCACCAAGTTGTGCATTACTCTGATGCAGAACTTGTTGATATTGACAAGTTGTTTGTCCCTAGTGTCCCATCAACATTTCATCTCCTTGATTTCCTCCTTCAAATTCTGAATTTCATTGTCTATCCCGAGATTGTCCAAATGATTCTGTAGCTCCCATACCTTGACTTTAAGGGCCTGAATCTCATCATCCCTGGGATGTATAGTGGGCTCTGCATTCTCTTTAGTCTTCATATCCTATTGGTCCTCCTCTGTAGGAGAGCACCATTTATCATTTTTCTTCTCCCCCTTTTTCTTTCCACCTTTCTTTTCCTTGTCAATTTCTTCCACAATGACTTCTTCCTTACCCTCAATCCCTTTTCCAAAATCAGATGCCATCCTAGTGATTGGGTCTAGTTTCTATAAAATTTCCTCTAGGGCCACATCTTCCAACTTATCAACAAGGTGCACATTTGTTTTATCCCAATCCTAAGGGCCTAGCAGGGGACTAAGACCACTCACGTTACCAGAATCCAAAACCCCAATGTCAACCTCCTCACCCTCGGGTTCATTTAAATTTCCACTACCCTCACCCCCTTTAGTATCTTCTTCAGTATCAATAACAGTTTGATTCTTATCATTTTTCTCACCAACACCTTGAGAGGTAATTCTTCGGGACCTTCTCCTTCCCTAAGTTTCCACAATAGGGTATTCTTTTTTTGTGTCCTCGGAGCTGGAGTTGTCAATAACAATTATTTTCCTTTTTCCAATGGAATTGCCCTTTCTCTTAGGGGGAATGGATTTCTACTCTTTAGCAATAGAGGGAGAGGGAAAGGTAGGGGAACTGAGCTCTGTAATGGTTACAAAGGAGGAGAGGAGGGGAGAGGAAGCAAATGCTTCATTAGATAGATGGAAGAATATAGAAGGGGCCATTCCACCCACAAATGCCACCAAAGGGTGAGAGACATGTAAAAGGGGATGAATTAACATAATGTCATGATAGGGATAAAAGTCCAAGTGATAACAATAGAGCCTATAAATCATACCCTAGTGAAGAGGGATATGTTGCTTATCCTCATTTTTAGGATCAAGGGCCTCCTTGATGGATATTTTTAGAGAATGGAATAGATATAAAGGAAGGCATAAAATAATATGGTTCCTAAAATGATTTAACAAGGGCAAGTGATAATAAAAATAGATTTTGTGATAGCGCTTGAGGGTAAAATATTTCATGATCATTAAACATATCAGATTCCATGGGTGTTGGAGTTCTTCTCTAGTGAAGCCCCCTTGTAATTTTATAGGGTCTCCTTTCCCTTGAAGAATCTATTAAGGTCGTCATTATTTCTAACATGAATCATCGGCTTCCATCTCCTTCCCTCCAAAGAAAGGCCAATTGCTTGGGCAATAGTCTCCTCAAAGACTTCAAAGGAGATTCCTCCAACAACAACCCTGCAATTATTCTAGGAAGTGGCAAACTAGATTGAGATTTGTTCATCATGTCCTTGCAGGTTCTCCATATAATTTGCCACCCCTCCTTCAACATAGTAGTTCCAAACCATTGGATCCTTCTTGAAATTGTCAAGCTTATCAAGATCATAGTGCACCCTATCTCCTCCCATGGTGGACTCACCAGAAGACAATTGAGAGGGGGGGGGGGTGAATCAGTTGTCACTAGATTACCAGAACCTTAAGCATTTAAAAATTTAATATCGAAACACATAAGATCAATACCAGAATACATAAACCAATTACCGAAATAGCATATATACTAATTAAGCACAAGCAATAATTAGAGAATAGATACCATCCACATGACACCAAGATTTGTACGTGGAAAACTCGGTAAAGGGAAAAACCACGGTGAGAAGCCTACCCACAGTTAGATAATACTTCTGCAGTAAGTATGTGATTGCAAATTGAGGGGCCTACACTTGCAGGAAGGCCAACATCCTAGAGCACACTGCTCATTACAAAAGGAGTCTCACTGACTACATAAAAATCCAGACTACAATCTGGAAGGAAGAATGAACTGCAATAATAACATCTCCTATGCCTGAGTACAATTCTGGTTAAGCTCAATACCGGAGGTCTTAAACCTCTTTCATAAACCCAACTTGATCACCAATGATCGACCAAATCCTCTGCATGATTGATTATTACATTATTCGCTACTATACCATTCCATCCATTATCCATCATGATTTACAATGAGATTATTCACATATATATACAAACCCTCGACCATAAACAATAAGGCCGGCCACCAGACAATAAACCAATTATATAATTATAAAACATGTCATCCTAAGACCAAACAAATATCATCCAACCCATAAGTCATCCCAGAAACACATCGAGGAGTCCCAACAACATGTTACATTAAGGCGGTCCATAACCTAGATAGAACCAAACCCAATTTAGGTCCAAATATGCTAAAGCAATGATCCCAATTAGCCAAGTCTCAAAAATGACCACCATCAGCATCTTGAATCTCTATTACAAGCCGCACCAACACCACTTATGCATAGTATCAAAAGATCGTCAACAAAGCTCTACTAGTGAAATCCTCACTGGATCAACAAACCAAGCTTACCAGGATATAAGATAGCATCCGATCACCAAATCGATATCAACTAATTGAACATATATCTGAGTAGCATGAATATAAGATCTAAGCAAATTCAATAAGCCAAAGCATACCAGAGTATACCAGATCATCATGATCTAACCAACAAGAAACCAAACATCCTATCGGGACCAAAAGGATACCGGTAAAGCATCTAGTGTTGACATCAATGACAAAACATTAATGCAACACATAATCAATTCCTCCAAATTTCCAACAATCTCCCCCTTTGGCATTGATGGCAACACTAGATGTGAAAAACATCCAAATGCCAAGAAATGCCAAATAAATCTCCCACACAAGAATATAGCAATGAAGTTCTGATCCACACTCTCCCTCTAGATGACATCATAGTTAAGTTTTGCAAATTTCTCCCCCTAATGTATATATCTCCTTAAGTTTTCATATGAATATCTCTCCCACTTTGACATCAATGCCAAAGATATGACATAAATATCAAAGCAAAATTATAAACCACTTAATCACAAGACTAACCACTCCCCATGAGTAGTACCATCACCACATCAATCTAGAATGAATAATAGATCTGATAATGCATATCGGACTGATGCCAAATAGCATCAATGACTTCTCTACTGTAGGGACAGAAACCCCTAATCTATCTCTGAGGTACTGAAATGATTCTTTAGGCAAAGGTTTAGTGAAGATGTCTGCAATCTGCTCTTTAGTGTTCACATAAACCAATCTAACTTCATTTCTTCCACATTTTCCTTCAAAATTTTATACATGATAGATATGTGCTTTGTCTTAGAGTGAAATATCAGATTCTTTGACATGTCTATAGCAACAGAGTTATCACAGAGAATAACTACTGGTCCATGGCAATGCACTTTTATGTCCTTCAACATTTGCATCATCCATAGAACTTGTGGACAGAGAGGACGTCGATTGAGAGTCCGTGGAGGACCATTTGAACTGGCTGGCAGGATTGAGAGACCTCGTCCTATGGGTGGGAGAGATGGTGGACAGATTGGGAGGGATACTAGTAGGGTAGGGATGTGATCACCTAGAGGATTGCCATTGAGAGGAGGTAGAGTGACTGGATTGGATGGGGGTTGTGGGAGAGGTATTGATTTTGTATAGATTCAGCCAGATCCTAGAGTTATTGCAGCTCATGGTGGTGATGATGAGGATCCTGAGGATCATGTTCCCCTGATTAGACGACAGGTTTGGAGAGTGACTCGGACTGAGATTCCAGCAGTTGGATAGGTTGGTGGTGAGGGGATTGGGATTCATGCACCACAGTAGGATCTACCAGAGCAGGTTGCACTAGTGCATGATATGCTAGATGTAGTAATACCATAGCATGATGTGCTAGGGCATGATACTATTGACAGTCTGAGAGCATAGATTGATCAGCTTCAAGCACAGATACATACTCTTATGACTGAGAGAGACACAACTGTTAGGAGACAACAGGATACTCAGGGTCTTATTGGTCATATTCAACAGGTTGGATCAGGTACTCTCTCAGCGGACACTGTTAGAGCATTATTTTGGGCCGGGAAGGAGACTTCTTACTGGCGACGATGATATGAGGAGGCAGTTGTAGAAAGCCAGAGAGCAGGTAGTTATTAGACCACCGTGTTGATGGATACTAGCAGTGGTGGGGTCATGGGACCTCCTCAGAGGAGTGGTGAGCATGGTAGATAGGCATCTAGAGGATCTACTCACCCACAGCCACAAAGATGGACAAATTCAGGTGGTAGTGGTACAGGACAGCCGTGATTTGATTTGGAGAAATTTGTATTGTTTATTTGATATCATTGTATACTTGGACTTTTATTGTTTTATGATGATCTATATGCAGACATGGATTCTATATGATGATGCTTTTTATTATGCATGTTACTTTATATGATGATCCATATGCTTATATGCTTTGATTTTATGGATGCAAATGAATAGATGAATAATGATATGATGATAATAACTTACATGATGCAATGATAAATGTTTTTGATTTTGATGATTTTGGATGCAAATGAAAAATGATTACTTAACTTAAATGATGCAAATGCAAATGATCTATATGAAAATACAAATGAATGATTGCTTAATGTTTACGATGATGTAAATGCAAATGATCTATATGAAATGTTTCTTTTGAAATTTTATGTATGCAACTAAATGATAAAATTGAATAATGATGATATACTCTATTTGATGATTTATACGGATTTGTACATGAATGATTGATTTGTTTTGTATTTATATGTTATGCTTATAATGATTATGAATCTAAGTGAAAAAGATGCAACTAAATGATCTTTATGAAATGATAATGATGATACTTTACATGGTTAATGAAATGCACTTAATTGAATGCAATTAATGCAATGATAAAATGCAGCTAAAATGAAATGGATAATGATTAAAATGAATGCACCTACAATGATTAAATGCAAATTGTTTTTGTTTGTCCAAGGATACTCAATCTTTATTTATGACCGTTGATCTGTTTAATGAAATGATATGCTTATAATGCAACGAATAAATGAATGCTTATAATGCAATGAATAATGAGCTAATGAAATGATCTAACTAAAATTTATACTGCCATTCTTCATATGTTATCTTGTAACAGTGCTTGATTTCATCATTGAGCTTTAAAATGTTGCAAGAAAAATACAAGCAACTTGATATAATGATTCAAGATGACCTGAGTATTCCTTACATGGATTTTGATATAGCAAGTTAATACAAGCAACTTGATATAATGGTTCAAGTTGACCTGAGTATTGCTTGCAGAACAGACAAGGATTATCTCCTTTCATGCATGACTTGGAACATCCTCCTTGATCTTTTGCTAATCATATCCCATCTTTTGCATGATTTCATATCCTTTGCCATATTGTTTTATGGGAATATTGACTTCTGCTAATGTTGCTATAGTTTTATCTTCATCTTTGTATAACCAACCAAGAATGTCTTTCTCTTCATTTTCTTCTTCAAGGGTTCCAACACTAACAAAGGTTCCTTTAAACATATGTTTTGATTTGCTTGATGTCTGTGACTAAATATCTGCAGGTTTTCCATATGACTTAGGGGAAAGTGGAAATTTATTCAAATAATACTTTCCCATTCCTTCATCATTTAACTTGAGCTTTTCTTCAAAAGTTTCCCATAACTTTGCTTGAATTTCTTTAGTAGGATATACTAATTCTCTGTTATGCGTAACTCTTGTATCTTGTGTTGGCTTCAAATTATTGCAATATTGACTAGAATCTGCAGTTATAGTGATCTCTTTCCCTTCATGAGGAAATTTCACACATTGATGATATGTAGAAGGAACTGCTTGTATCTTGTGAATCCAGGGTCTTCCCAAAAGAATGTTGTAGGAGAGATTCAAGTCTAAAACTTGACACAATGTATCCTTTACCATGGGTCCTATCTTTATTGGTAGCACAATAGTTCCTTTAGAAGAGTGTTCTGCTTCATCATAAGCCTTGATGGTTATTTTCTTTTTTGGGTCCACTGCATTCTCTGAATATCCCAAAGCTTTTATCAAACTTAATGCACAAATATTTAAGCCAGCTCCTCCATCTATGAGTACACGTTTGACATGAGTTTTATTAATGGAGACTTCAACATACAAAAGAGCATTGTGAGGATGTTGTAAATATGCGTCATCATTTTCAGAAAATGATAAACAATGAGGGGCTATAAGGTGTCCTACCATGTTTTGGAACTGATCTATATCCAAATCTTTTGAAACTGTTGTTTCCACTAAAGCTTTCTCCAAAATTTCCTTATGCATAGGTGAAATCTTGAGAAGTTCCAAAATTGATATTTGAGTGGGTATTCGTTGTAATTGCTCTACTAAACTGTATTGTTGTGATGTGGATGTTGAGTCTTTTGCTATACCTGGAAAGGTAACCTTTGCTTTGCTTCTTGTGATAACGTTGATTGGTTCTGAAGATTGATTTTTGTTAATAATGATCACATTTACTACATCATCATATGTATAAGTGTAATTTACTTTGGTTTTTCCTTTGTCATTTTCCAATTGGGATGATTCACCTTTATCATAGTTTGGAAGCGGAGTTTTAAAAGCCAAGTGTGATTCATTCGTCTTATGACTATCCACCGTGATGGTTCCATTATCAATTAGATCTTGGATAATGTGTTTCAATCTTTGGCAATCATTTGTTAGGTTTCCTTTATTTCGATGATAATTGGAAAAATGATTGTCATTCCACCAATTTGACTTGACTGGTGGTTCATAAATTCTTGCTTTGGGTAAAACAATCAATTTATTAGTAAGCAAAGTTTTTAGAGCTGATTCTAAAGATTCTCCAATATTTGTGAATTTTCTTTGATGATTAGAGAAAAAGGATTTGGCTTTATTGTTTTCTAGATTGTTGTTGCTTGGGATTTGACTTGATAGATTGAAAATTGGTTGTTGTTGTTTCACAGTATTGTTATCATCATTTCCTTCATTGCTGACATTCCTATTCTTTGACCAGAACTTGGGTTTGTCATTGTTGTTGTTGTTGTTGTTGTTATTGTTGTATGAATTATTGTAAAGTTTTAGTTCTCCTTTCTTTACCATTGCGTTCTCTATTTTCAGACCATTTTCGATCATTTTGGCAAAAGAGGGAGGACATTGCATCTTTAGTCGATAACTCATTTCACTAATAAGATTATCAATGAATATGTCCATTTTTTCTTGATTAGGTACATCCCGGGGATACCTATTAAACATGCATTTCCATCTTTGTAAAAAGATCATAAAGGATTCTCCATTCTTTTGTTTAACATTGCAAAGATCTAGCATTGTTATTTCATTCCTTATATTGTAGGAATATTGTGAAATAAACCTATTCACAAGTTCTTCAAAGGATTTGATTCCAGATGGTAATCTTGAAAACCACTCCATTGATTGTCCATTTAAACTCCTAGGAAAAAGATGCATAAGGTAAGTTTCCTCGTGAGCAAATTCCATGCTCATAGTACAAAACTCCCTACTGTGATCTTGAGGATCAGATTTTCCATTGTATTTGTCATATTTAGGGATCTCGCAATGTTGCGGAAATGGCATCATATTCAAATTTTTATCGAAAGGATATGGGCATATATCTTGTAACGAATATTTCTTGGAGCTTGTCCCATTTTGCATGTCTTGTATTTGCTATTGTAGAGCTTGTATTTGTTGAGTAAGGTTTGATAAGGGATTATCTGCATAGTCTCTCCTTGTTTCGTCATGAGTCTTTTTGTCACTACGCTCTTTTCTTTTATCATCCCTTTCTTTCCTTATTTCTTCGTTGTTCATATCTTCATTATTTTTCTCATCTATGTTTTGGGTGTTACTTGTCTCCGCGTCTTGTTTTAAGCTTTATATGTTAAAGTCTTGCAGTAGTTTAGCTCCAGATTTTGCCAACATTAAGAGATATTTTTCTTTTTGTTTTGCCAACAATTTTTCCATTAGCCTATCAAATTTGAAATCTTGTTCAAGGTCTCTAATGGTGCTATTGAATGCTTCTTCATCAACATCGATAAATCCAAAAGTGGTATCTTCTTCCTCCATTTGTTGTTGTTTTCTAAGCTGTTCGTATTGGGCTCTAGTCCAAACTGGCATGTGATTATTTCAAAGTTGTCAAAAGTTCCCAAGGACAAGGTCAATAGGTGATTCTTGGTTTAGAAAGATATGCTTTATTGATCTTACCACTATTGTTTGTTCGTTGGGATAAAGCATCTCTTTGTTGAAAAGCACATCTTTGTAGAGTTTCACTGTCAAATTTTGTACCACAGCCATGTAAGTAGTAACAAAAATGGTGTAGGAATGTCCTATGTTTCAGCAAGATCTTGTGATTGATATACAAGAATCTTATTCTCTTTTGAGTAGCTTTGTAACTGGGTTTTCTTTTCTTAAGGTGATACTTAAAAGTCATATAAGCATTTGACAATTTACAATTTTGATTGATTCCAAAGTTGGTGCAATTTTAGTTTTGATGTAACCTAGGTTCAAAATAGGAAAGATATATCCAAGATTAGGAACCTAGTATAGATTGATCAAGCTTCGTGATAGAGGATTTGATTATCCTGATGAGAGACTTGACAAGGATGTTGATTTTTTTTGCACTTAAGATGTTTGAATCAATAGCTTGTTGAATGTTGATGTTTATAGAACCTTTTGGGAATAACCTATAGGATTAGCAACCTAGTTGTTTGAGCTATTTTAGAAATACGTGATGGTTTAGAGACAAACCTACTTCAAGAATTATTTTGATATTTTGATGTTTTGATACTTTGATTTTGAGTTGGTGTTTCAAGTGTTGGAATGGTTTTTGTTTTATCCTTTTGATCACACTTTTCAGAAATTTGTTGATTTTTGATCTTTTGTAGATGATAATTTTCTTCAATTTTTGACCATTTGGAACATGTTACATACATAGAAGACACAATTTTTAATAAATGAAAAGCACCGGCAAGTACAAATCCCTATGGCAGGCTGAGACAATAGTTGTTGAATCTCACATGGAGTTTCCCCCGAGGCTATGCTATTCAAAGCGGATATTTAGATGCTTGACCCCACTGGCTCCACCCTCGGTACTCACTTCTTCAGGGCAGCCAAGCACCAGTTTCCATGAAATCTCCTCATGGAAAACTTTATATCTCTACTAGGAACTGTATGTGTGTGAGCTGCTTTAGAGGTTCGACCTCCTGCGCCAACAACTAGAAGGTTTTTGACAACTAGTACAAATAGTTTTTATTAAAGGCTTCCGGTCATGTGGCCATACATGTGGCACTTTCAGCTCTGTAAATACAGAAGGTTCCCAGCCTATAGAGGTTATGTTCCATAGGGTTTATGGGGAAACATAGTGTCGGTATGAACTTATTAGCACATGTTGTTTGAACTTTCGTCACAAACACTATTTATTTATAGTGGATTGGAAGGACTCGGTATTAGCCCATTTCCACTTTAGGTCGTTCCTTTTGTCATAGTAGCAACATATGGATCAGGAGCATACAAATTATCTACCCCAGAAGGTGATTGGTTTGATGAACCTATCAATTCTATCCATCTCAAGAAATTCTATGCTTGAGATATAAAGTCCTAAAAAAAAAAATCAATAAAAAGCATATAAAGTCCTAAAAAAATAAAATAAAAAAAATCAATAAAAATCATATATAAAATACAACAAAAATACAATAAATTTAGATGGTGAAAACCTAGTAAACAGGCACTATCTAAAAAGTGAGTTCCTCCATCTATGAGATCGCTTTACGCACCTATCTGCTTCATCCTATCACATCTATTGCTTCCATATATCCTAGCTTATTCATTTCTCTGAACCATTTAGCAAGAAATATGCAGCCTACCAACAGTTATCAATCTTTGACATACTTGTCATAGTCACTATCTTAGATTTTATCAACATCTATCAATCTGTATTTGTATCCCTCTATGGTTTGGATCTTGATCAAATTCATACATCCATAATAAATTTTTGTTTCCGCTGGGGGCAAAATCCAAATTCCTTTTGCTAAGGCGATCTTTTGAATCTTTGGAAATCCAAAAACATTCGAAAAATTTAGAAAATCCAAAAACACCTAGGATTTTGAAATAGATAACAAGCAACAAAGAAATGAAAATCAAGGCATTTCATCAACAACTGAATCATGAAACTCAGAAACCGAAGAATCAATCAACAACTAATAAGGATTATCAAATATCATTCATTAAGATGATTATATCATTTAATGACCATTAGAACATGTGAATGACATACAAGATTCAATGTTTATATCTTGATTTTATTGCTAATCATGTACTCTATGCGACTCAAGGATGTCCATGACTAGAGAAGCTATGATGGGGCATGATTATTTTCTTTGATTGATGTCTGTGGTTTATCTCTTACTACGGTATGTGTAGACACCTAAAATTGTCATGTCTAATTAAATAAACATTTTATTTATTTAATTATCTAAGCCTAATTCTTCTATTAATTAAATAAATCTTTATTTATTTAATTAATTCATTTATCCTCTTCTAGCCTTATTTCTCATTTAAATAAATACATTTATTTATTTAAATTATCCTTTTCTTAAATTAAATAAATATCTTATTTATTTAATTGATCCCACTTCTTCTATTAATTAAATAAATCTTTATTTATTTAATTAATTCATTATCCTTTTCTACTTATGACATATGTCATTCATCTCTTAATTCCTACACTACCTACCCCCTTTCATTATTTTATTATTTTCTTTACCTACCCTCTAATCATAGCCGACCTCCTTTTACACCTCTCAATCTTATCCCTCCATTCCATATAGTGTCTTCTATATAAGGAGATGCTTCCTTCATTATCTAACCCTAACTACCTGGCTAATTCAATTATGCACTTGACTACACTACGCTTTGCACCTTCATATGTGATCCTACTTGCAACCACATTTCGTTCTTTGTTGAGCTCTTGTGCACATAAAATCTGAGAGCAAATATATCAAGCAAGATCAATGGAGATAGAAAGAATGGAGATTCAAACCCTATTGGACATGTGATGGTATAATCTTTGTGATTTCATTTGATTTGCATTGTCTTAGGTAATCTTCATATGTTACGGTGGATCTTTGTTGTTGTTAGGCTAGGGTTTTGTGGTTGAATCCATTTAGTCCTTCAATATTATATTGTTTTAATCCATTTTCACCATATACATTTTGGCACACCCGGTGGGACCCTTGTCCCTTTTGCATTTAACATCCTTGTTACAGATTTGGTGTTTTGAAGTTGCAGATATGACATTTCTGACAACATTTTGATATTTTCGCGTCTGCGTACTTTCAGATTGCGTTTTTGGTTTTCTGTGGCATCTGCGACATCTGGGATCACGTCTGCACCCTCGACAATTTTATTTATTTTGCAGATTCCAAAAATCCCGTCTGTGTTCCCTAATCGCATCTGTGGGATTTTCAGGTGCGTCTGTGTCCATAAGTCGCGTCTGCGTTTCAGAACCGTGTCTGTGTGATTTTCAGGCGAGTCTACGTCCAAAAGTCGCGTTTGTGTTTATGGTAACCGTGTCTGTGTACACTTATTTTGCATTTTGGATTTTCATTGATTCAAGTTTTCAGTCATTCGGTTTTTCAGATCTGGTTTATTTTGAGCTAATATATTCAGATCTAGCTAACGAAATTGGTGCAGCTTGTCTTGAAAGCAAAATCGTTTTGTCAAAGGCCCCTATTTTCACAAAGTCTTTTGGATCTAAAATTTACCTAACTTGTGCGCTTGCAGGAAGGGGTGATTATTTCAAACAATCCAAATTACTAACAATTCTTTGTTGCAGGACCTTGGCAAGGGTTTTGGATTTTTTTATTGTGTGCCTTGTTTTCATAGACTAGCAAACACTTCAATTGGTGCACTAAAATTGAACCATTGTCTTTTGTCTCTTTAGCAATAGGCTCTTTTTGTTTTAATCTTTAGAGGGTCTGTCTCCCCATGTGGTCATTAGGACTACTAGTGAGGAGAGAACGACCCAAGTGGTAGCGAGGAAAACCCACCTCTTCCGAACCACTATAAATAACTGTATTCATGGTGAAAACTATGAATAACGTGTGCTGATTAGTTCATACCGACACTATGTCTCCCCATAAACCTATTTGATCAAATTTATTTGATCATTTGTAGGGCGTAACCCCTACCGGCTGGGAGCCTTATGTATTTACAGAGCTGAAAGTGCCGCATGTATGGCCACACAAGCGGATACCCTTACTAGCACCTTTTTGTTTAGAAGCCCAAATCCTTCTAGTTATTGGGGCAGGAGGTTGGACCTTTGGTAGTGGCCCACACACATACGGTTCTTAGTAGAGATACAAAGTTTGCCATGGGGAGTTTTCGTGGGGACTGATGCTTGGCTGACCCGAGAAGTGAGTGCCGAGGGTGGAGCCAGTGAGGTCAAGCATCTAAGTATCCACTCTGAATAGCGTAGCCTCGGGGGTAAAACTCCATGTGAGATCAACAACTATTGTCTTGGCCAGCCATAAGAATTGTGCTTGACTCATTTTAAACATTCAAGACCAAACAACAAAACATTGTGTCTTTTGTGTCTTCAAGTGTATGCAAAACAATTTTACATCGAACAACACACTTTCTTTGAGTCATATTTTTGAGTCTAGACACTTGCAAACATTGAGTCCTCATCAACACTGTGTCCTCTTATCACCAAAAATAATCAAACAGTCAGATTTGGTCACAACAAAACAACTTCACAGATTGGAAAAAATTGCACAAATTTTGCAGAAACGCATCTGTGTCTGACATAATAGCCTCTGTGTCTTATAACTGTGTCTATGAAGGGTAGAAACGCGTCTGTGTTCCCAGAATCAACATTGCATTGACAAAATCTTAGAAACGTGTCTATGTTAAACAGAACCACGTCTGTGTCAGGAAATCACGTCTGTGCAGTATACAGGCGCGTCTGTGTTCAGTATTGAAAAACTTTTACAGTCCAGCAAACAAACATAGTTAGTTTCAAAATTCTTGAGCTTTCTAGGTTATTTCTCTAGGGTTTCATCTAGCATTCAACCTATCTTTGGGTCTCACATAGTCCATCATTGCTTTACACCTTACATTACATTCACATTTGTCTAAACTTGAGTCAAAAGGTCACTTGCTTTCCCTCATCATACTTTATCAACACACTACATACAACAACATTTTGCTAAGTGGTCTTTCATCAAGGTCTATCACCTTTGGGTCTCATTTGGTCTTACTTAGAGTCAAGGTCAACCTACCTCATCAAGAGAAACTATCCTCTCTTTGGAAGCCACACCTACTCTACTACATACAAACTTGGTCTTACATTTTGGACATTACAAGTACACCTCAAATTCATTTACATTCCATCCAACTCTTGGTCTTCCATACTCTTTTCCATTTTCATCTAGTCTTACACATCTTGGTCAATACCTAGTTCATGGTTGAAACTCGTTCCCAAAAATCTAGGAGAGAAGATAAAGAGGCTCAAGAATCCACAAACATGAGTTCTTATGAGTATGACAATGATATCTTTTTCAATTCTGATCATACTACATTACCTGACATGGATGCCTATAGAAACATTCCAAATGTTGAGAACATGGACACTACAAACAACAATGATACACACAATGACAATATGGACAACTTCTCCGCAAATTCAGCAGAAGTGGAATACACCATTATGAATCCTCATTTCAATCGATTGGTTGAGGAAATAATGAGGAGAGATAGACAATATTTTCTACAAGTGATGGCACAAAATGGAACCAAGATCCCTCATGATTTTGACATGTCTCAAATAATGGAAAATCGACCTTTGCCACAAACTCACTCCAACATGGATCAAATGAGGCCTAATAGTGGAGGCAATAGAGGACCACATATGGTGCCTGAATCACCATCATCTTTGTTTCAAAAACCAGAGGTCCCATACACACATGGTCAAGCATATGATACTCATCTCCGCAGACCATTATGGAAGTCTTATGCAGAAAAATATGCTCAATCACATACCAATGCTAAGGAACCACCAAAGCAATTGGATATTCAAAGGCATGCTCAAAATTTGGACTCAAGAAAACCTCGTGTCAAATTTGGGGGTAACACATTAGAACATGACATGCCTGTAGAGTATGGTATACATGGACAAAGCAGATATTTCGTTCCTCAACATGAATCTATACCAAGTGGTCCATATACGCAGCATCATTATAGACCTCCTCCATATGAACATGTGTATGATTAATATCATCCATATATGCAACATGCTCCTCCAATTTGTGCCTCAAGCATGGGGTATGGTCCAAGAAGTCGATCTCCACCTAAGAGCAATTTGGAGCAACAAATCAGGGACTTACAAAAGAAAATGGAGGACATAAATACACTGAAGCCAACATACACAATGAGAGACATGTGTCCTTATCCGTTTGATAGGAGCATTCCAATGCCTCCATTTCCTACACATTTTGTGACGCCTAAGTTTGATAAGTATAGAGGAAAAGGGGATCCTAAGGCACACATAAGACAATTTTTCACAGCTTGCATTGAGGTAGCAGCAGAAGAGACATATTTGATGAGATTATTCCCACAGATCTTAGGCGATCAAGCTATGGAATGGTTCTCCCAACTTCCACCTGGTATTAAGTCATGGGGTGACTTAGTAGAGGCATTTATTCAACATTTCCCCTACAACATAGAGACAGACATATCAGTCACTACTTTGTGCAACACCAAGCAAAAAGATGGAGAGTCTTTTTCATCATTTTTACAAAGATGGAGGAATCTAGCCAGCAGATGCTCTTGTGAAATTCCACAAAAACAAATGGTAGAGATGTTCACTCAGAATGTTAACAAAGACATTGGTTATTACCTAAGAAAAGCTTGTTTGTCCACCTTCAAGGATGTCATTGAAAAAGGATTAGCGACAGAAAAGGTCCTAATTGAACAAGGAGTCATTAAGATATTCAAGGAAAACAAAGATGACTTTAAAGGAAAAGATAAGCCAAGATTTTGGAGCAAAAACAAGAACACAGTCAATGATGGTGTTGTTGATGCCAATACAGTGCGACCCAAATTCATTTTTTTGGGATCAAGTTATACAAACAATCAAGTGAACACTCAAACAACTTCTAGATCATGAAGGAAGTATACTCCATTGGGAGAACCACTTGAGTCAATCTTCAAGAAGCTAGTGGCAAACAAAGTAATCACAATTCCAGATTTTCCTCCATATGAGCCAAAGGTCAAACCAAATTGGTGGAATGATGATGAATATTGTGAATTTCATAAGAGCAAGGGTCATAAGATAGGAAATTGTCATCGACTGAAGAACATCATACAAGATCTCATTGATAGAGGTGACATTGAGATTGAAGGACACTCATCCAATCAAGAACATGAGATGTTTAAGGAACCATTCCCAAAGCATGACAAGGGAAAAGTGGCAGCCACAAATGACCAGACCAACTATACCAGAGCATCTTATAACTATGATTCAATGATCAATCACATCTCGATGGATAATTATGTCTCTACCATTATCATCAAGGACAAAACCCCTGAGAATTTTACCCAGAGACCCAAGATCGTTCTGAAAGGAATTGGATCTTCTTCCGAACCTACCTTTGAATGTCATGTTACAACCCAGCGAGGTAAATTCACTTTGCAAGGAGCTCCAGCTAAAAACACCGCTTCCTCATCAACCAAGCCTGAGTATGACCTTGTAGAATAGTTAGGAAAAACACCTGCACTTATTTCAATCCTTGAGCTCTTACGCATATCCCCTGCACATAAAGTTATTTTTGACAAAATATTGAGAGACACTGCCGTTCCTACTGATCTGAACATGGACCAGTTTCAAGCTATGGTGGGATACCTTTCCATTCCACACTCTCTTACATTCACAAAAGCTGATGACACCTCCGTAAGTTAGCCACATAACTCACCTTTACACATTGAAGCCTTCATACACAAACATCGCATAAAATGAGTCCTAATAGATGGAGGAGTAGGTCTAAACATTTGTACATTGAGCACTATTAAACAATTGGGATATTTTGATAAAGCTGTGAATTCTACAAACAAAATTACCATCAAAGCATATGATGATGAAGAGCATTCATCCAAGGGCACAGTCACCTTACCTCTCAGAGTTGGGCCAGTTACAAAGGATGTGGTTTGTCAAGTACTTGATCTTGATTTCACATACAACATATTGCTAGGACGTCCTTGGATTCATGAAATGAGGGTAGTCCCATCTACATATCACCAATGCATTAAGTTTGCTCACAATGGAGTTGAAATAACAGTTAATGGTGATCCTAATCCATTCATATATTGCAATAACTTGAGACCAAAAACTGAGACCATCATTCCCAATAATCGTGAAGCTATTCCTTCTTCTGCGTACATTGATCCTAAGTCATTAAAACCTTCGACATCAAAACAAGGTGAACTTAAGGGCAAATTCTAGGACAAAGGCATGGGTGAATACACTTTGAATTAGACCATGTACTTACAACAAGTCATGAATTCACCAAAAGAATATGGATGACCACATCCTACTAAGTGGGTATCTATCATTACACTTGAATGGGATCCTACAATATTCCAAAAATGGGGTGAACTGGAAGAGGAAGACTTATACAAAATGCTTTACAAAGACCTTGCAAATGATACACAAGATCACATCAGTTTACCATGTGAGAAGTATGGCAAAGGGTTCAAGATTCTACAAAAATTTGGGTATGATGGCAAAAGTCCTCTTGGGTTAAGAAAGGAAGGCATCATTGAACCTTTACAACCTGAATTGACATTCAAAAAGGAACGCTCCAAAGGACTTGGTTTCATGACTTCCAAGGTTCATACTCAAAAGACAGAAGAAGCATTACAAATCAAAGCTGCCAAAATTCAACAAGAAAATAGCTATTCCATAGACTCCAATGAATGGAATGGGGTTCAGACAAATCCTCTAGTGACTATGACCTCACCGAGACATTCAGAGAACCAAGTGAGTCAACAGAAGAAGAGGAATTTAATAAGAAATTCAAAGTTGGTCAAGAAACAACCCCAGAGGATTCCACACAGTCCTTGTCTCTAGGTCCTAGGTTGAAATCACATAGAATGAGAACACATGTTCCAGAATGCACTACTAGTGATGATAATTTGGATTCATTCACGATCAAGACTGATGAGGAGATTGCCAACGATGACCTAGATAATTACCTCGACATACTGGAATATAACTGCATCTTCACTCTTAGCCCTGCTAACTTCGAAGACATCAAAGGCCTTCTCCTTGTCCACCACCAACTCATTGACTGGGATCATGAAGGACCTGCACAGTTTGACACATTCCAAAATGATGAAGCTTTTATTGACTATCTTGGCATATGAGATGATCTTCCCCCTGGGGACCATAAAGCGGGATACACTATAGAACTCAATAGCGTGGCATATTTTGGTGAGGGTGTCGGACCTTCCAGTCATAAAAATATAAAAATGAAAACAAACCAAGGGTCTTATGGCAAAAACCACACTGCGGTGCTGTCTGACCCCGAAAAAGTAAAAAGAAAGGATGTATCCGAGGGCAAAAACCTCTATGAGGCACTCAAAGATGGAAGGCTCGACATTCTCCCAGCATCATATGAGGAAAAGTCATCCATGTTAGTAGAGAAGACTATCCAAACAAACATTGGTACAGAAGAAGTTCCACACAACATATTCTTGGCTCAATCTTTGCAAGAGTCAGAAAGGTCAAAATTCATAAGTTTCTTCACAGAATGACAAATCAACTTTGCATGGTAACATGCTGATATACTTGGATTGGATCCGGATTTGGTAATGCACCATTTGACAGTTAAACCGGGGGCAAAACCAGTGAAAAAGAAATTAAGAAAGATGCATCCACAAGTGGCATTACTAGTCAAAGCAGAACTTGAGAAATTATTGGATGTCGGATTCATACGCCCAATTGATTATCCTGAATGGATCTCCAACTTAGTGCCTGTCAGTAAACCAGACTGTAGCATCAAAATATGTATAGATTTCAGAGACATCAACAAAGCTTGTCCTAATGATGATTTTCCATTACCAAATATTGACTTGATTATCAATCTCACAGCAGGTCATGCGATGTTATCCTTGATGGATGGATTCTCTAGTTACAATCAAATTAAAATTGCATCCGAAGACCAGCACAAAACAACATTCACTTGTCCTTGGGGAACTTTCTACTGGAATGCCATGCCCTTTGGGCTAAAAAATGCAGGTGCTACATATCAAAGAGCCATGACTACTATCTTTCATGACCTCTTGGGAAAATCAATAGACAAAGATACACATTTGGACATACTTTCAGTCATCTTCGATCAGTTGGAAAAATATAAAGTAAGATTAAACCCCAAGAAATGTGTCTTTGGAGTAACCTCCGGGAAGCTCCTGAGGTTCATTGTCTCAAAGAGAGGAATCGAAGCAGATCTAGCAAAAGTCAAGGCCATCCTAGAGATGCAACCACCATGAAACATCAGTCAACTTCAATCTTTGCAAGGGAGACTTCAATCCATACGAAGATTCATAGCACAACTTGCAGATAAGTGCAATCCTTTTTAGCACTTGCTACATAAAAACATCAAATTCAAATGGGATGATAATTGTCAACAAGCTTTCCAGGCACTCAAAAATTATCTTCTGAATCCGCCAGTTTTGATGCCACCAATTCCATATCAGCCTCTACTACTATACATATCAGCTACTTCAACAACACTGGGGGCACTCTTAGCACAACAGGTTATTGAAGGAAAAGAAAAGGCAGTGTATTACATTAGTCGCACATTGGTGGGATATGAGCGAAACTACACACCAATTGAGTGTGCATGTCTCACCGTGGTATTTGCTTCACAGAAATTATGACATTACATGCTAACTCATAAGACTAAGTTGGTTGCAAGGATCGATTTGTTGAAATACCTTCTCAATAAAGCAACACTTATTGGGCGACTAGCCAAATGGGTGATGCTCCTGAGTGAATTCAACATCCAGTATGTGGACAAAAAAGCAATAAAAGGACAAGCTATCACAGATCAGTTAGTGGATGCTCCCATGATAGTTGATGTTCCTCTAATTTCAGAATTTCCAGATGAATCCATTTTAACAGTGTCACATGCAAAACCATGGCAATTATACTTTGACGGCTCATACACACAACATGGGGCAAGAGCTGGCATCCTCTTTATAACTCCTCAAGGGGATTCTATACCAAAATCATATCGCTTATCATTTCCTTGCACTAATAACATAACGGAATATGAGGCATTAACAACAAGATTACAGATTGTTGTTCAGTGGAAGATCCAGGAACTTCATGTTTTTGGGGACTCTCAACTTGTAATCCATCAAGCAACTGATGATTACCAAACAAAGGATGAGAAATTAATGCCTTACAAAAGAATGGTGGATGACCTAAAACAACATTTCAGAAAGATAGACTTTGAGCAGATACCAAGAGAGCAGAATCGAGCCGCAGATGCCATGGCTACAATTGCTTCACTGATCGATCTACCTCTGAATGAGACCTGCTATGAGTTCTTGGTGGATAACCTTTTGGTTCCTTCATATGAAATCACTCCTATTGAGATAATATGTGTCGTCGGTCCTGAGTCCTAGTTATATGGTTCCATTTTCACATACCTTCGTGACAATACCCTACCTCCTCATCTATCCAATAACCAACGTCGCACTTTCATTTGCCAATCTTCTCGATACATCATTTTAGCTGATATCCTATACCGTCAAGGTCTAGATGGCACTCTTCTTAGATGTTTGGAAAGCGACGAAGCTCAGATTGCGTTACGAGAAGTACATGAAGGGATATGTGGTCCACATTCTAGTGGTCCTACCTTAGCCAAGAAACTCATCAGGACTGGATATTACTGGCCCAATATGGAAAAAGACTCATATCAGTTTGTCAAGAAATGTAAGCAGTGTCAACTTCATGGAGATCTCATCCATGCACCAGTACAAGAACTTCAACCAATTGCGACTCCTTGGCCCTTTTGTCAGTGGGGACTTGATCTCATAGGCAAGATTCACCCTCCATCCTCCAACGGTCATAAATTCATTATCACTGCCACAAAGTATTTCACAAAATGGATTGAAGTCGTGCCT
Source organism: Cryptomeria japonica (assembly GCF_030272615.1). Taxonomy (NCBI): domain Eukaryota; kingdom Viridiplantae; phylum Streptophyta; class Pinopsida; order Cupressales; family Cupressaceae; genus Cryptomeria; species Cryptomeria japonica. The sequence continues at coordinate 464,225,596 of NC_081405.1, read as the reverse complement.
CTCATGCAAGTCACTAGAAAACAAATTGCTACGTTCATTCTCAACTATATCATTTGTCGATACTATATTCCTGTTTCCATTATCACTGATAACGGGCGTCCCTTCAAAAATCAGGATGTTCATGAACTCTGTGACCGCTTCCATATTTCCCATCGTTTCTCCACACCATATTACCCCCAAGGTAACAATCAAGCTGAGGCATCTAATAAAACAATCCTTAAAATCTTAAAAAAGATAGTCGACGACGCTGGGCGTAATTGGCATATCCAACTTAATCCCGCACTTTGGGCCTACCGCACAAGTGTTCACACACCTACAGGAGCTACACCCTATTCACTTGTCTACGGTGCTGAAGCCATCTTTCCTATTGAGGTCAGATACCCTCTTTATGAGTCTCTTTGCAAAACATTATCAGTGATGAAGACTATAGGGTCTCTCGCTTACAAGAACTTGAACTATTGGATGAATGAAGACAAACTGCTTTTAATCATCTCAAGGCTTATCAACAACGAATGAGTCGCAGCTACAATCATAAAGTCAAGCCTCGCACATTTGAGGTAGGTGATTTGGTTCTCAGAGAAAACCCCAAAAATCAGCAAGACAGAGAGAAGAAGGGCAAGTTCGAACCAAACTGGCTTGGTCCTTACATCATTACAGTAGCATATGGATCTGGTGCATATCAACTCTCAACCATAGAGGGTGAACCTTTAGAGGATCCTATCAACAACATGCACCTTCGCAGGTTTTACACATAGCTCTTCAAAATATCCTAATTCAAAAATACAAAAAAAATCATAAAACAAAAAATTGTTACTTGGTGAAAACCTGGCAAACAGGCGCCTTGTGACACAAAAAAACATTGAAAAATCGAAAAAAGTAAAGAGAAGTAATTTCGTCCAATGGTGAAAACCACTTCGGTGGTGCCTTGGGCAAGTACCATGGTGAAAACTAGGTCACCAGTGCCATGCGTAGAGACATTGCTCCTCCCTCCTTTAGGATTCACTTTCATCCTTTCACTTTGCACACACTCACATCCTATCCATTCATAATAAACTTACCCATTCCCACCATGGCTTGTTATTGATCTACCCAAGATTGGTTAGCCATTCATAATAAACATTCCTTTTCACCCCTTTTCCATCCATAATAAATCAGCTCCTATCTATGGCTAAGGCAAATCCTATGTTTAGTGATGGGTGTGGAACTGAGAACATCACATGTTTCGAGGAGTACAGTTTCTTCCACTTTTCTTCAGTCTATTCGCACACAATCCGCAATAAAATAGCACTTGCATCGCCACTTCGCAATCAAGTTCCATCTTCTCCGCAATAACGTATCAGTTTCTTGGATTTAGTTAGTTTCAGATGAGACACAACATCAACAATGGGCTTCAACAAATCAAATCTTTCAACAGACTCAGACAACATTATGGTTTAGTGCTATCTATCCTTTTTGTGAAAGTAAACATTGTGACTACAATCAAATAAGACTTATACAAGTGACAAGAGACACTAAACTTGAGGACTACAGTGAATGTTGGTGTCGAGTCTTGGTTTTCTTTTGATTTTATCTTTTTGGTGGCATGTCTTTTAGCTTTTCCACGATGTCTTTGACTAGAGATTCTATCTCCAGGATGTCTTTGACTAGAAAGGTGAGGATGGGGTATCGTCACCTATTTTTCTTTGCTGTCTATGGATTGTCTCTTAGTAATGCTATGACTTGTCCAAGGATATATGGACACTGTGAGTCTAGTATGATCTGGGGCATTCCTTGTTTGTGACTATCTTATCTCCATGCAAACAGGTACAATGACTTTCTGGGTTGAACATATGCCTCGATTGTCATAACCTACTTGCCATAATAAAGCTCAATGATGATAATGCACAAGAAGCTCTTTCACTTTCATATCTTCTATCTTCCATCCCCCCTTTCTTGATTGAATTCCATCGTCCTTCTCGAGTCTGCGTAGCCTGCTATCACATGACTGAGTATAATGACACGCCAAAAAATATTTGCATTACCACATATAAGCATTTCATACATACATATCGATATCACAATTGCATCACATCCTGCATGCAACACATGTTAGCAATCTTACATTTTTATCATGTAAATAGTTCTTTTGCATTATCATATTCATTTGCATTTCATACATTCACATTCACATTTGCATAATATTTAAAACATAAAAGAACAAAAATATTGCATTTCATCATGTACATATTTGCATCCATATCATAAGCATCACATAAAACATACATCATTAAACATCTCATCACATAGGTACGCATGCATATAGCTGCCGTAAAGATGAATCATCTCATATATATAATCATAAGTGTCATGATACAATGATGTCAAAATCATATGGCTACAATCACCTGAAGGTGTCTACATCATCATACAAAAATGGTACAATACTGATACATAGGGAGCCCTCTATGGCTATGATGAACTCCCTCCCTTGGAGCCGCCTGGCCTCGAGAGAGTCTGAGCCCTAGAAGGACCCGCCTCAGGATCACCTCTCCTGCCCCCTCTATCTGGTGGTGGTGGAGGACCCATAACCCCACCTCTGGATGCCTGTCTCCTCTGACTCCCTCTAGTGGCCGTTGCTGTATGTGATGGTCTCCAGAAGCTCCTGGCCTGCTGATCAGCTGGCACTGCACCATAATAGAGATCCTGCCAGTAAGCAATCTCCTCCCCTGCACATAGGACATAAGCATATCCAGCCCCTGTGTCCTCTATTGCCTGCCTCCCATCCCTCAGTGCTGTCTCAGCCTCAGTGTAGCGCTGTATAGCCCGATCTCGCTCCCACTTAGTATCTCTGAGCCACCTCCTGAGTCTATCCCTCTCCCTCTCCAAGTCCTGAATCTCATCTGCCTGTCCTTGGCAGATCTCCCTCAGCTCAACCAGCTCATCCTCCTCCACCTCGACACCCTGTACCTCTTCCTGTGGCTCGCTCCCCCTGTACGGGTGCCTGTGCCTGTGCTTGTCCCTGTGTCGGTACCTGTACCTGCGTCCATCCCTGTCCCTACACCTGTCTAGGGCCCTATGCTGCTGGCACCTATACTGGCAACCCACTGCGACCCCTCACCACTCGAGTCGGTCTCTCCTCTCAACCCTCCCTCTGCAGAACCACTCTCCTCTCTCCTACCACACCTCGCCTCCTCTGTCGGCCTCTGCCCCCACCATCTCTGTCATCATCGTCATCTCCTCCACCATCCCCATCTATCAGCTCTCCAGGGTCTGTCAGTCGTGGGAAGGGATGCTCAGCCCAATATGCAATGTACTCTACATCCATCCCTGCATCCTCGATCTCTGGCCACATATCCCATGGCAAGGGAACCATCTCCACCAACTACATCACGACCTGATCATATGATAGTAGTGGCCCAAAATGTGCCTGGTTGCGCACTGTCCATGCATACATACTTGAGCCTCGCGGCATCCGCTAAATCCTGCCAAACTGTTACCCACTCTATCCATTAGCTGCCTCTCCAATACATACGACGTCCGCCCAATCAAATATCTACTCCGGAAGGTGTATGGTAACTCTACTGCATCATCTTCCCACTGCTCATACCCAAGGTACGACCTCTATATCACATTGTCGATCTCATCCAAGACTCGACACCAGTACTCCAACCTGCCAATCCATGGTTGCAATGTAATCATGTCGTACAAGTGTACAAAGCTGCATCCATGCCCCCTACCCCTGAAGTGTATAGGTTGTGTCACTGGCAGATGCTCGTATGCCCACACCTGTAGCAATGTAACCCTGCAGTCCAATCCTATGGATCCATGATAAACAAACTGATGCAGCTCGTAATACAAGTGCGCCAACACACACGGTCCCTAGGCATATCTGGTGTGCTATGTAACCACCATCTCCAAGGTGCTCCCCCAGCCCACAGCCAACCCTCGTGTCGCCCTATCGGGACATAGGAACCCACTGATCACTCCTCCTAGCACTGCTGGTAGTGCTAATCTTGTAGCTATCATGGTGTCCCATGCGACATGTCCTGCCCTCATATCCAGTCCTGGGTCTTGTAATACTCATCTCAGGGCATCCCTGTCTCCATCTTGATCATAAGGTACTAACTCCCCATCGATCAGTATCCTCAAAATCCGATATACATCGTCCAAGGTGACTGTCATCTCACCCATCGGCAAATGGAATGTGCACGTCTCCGAGTGCCATCTCTCAGCTAGCGCAGTCAGCAAACCCATGTTCGCCCGAAACTCAGGCACATACAAAATATGGCGTAGACCCATACCCTCAATGGTAGCTATGTCCTCAAACGTCAACTCTAGTTGCAACCTCTGAGTCGATGGGAATCTCTCCCGTGACTCCAGCATAGGCAAATACTCCTGCAATCAAGCAAATCAATCATATCAGTCCTAGTGGCATTCATTGTTCATCACAAAATGCTACTTTTTTATCTAAGTGCATATGGTACTCTATCCTAGTGACACTCACTATTCATCACAAAGTGTTGCTTCTATCCTAGTGACACTCACTGTTCATCACAAAGTGTTGCTTCTATCCTAGTGGTACTCCCTGTTCATCACAAAGTACTACGTGTTTGGCACTCCCTGTTCATCACAAAGTGCTGCTCACATTTGCACTCACTGTTCATCACAAAGTGCTTCTCATACTGGTACTCCCTGTTCATCATAAAGTACTATGTCTTAGTACTCATTGTTCATCACAAAGTGCCTTGATTTATCCTATCCTAGGGCCTCTTCTTGAGTGAATCCTCTTGAGTAGTTTCCTAATTGGCAACGTATGTTCTATCACAAAATTGTCAATCCTAGCCCTATTTGCTATCCTAGTCTTCCCTAGAGGACCTGCTTGAGTGTATCCTCTCAGCAGCTTATCCAATCGACAATGTATGTTCATCACAGAACTGCCGATTTGACCTAGAAGACACCAAATTCACATTTTTGGACACAAACGCGCTTTCATGACATAAACACGCTTAGAGACTACATAAACATGCCTGCCTAGCACAGATGCACTTGAAACACACAGATGTGCCTATGCTCTGCATAGACGCGCCTACAAGACACAAACGTGCCTGCCTAGCACAAACGTGCCTGCACAGCGTAGATGTGATCGCATCCTACATAGACGCCTTTTTCGGCACAGACGCGCTTGGCACAAACACAGACATGCCTAGCCAGCATAGATGCCCTTGGCACCAGCTCAAACGCGCCTACACATTTTTGGACATTTTTGACATTATCCTAAAAGGACATTTATTGCACTACCTAGCATGCATTTATGACAACAATTATTACAACAAAGTACAAGGAGGTTTTGTGGTACTCACCGGCTCTCCTGCCTCTATTGGCCTCTAAAATCGGCGAACGCGATCGAATATGTGAACCATTGCCATCACTGCTAACTGCTGCTGCTCTATCTTGCTCTGCACTCTGATCTCTTGAAGGTGTGGATGACAATGAGGATGTTTTCCCCTCATGTTCTATTTATAGACTGCCCTAGCCTTAGTCCTAGCCCTCGTTTCCCGAGTCAGTCTTCGTTATCCCATGATTCTGTCACTTTATCCGCTCAGTCCATTCTAGCCTTTATTTCTTATTGAGAGATTGTCTGCGATCTTTTTAGACATTTTTTCATCCAATCTCTCTAGGGGGCATATCATTCCCATCTTGGGGCAACTTTGTATCAGTTCATCTTATCTTCTTTGAAACAATGCGACAAGCCGCATTGTCTCAAAGAGGAGCAAAATGTAGACACCTAAAATTGTCATGTCTAATTAAATAAATATTTTATTTATTTAATTATCTAAGCCTAATTCTTCTATTAATTATATAAATCTTTATTTATTTAATTAATTCATTTATCCTCTTCTAGCCTTATTTCTCATTTAAATAAATACATTTATTTATTTAAATTATCCTTTTCTTAAATTAAATAAATATCTTATTTATTTAATTGATCCCACTTCTTCTATTAATTAAATAAATCTTTATTTATTTAATTAATTCATTATCCTTTTCTACTTATGACACATGTCATTCATCTCTTAATTTCTACACTACCTACCCCCTTTCATTATTTTATTATTTTCTTTACCTACCCTTTAATCATAGCCGACCTCCTTTTACACCTCTCAATCTTATCCCTTCATTCCATATAGTGTCTTCTATATAAGGAGATGCTTCCTTCATTATCTAACCCTAACTACCTGGCTAATTCAATTATGCACTTGACTACACTACGCTTTGCACCTTCATATGCGATCCTACTTGCAACCACATTCCGTTCTTTGTTGAGCGGTACACATAAAATCTGAGAGCAAATATATCAAGCAAGATCAATGGAGATAGGAAGAATGGAGATTCAAACCCTATTGGACATGTGATGGTATAATCTTTGTGATTTCATTTGATTTGCATTGTCTTAGGTAATCTTCATATGTTATGGTGGATCTTTGTTGTTGTTAGGCTAGGGTTTTGTGGTTGAATCCATTTCGTCTTTCAATATTATATTGTTTTAATCCATTTTCACCACATACAGTATGAACTTGTCTCAGGATATGATCGGCAAAAGATCAAGGAGGACGTTCCAAGTCATGCATGAAAGGAGATAATCCTTGTTTGTTCTGCAAGCAATACTTGGGTCAACTTGATCCATTATATCAAGTTGCTTGTATTAACTTACTATATCAAAATCCATGTAAGGAATACTCAGGTCATCTTGAATCATTATGCCAAGTTGCTTGTATATTTCTTACAACATTTTAAAGCTCAATGATGAAATCAAGCACTGTTACAAGATAGCATATGAAGAATGGCAGTATAAATTTTAGTTAGATCATTTCATTAGCTCATTATTCATTGCATTATAAGCATTCATTTATTCATTGCATTATAAGCATATCATTTCATTAAATAGATCAACGGTCATAAATAAAGATTGAGTATACTTGGACAAACAAAAACAATTTGCATTTAATCATTGTAGGTGCATTCATTTTATCCATTTCATTTTAGCTGCATTTTATCATTGCATTAATTGCATTCAATTAAGTGTATTTCATTAACCATGTAAAGTATCATCATTATCATTTCATAAAGATCATTTAGTTGCATCTTTTTCACTTAGATTCATAATCATTATAAGCATAACATATAAATACAAAACAAATCAATCATTCATGTACAAATCCGTATAAATCATCAAATAGAGTATATCATCATTATTCCATTTTATCATTTAGTTGCATGCATAAAATTTCAAAAGAAATGTTTCATATAGATCATTTGTATGTACATCATTGTAAGCATTAAGCAATCATTCATTTGCATTTTCATATAGATCATTTGCATTTGCATCATTTAAGTTAAGTAATCATTTTTCATTTGCATCCAAAATCATCAAAATCAAAGCAAAATATTTATCATTGCATCATGTAAGTTATTATCATCATATCATTATTCATCTACTCATTTTCATCCATAAAATTAAAGCATATAAGCATATAGATCATCATATAAAGTAACATGCATATAAATCAACATCATCATATAGAATCCATATTTGCATATAGATCATCATAAAACAATAAAAGTCCAAGTATACAATGATATCAAATAAACAATACAAATGCTCCAAATCAAATAATGACTGTCTTGTACCACTACCACCTGAATCTATCCATCTCTGTGGCTGTGGGCGAGAAGATCCTCCAGATGCCTGTCTACCATGCTCACCACTCCTCTGAGGAGGTCCCATGACCCCACCACTGCTAGTGTCCATCAACACGCTGGTCTGATAACTACCTGCTCTTTGGCTCTCTGCAACTTCCTCTTCATATCGTTGTCGCCAGTAAGAAGTCTCCTTCCCGGCCCAAAATAATGCTCTAACAGTGTCCGCTGAGAGAGTACCTGATCCAACTTGCTGAATATGATCAATAAGACCCTGAGTATCCTGCTGTCTCCTAATAGCTATGTCTATCTCAGTCATAAGAGTCTTTATCTATGCTCGAAGCTGATCAATCTGTGCTCTCAGACTGTGAATAGTATCATGCCCTGGCACATCATGCTCTGGTATAACTACATCTGGCATATCCTGCACTGGTGCAACCTGCTTTGGTAGATCCTGTTGTGGTGCATGAATCCCAATCCCCTCACCACCAACCTGTCCAACTACTGGAATCTCAGTCCAAGTCACTCTCCAAACCCATCATTTAATTAGAGGAACATGATCCTCAGGATCCTCATCATCACCACCATGAGCTGCAATAACTCTAGGATCTGGCTGAATCTGTCCAAAATCAATACCTCTCCCGCAACCCCCATCCAATCCAGTCACTCTACCTCCTCTCAATGGAAATCCTCTAGGTGATCTCATCCCTACCCTGCCAGTATCCCTCCCAATCCATCCACCATCTCTCCCACCCATAGAACGAGGTCTCTCAATCCTGCCAGCCGGTCCAAATGGTCCTCCACAGACTCTCAATTGACGTCCTCTCCGTCCATCTCTACCACCACCACCTCCATCCCCACCATCATCTCCACCTCTCCCAACCTCATGAGCAACTCTAAGCTCTTGTTTACGTCTTCGTCACCTAATAACAGGATCATCTAAATCATCATCATCATCTCCTAAGATAGGAGGAGGATCTGCTGGATCCGTAATTCGAGGAAATGGATGCGCAAATAAATACTGAGCATACTCTGCAGTAACCCCAGGATCTAGAATGTGTAATCTCATATCATATGCTACTCACAGAGTAGTAATAAACTCTGCACGAGCAATCTCAAATGACAAAGATGGTCCCCAATCTCTGTATTGCCGCACATATATAGTCACACCAGTAGGCATAGGCTAAATGATACCAAACTGTCTCAAAATCTGACCAATCAAGTATTGCTCAACAATGAAAGGTGTCTAACCAATAAGATATCTACTCTGCATAATAAGCGGTAATGTCTGTGCATCATCCATCCATGGCTCACAATCAACATATGGTCTCCAAGTAATGTTATCGAAAGAATCAAGCACCCAACGCCAATACTCCATCTTACCCAGCTTATGCTGAGTAAGGATACCTACATAAAAATAAACATATGGATGCCTCTCTCCACGAACTCTATGATGGATAGGCCGTGTAATAGCAATGTGCTCCCAACACCAGATCTATAATAAAGTACATCTTGTCGATAAACTAGCACTCTCATCATACACAACATGGTGTAGATCATGATATAAATGTGCCAACATGCAAACACCCCAAGCATATCATGTCTGATGCTACATCATCCTGATAAGAACCTCATCCGATCCAATAGAAAAACCTGGTGATCACCTATCAGGACATATGAATCCTCCAATCAAACCAGCCAAAATAACAGGAAGAGTCTCATAGTACATCACCATATCTACCCATCAGATCTCTCCTCTATCGATGCTCTCATAAGCAAAAATGACTCTGCAAGCCTTTGTACCAACTCGATCCTGATAATCATACTGCACTAGCTCACTAGTCACTGGGATGTGCAGAATCCTGTAGACATCCTCAAGAGTAACACTAATCTCACCCGTTGGCAAGTGGAAAGTGTTATGCTCGCTGTGCCATCTCTTAGCTAATGCAGTCAAAAATCATCTATTATGTGTAATCTCAGGCATAAATAATAAATGGCGTAAACCACAGGCATCTATATGTCTAATCTCAGCCTAGGACAACTCTGGAACTAAATGACGTATGGCCGGTAATTTCTCCCGACACTGGAGAACATCAAGTTTCTCCTATTTTTCAAGAGAAATCAATCAATCAAATCAAAATCAATCAATCAAATCAAACGGACTTAATCATCAATCAATCAATCAATCAAATCAAATTGAAGCAACTTAAGCTATCAAATTATTTTAAACCTATCAATCATGGTTTATTATCAATCACTAAGTTTGATCAAAAACTCTGCTAAACTCTTGCATCAGAAACTAAATCGGTTTCTTACAAGCTACTTAATCATCAAAATCTATCAATCAAGCTAATCAGAGCTACTTAATCATCAAATCTATCAATCAAGCTAATCAGAGCTACTCAAATATCACATCTATCAAATCAAGCTAATTAGAGCTACTCAATCCAGTAATCAAAGCTATCTATCGATCTATCAATCATGCAATCGCTCAATCATGACTCTATTTTATCATACATGCGTATTAAACACGTTAAAACTAATCATCAAAGTGATTTTTTTAGCTTTTGTACCTATCAACAATATCGAATTTAAACAAAAGTGCTATCTTTTTTAGCATATGCGCTAATCAACGATGCATATGTGCTAACTTAAGCAAAAGTGCTAATCAATGATGCATATGCGCTAATTGACCATGCATATGCGCTACTTTGTGCATTTGCACTATCCTATTGAACATAAGCGCTAACAAATAACACATATGCGCTACTTTAAGAAAAAGTGCTAACATTCTATGCAAATGCACTAAAATATAGAGCAAATGCCCTAACCAAAATTGCATATGCGCTAAACTAAACTGCAAATGCGCTAATCTAAAACTCGAAAGAAATGAAAATTTTAAAAATTCAAAAAAGAGCACCTAAAACATGAAATTTTGAATGAAAACTTGAAAACAAAGCTCGGGATAAGATACATACTGGATAGCCATACTCGGTTGGCCGCCGATATCGCCGAACTCACTCGAATCGATGACACTCTGCTGGAATCACCATTTTGGCCACCTCAGCAATAATATTCTCTCCAAAAGCTGACAAGGATAACAATGAAGTTAAAATTAGCCTTGGTTAATTTTATATTTACTATTTCAAGAGTAATTAATTTCAACAATGGGGCAATTTAATTTGTTTTTTACAAATGAATTTAATTGACTAAATTTTTTATCACATTATCATGAGATTGATCATTCAAACTAAAATTTTTGACAATTTCATGATCAATCTCCTTAGGGGGCACACAATCTGGATTTTCAATTTCTATTAGGCGCATTATCAAGACTTGATTTAATCTTTGAAACAATGTTGTCTCGACATCATTTCAAAGAGGGGCAAAATGTATACACCTAAAAATTGGCTATGAGCAATTAAATAAATATTTTATATTTATTTAATATTTATTCTTCTATTAAATAGTTAATTCGAAAAGATTAATTAATTTAATTCATTTTCATATCTTTCTATTAATTAATATTTTATTAATTGATTCATTATCCTATTCTTCTGAATTAATTAAATATCTAATATTTAATTATCTTATTCCTCTAATTAATTAAATATCTAATATTTAATTATTCCTCTAACCAAGTTAATTAAATATCTAATATTTAATTATCTTCTCCAAACAATTAAATATCCAATATTTAATATTATTCTCCTATCCTATAGTCTCAAATATTAAATAATTCTCAAAATTATTTAATCCCTTTTCCAACTCACCCTCCATCTCCACTTCATCTCCCCTTTGCCAACTCATCAAACATGTGGCAAAAGAAATTAATATTCCTTAAATATTAATTCATGATTTATCTTCAACCTCCAAAATTAATGAAATTGTGTACGTACACACATTTCATAACCATTTCCTATATTCTATCCAACACCCCCTACATCTTGGGAAGGACTTGAGTCCACTTGTCCTACCATGCCTAAATTTCCTCCAACCATCCCTAGATTCCCTGAGTCAACAACCCAGTCAAGGTGAGATGAGTGACACTTGTCTTCTCCTTCCCCCTTTCTCTCAACCTTCACCTTTGCTCATAGCCATTCAAATCTGTAGATCTGATCATGACCATTGATCTAAGCCACATCATCTAGTCCTCTCAAAGTCTATAAAATCAAGAGCTTCAGTTGAGAGGAAGGAAGTCTTCAAAAATAGTCTTCAAGCCAATCTTATGCATTCGTGAGTTTTTGAAGCAAATAGCAAATATCATTTTAGCAATATAATCATATAGTATTATCATTTTAGCATAATCATGTAGCTTTGCATATCATACTATTAGTTAACTACAAGTTATCAGTCCATTCTTCATATGCCATCTTGGAAGCCAATAGTGCATTGTCTGAGAGCACACCATCTGCAACCAGGGATAGTGGAGTTAGGACACAATGAGACATAAGTCATGAAGGTAAAATAATATTTTATTTTAATATGTATTTCATGTAGTTTCATTGGTGGATTTTGGATTTCCTGTATGCATTTCCATTGTATTTTGTGAAACTAACTTATTGCAGGTAACATTCTAAGGATGAAATTCAAGCTCACACACCAATCTAACTTCATTTCTTCCACCTTTTCCTTCAAAAATTTATACATGATAGATATGTGCTTTGTCTTAGAGTGAAATATCAGATTCTTTGATATGTCTATGGCAACAGACTTATCACAGAGAATAACTACTGGTCCATGGCAATGCACTTTTATGTCCTTCAACATTTGCATCATCCATAGAACTTGTGTATAGTTAGTAGCAGCAACAACATACTCAGCTTCAGCAGTAGATAAAGAAGTACATGACCGTTTCTTGATGATCCATGAAATAAGTTTCTTTTCAAGAAAGAAAGCTCCATTGGAAGTACTTTTTCGGTCATTAACATCACCTGCCCAATCTACATCTGTATATGCACATAAATTAAAGTCATCATCTTTAGGGTACCACAAACCATATTCAAATGTTCCTTGTAAATATCTAAAAATCCTTTTCACCACACTCTCATGATTTTCTCTAGGATCACTTTGATATCTTGATGCAATTAAAACAACATTCATTATATCCGGTCTAGTATGAGTCAAATATAGCAGACCTCCAATCATAGACTTGTATCTTGTAGGATTTACCGATGCATATTCATCTTTCCTTGTCAATTTCTCACTTCTAACCATAGGAGTACTAACCAGTTTAGAATTTTTCATAGCAAATTTATTCAACATCTCCCTAGCATACTTAGTTTGATAGATGAAAATACATTTATCAGTCTGAGTAATCTGCAAACCTAAGAAAAATTTCATTTCCCCAATCATAGACATCTCAAATTCATTCTCCATATTGTTAGAAAATTCGATGCACAACTTTTCTTCACCTTCAAAAATGATGTCATCAACAAAGACCTCAATAATAAATATACCATCATCAGTGACTTTAATATATAGATTACTGTCAGCATTATCTTTAGTGAAACCAAGCTTTAAAAGATATTTGTCCAAGCTTGCATACCAAGCTCTAGGTGCCTATTTCAATCCATATAAGGCTTTCTTTAACCTGCAAACCATATTTTTATCATCTGAAAGTGAAAAACCACCAGGTTGCTCAATATATACTTCCTCATCAAGATCCCCATTCAAAAAAGCACACTTAACATCCATCTGATAAACCTTGTAGCTTTTATGTGCAGCATAGGCAAGAAATAATCTTACAGCTTCAGTCCTAGCTATAGGTGCAAAAGTTTAACCATAATCAATTCCTTCATTTTGAGAATATCCTTTACAAACCAATCTAGCTTTATTCCTCACAACTTGTCCATCTTCATTTAGTTTATTCCTAAAAACCCATTTAGTTCCAATAACATTCTTATTTTTAGGTTGGGGAACTAAATTCCATGTGTTATTCTTTTCTATCTGATCTAATTCTTCTTCCATAGATTTCATCCAACATCCATCTTTACATGCTTTAGTTACTGATATCGGTTCAACTTGAGAAAATAAACATACCTCATTAGCTGTCAATCTTCTTCTTGTCATCACTCCATTGTTCTTATCCCCAATGATTTGATCTTCTGAATGATTCAACCTTACATACCTAGGAGTCTTCTGACTCTTTGTTCCTCTTTCCTGATCTTCAGTTATTGTTGAATTTTCTGATATTGTCGGAGTAATTGGTTCAACATTTTGTTCCGGTAAAGGTGCTACTAGTTCAGTTATGATCATTTCTAATGTCGGTTCTTGCTCATAAATTCTGATTTGACTTCTATAATGCTCATCCACCTTGACATTAGCGCTCTCCACAATTCTCTACAAACTTTTGTTATAACATCTATATGCTTTGCTTTCATTAGAATAACCAAGAAATATTCCTTCATCACATCTAGGATCAAATTTGCCAATGAAATCATCTCTCTTGATATAACATTTACTACCAAAGATTCTGAAGTACTTAACTATAGGTGTATTGCCAAATCATAACTCATAAGGTGTCTTACCGGTTCCTCCTTTGATATGAACTCTGTTGAATGTATAAACTATTGTGTTCACTACTTCTCTTTAGTAGATATGAAGTAGATCAGCTTCCATCATAATGGTTCTAGCAGCATCCAAGACAGTTATGTTCTTTCTTTCCACAACTCCATTCTGCTGAGGTGTCCGGGAAGCAAAAAAATGTCTCCTTATGCCATGCTTCTCACAATAGTTATTAAACTCACCAGATGTGAATTCTCCACCATGATTTGACCTTAATCACTTAATCTTCAATCCTGTCACAGTTTCAACTTTAGCTTTAAAGATTTTAAACTTTTCAAAAGCCTCAGATTTCTCCCTTAGAAAAGTAACCATCATTCTAGAATAATCATCAATGATTAGCATAAAATATCTATCACCTTGAAAACTTTTGATTCTAGCAGGACCACACAAATCAGTATGAATAAGATCAATAACATCACTGGATTTGTCCTGTATACTCTTAAAAGAGGTTCTGACCTATTTTCCCATTTGAAATTCCTTACATATCGGATTATAGGGCTTTACAATCTTGGGTATATCTCTAATTGTCTTAGTTGAGTTGATCTTTACGATTCAATCAAAATTCACATGGCATAGCCTTTTATGCCAAAGCCAACTCTCATCAATTTGTGCAATCAAACATGTCTTCTCACCGAAATTCAAATGAAAAATATTACCTTTTGTCTAAGTATTGGTTGCAATCTCCAATCCAGATCTATTAATGATCTTGCATTTTCCATCCTTGAATTGTAATTGAAATCTCTTATCCACCAACTATCCTTTTGCCAAAAGATTATGCCTCAAACCTTCAACATAATAAACATTATTATTATTGTGTTCACCATATAATGATATAGTTCCTCTTCCTTTGATCATGCATGCTTTGTCATCTCCAAATCTAACCAGATTGCCATCGAATTCTTGCAAAGATAGAAAATTCCTTTAATCTCCAGTCATATGATGTGAACATCCGTTGCCAATTACCCATTCATCCTTATCTTCAATTTTAGCAACAAGGGCCTTTTCTTTAGGTACATTCTCTTCCAGTGCTAGATCATCTTCCTTGATAGCCAGGATCACCCATTCCATTCCATTGTCAGAACCACTAGCAGAGTCTTGTGTCGTTTCATCATTAGAATCAATCACACCTTCCTCATCCGCAAAGTAACATGATTTATCTATATTTTTCCTGTACTTACACTAGTACATTTGGGGCTGATTTTTGATGGCCTATCATCGGAATTTTGACTATTTTTTGTCGAACTGTCGATAAACGAAGCCATCAAAAACTTGTCATCGGTCATTCTGACGGTGCCATCTAATGTCAGAATTTCGATGACATCCTGAACTCTTTCGATGACGGCCATGACTGCTCATTCGATGAGATAATGTTGTCGGGTGTAAAGAATCCTTGTCGGATGGATGCCAGAATTCTGACGCCTAGCGAGAACTTGCATTGATGAGGATTACAACGAGCATCAGACAATAGAGTGTTGTTGGACATACAACATCCTCGTTGGATTTTTTGTCGATTGGCATCAGAATTTCGATGCCTGCTAGGAACTATGCATCAACGAGGATGTTGTTTGTCCGATGGTTTGTTCATCGGTGGAAAGTTGGGAGGATGTCATAATTCCGATGCTGATTTATTTTTGTTATAAAAAAAATAATACGCATGCCAATTATAATGGTGCTTGTTGGTTCCCTTTTAGCATGTCCTACTAGATGGACCCAAGTAGTTCAATTTCAAGTATACTGGGATGAATTTCAATGCCATTTGGAATCCCACATGAAGCCGCATTGATATTTTATTCATTAATGGTATTAATAATGCAAAGGGTGGTAGGTTGAGAGGGGTAATAAAAAATGACAGGAATGCGGTTTGAAGGTAGGGGTTGGCAAAATGGATTGATGATGGCATGTACAACTCTAAAGTACCAATGAAGAGATGAGTGAAAAAGAAAGTAATGGTTGGGAGGTGTGATAGGGGAAGGTCAAATACCTTGATGGGGATAGAGAGAGAAGTAAAATTGAGAAGGGAGTCATTTTGGGAAGGTTAACTTTGTCACTCTAATTTCTTAGACAAACTCATGAGATTTACTATGCTTTCATACTTTGACCTTTAGGGGACTTAGAACAACACTTGGAAGATAAAGGGGAAGGATCTACATGAAAAGTGATATCAAAGAAAGTTTCAAAGTCAATAAATGTGCATTTCAATCCATGACATGAGTTACATGAAAAGGGGACATGACAAGTCTAACCTAACTAGTTTATCTTTCCCTCGAGCAATTCAAAGATTGGATATTCAAGAAAGTGTGGACCTTCCCATGTTTCATCCTTAGTAAGAATATTATTCCATCTAGTCAAGTACTTGGTTATGGTTTTTCTCTTGAACTTCCTTTTTTTGGTCTCTATGATTGTCTTAGAGACCAAGATGAGGAGGTATCTTCGATGAAGGTTCAATATGTTTTCCCATTGCCCTCTTCAATTAGAATATATAAAACATATTATGCATTTTAATTTCATCTAGTAATTACAACTCATACGCTACCCCAACTACCTACTTTTGGACCTTATATGGCCTCTAAAAGTGAGGACCGATTTTTTCATATTTGATTTCCTTTACGAATGACTGCTTGCAAGGCTACAATGAAAAAAATACCAACTCTCCTATTTCAAATGTTTCATCCATTTGATGGAAATCAACACACATATTTTTGTCGATTTTATGGTTGTTGGAGATTATTTTTGAGTGACTTCGAAATGTATTAGCCTTGTAGGATCAAGTAACTTTCTCCTTGGAACCTATTATACAAATAAACAGGGTCAACAAAAATTTTAATCTTCATACCCATATAATATCATGAAGGGGTTCAACTCAATGACAATATGATGAGTTGTATTATAGTGGTACTTCCCCAAGGGGAGCCATTTTATCCATGCATTTTGGTAGTCCATCACATAATTTTTTATTGCATGCAGACCTAAACAATAGCATAAATCTTTGTCATATTTTAGGTGCCTACACACTATGTTAGAAAACGTCTCACTATGGTAGGCAACTAGATGCTAATGTTAGCCAAGATTTCTCCCCATACATGCTCTAAGGAATCTATTTTGATATCAAAGGGTTGCTACAAATTAGACAAAACAAAGAGTGGTACTTGCTCTTATTCAATATAAAATCTCACATTATGCAACCGCAATGTCCTAGGATCATCCCTAATGAAACCCCAAAGGGACCAGTAAAACATCCTTCACCAATTACTATTTCATGTATATCGGGATAGCTAACCCGATCTAGTAATGCTAGTATTGAAGGAGGTAATCAGAATAGCTATACTGAATGTCGATATTGAGAAGCTTGTTAGAATAACTAACAAGGGCAAAATAGCAACATTTCGCAATAACGATGAGGTGAAGTTGTCCTGATGAAGAAAGTATAAGCGTAAGTGTCATTTGAGCTTATTGGGATAACCTGTGAAGTCGGAATAAAATATTAGAGACATTCCGACCAATGAGAAGTATCCTAATGAAATGTAAACAAGGCGGTATCAAGGAAACTATCTTGACTATACAATTGCAGTTGGAAGATGGATATCAGTGGAATCTATGGCGATATAGAGAACGATACCCTTATCGATGAATCTGATAAAAATTAGAGTAATAGGATCATCAAAAGGTCGATAGAACATCCTATCCTGATATTGAATATATCTAATAACATCAAAATAAGACACTTCAATAATGCATCCTCTTCTAAGTACCTATATCGATATAACTTATAAAGATAGGATAGCATCTTTCTGCTTCTCTGATGGTAAAGGTAATTCCAATAAAGTACTGCTTAAGAGGTATTTAGGATAACTTACATAAGAAGAATAGCACATAAAGTCACTTCGATCAATGAAGTTATCCTGATACTTTACAAATGAAACAACGTTGAGAAAGTTATCCTGATCTAACATTCACAAAACAAGATACCTGATAGCAGACGAGAGAAGGATAAAACCCTTATTAGGATAACTTGTAGTGTCTGGAAAATGAACTTTGGGTATGTCGATAGTTAAAACAATGTCGATGGACACCGACCGAGACATTATAGGTGCAGATAGATAAAAAATAAAACAAATTGAAGATTACTTGTCGGGATAGCTCAAGGCGAAATGACACAAGAGGTAGATGGTTACTAATATAACCATATTTATCTATGATGACTAATTTGTTAGAAAAGTGCCAAATTTGGAGTAGTGATGGAAGGAGTTAAGCCAATGTCCTACATCATTAGAAAATTCAAATTTCTACAAGATGGCACATTGATTCACAGAGTTAAGGCATATTTATTATTGCACGAAAGATGCTTTTTGAGAAGTGTATTCAAGAGAATGTTGCATTCAGAATTACAAAGACTTTGAGAGGATATTGAGGTAGGTTGAAGGCACATTGGACAGTGGTGAGTAAGTGCTCTGATCGATTCCCCTATTATTGTTTCGAATAGAATGTTAAATTGCTTGTGAAATGCAAGGGTAAGGGAAAGAAACAAAAATAGGTGAGACAAGTCCTAAAACTAAGGATGAAGATAGAAAACTAAATCAAGACTTGCTAGATCAACTACCAGGTTCCACCCCAAAGCCTAAGAAATCTACAGAGTGGAGATTAGAGGATAATTATACTGATGTGGGAGAGATGTACACAACCATCAGGGGATATGAATTATTTTTGTTTCACTATCACATACGAGAGAAACCAGAACCCATTTGAAATCCATGGTAGTTAGGTCTGGGAAAACTTGTAGTTCCAAATGTCTTTATTAATATTGATCTCCTAGAATTGTTATCACTGAATTTTAATCCAAACAAAAGAGAAATATGTGACCAAGATGGAAATCCTTGTTTCTTTGTGTCATGAGAAGCAGTTTCTAAGGTTTTTGATTTACGTGGAGTTTATGTCTGTCCCATCATTCTTGAAAATTTGCTGGAGGAATACAAAAGATTGGATACCACTTATGCTGGGTGGAGATTACCATTTCATTTGTTGAATCCTTAGGTCCCGTTGGAAACAGAGGAAAGTCTGACATTTCATGTAAATCTATTCAAGGACTACTTCAAATACACATATTATTCAGTAGGACAAGTACTGGGGCTAAATACTCCAGATTTAATGAGAATTGGATATGTGGTATTGCAATAGACATTCAATCACAGAAAGCCAGAGAATACAACTTGTCCTTGGACTCACAACCATCCAGAGGGACTCTGCAAATATTCACTTCTCTCACTATTATCTACTTATGCATATGGTGCTATTCTATGGGCATGAGATGGGTCTATGGCCCGAAGAGATGAAGATAAGAAGACATGATGATAACAACCATTCTCTACTAGTCAAATTATGGACTTCAATATGGGATTGCAAATTTCTTAGATCTAATTACATTCATTTTGAAAAATACTTTGTCAAAACACTTTACAGGTTTTATAGTTATCCTTACCACTCTACACTTTCAGAAGATGTAAAGAGATTCTCAAGGCCTGTAGACTTTGGGGGACCAAAAACTGTCAAACACAATTGGGGAGATTGGTACTATTTCTCCGTTGTAACCATGATAAGGGTTTATGGCTTCGAAAATGCCCCACTATTGTTGCCTAAAATAGTTCCCAATAGGATAGCTTATCTGGAGATCATAAGGCAATTGGGGGAATCAAATTCTACGCATCTGGCTTCACATGATAAGCAATCATTTCTGCCTAGGACTCTATGCATAGGAGAATTTGTTGTAAATGGAAGAGAAGGGAAAGAGCTCGTGTGGAACTAATTGTTTTTATTATAGCATGAAATTGGGAGCACCAAGAAAAGGCTTTGAACCAGAGGGGTATATTCATTTGGTGAGAAAAAGGCAGAAACTAGGTGCCTATGAACACATCCCGTATCTAAGAGATGACTTGATAAGAAATCTAGATGAAAATGGTGTTGAAGTGGCTATAGATGATCACAATAGAGATGTTGACCAAAAGGATAAGGAGAAGAAGACTATAAACATATCATCTTCAGAGGATAAGGAATCATCAGAGGAGGATGAGCTCTCATTTGAACAATTCTCTAAAATACTAATTGAGGAACACATGCTGCCTGTAAGAGATCCTAATGAAGGATCCCTGGTGGAAGATGATCCAAGGCAATTGGCATGTGACACTCTAATATCTGATGATTATTTCACAGCA